>NW_024340849.1:38574823-39028760 GCF_902729225.1 Pteropus medius | reverse complement strand
TTTTCAAATATTGAGATACTTGATGTCAAAAAGTTATCATTTTTAATCCTGAGCAATTTAGAAAAATAATTGAT
Organism: Pteropus medius; assembly: GCF_902729225.1. Taxonomy (NCBI): domain Eukaryota; kingdom Metazoa; phylum Chordata; class Mammalia; order Chiroptera; family Pteropodidae; genus Pteropus; species Pteropus medius. The sequence continues at coordinate 39,028,686 of NW_024340849.1, read as the reverse complement.
AATTTGTCACTCTTTTAAAGCCAGTTTTCTTGTATATAATCAGCAAATAACGATAGTGTCTTTTTCAAATAGAAAGGTGTAGCACAATAATTAGAGTTCAAAGGGAACTTGGAACCTCCCAATGCAAGCAGAAATTCTTTCTTCAGCATTTTTCCTGGGTAGGCAACCACCTTATACTCGAAAGTGTTTGTGATGACAGATCATTGATTCCAGAGGCAACCTTATATTCCAGCAATAGTATTTGTTAGAAAATGATTTCTGATATTGACCCCAAATCTTCCTTCTTGTAACTCTCACTCTGTGATTTCAGTTTTGCCTTCTAGAATGTCTGAAGATCAAATGTGTTTTTCTTCCCATGATGGCAGTATTAGCTAGGAGGGTATTTAGCTGCAATGAACGGAATACCTACCTACTGTTAGGATAGGTTAAACAAAAAGAGCACAAAGCAAGTTATCTGCAGGTAGACAGTCCAGCTGGTAGAGCTTTAAGCATACAAGTGCTTCCTATCTTTCTACATTGCCATTCTCAGTGTGATTTCTGCTGTATCCTTAGGTAAGAAAAAAGAAAGAACTAGGGAGTGAGAGGTGTGCCAGTCAACTCTATCCTTAGCACGTAAGCAAAAACTTTGATTCATTTGACTTTTTTGTAGCCAGAATTGGGTATGTGGTCATCCCTAGATCAATCACTAACCACGGGGAATGAGGTTACTAAGGCTGTTTTAGACTCAACATGATTCTACATTTGAGGCTTGAGTGGGACCTCTTTTTCCTGAGATTAAGGGGTCTCTGTGGCAACCTAAACAACCTTCCCTGATTAGCAGGGAAGAAGTGAGTAGGGTGGAGAGAATGGTTAGTGGTAAGGCCTTTAGAACACAACCTACCACAACTACATTTCAAATATTCAAAGACGGTCTCAAATCTCCCTGTAATTTTTTCTCTTTGAGGTTAAAATGCACTCAGTTTCTTCACCCAATTCTCCTACCTGTTTTGGTTGGCCTCCTATATATGGCTCTAATGTGTGCCTGGAACTCAGCCCAGTCTTCCTAATGTGCCTGGCACCATCATGTAATACAGTAGGTCCATCTCTTGTGATCAGACTCTGCATTTTCCATTCACGTAGTTGGCTTTTGTGGCAGTCATTTCGTGGGCTGTCTCTTACAGTGTTTGTGGTCAATTCTTCAGTTTCATAGAAACTGTCCACAAGTCATATCTCCTATCCAGTATCTATGTAATTGACTTAAAAAAAAAGAAAACGAACCTAAATTAAGCCTATAACGTGCTGATTTGGGGAACCAATGTATTAAAATACAGTAAGGGTTTATTTTGGTTAACCTTAAACAGCTGTTCACTAATGAAATATGTTTAGAAGACTAAGACATTTTATAAAGAGCCTTTTAAAAATTTCTATAAAATCCATAAGTAGCATTGATATATTTATTACGTCATGTGGATTTAAAAGAAAACTGTCACCTCTTTATGTTTCTTTTCGCTTTTCCTAAAACACTTTTTGTTCTGGTACATTATTGTGTGCTGCCCCTAGGCCACACCAACTCAATTTGATTTATGCTGTATTAGGACAGAAAATAGAAAGTAAGCCACAATGATTTTAGTATGCTCAATAATAGGTGTGTAATGGAGAACTAATACTTTTGGAAATATATTATTTCATGAAATTTTACAAAATATGGAATTCTAGTTCTAGGTGCATTTTGGTGTAAAGTAGTTTTATCCAATATAGAATTAGTATGTCTTGAAAAGCAGCACTGTTAACAGTTATACTGTAATGATCACATTTGGTTTTGTGATACCCAGAATGTATCTAGCAATTTTTAGGGTTGCCATAAAATATTAATTATCAGTGTCGATTTCAATTCACTTGAATTATATATATAGATGAATAGGTAGAGATAAAGCTAGATAAATAGATGACATGCAGAATTTATAGGAATTTATATGGAGTATGTTATGAAAGACTGTATCCAGGATAAAGTACCAAGTACTCAAACCATTATAAATCATAGTTATGTATTCTAATATGGCCTTAAAAATATTGCAATTACTTGCTACCATAAGAAGTGTGTGGAACTTAAGGCCTGTCAAGAACATGTTTTGAACATTAGAATTTCTTCACAGTTTGTAAGAGATTATTCTCACTGAATCTATAAGAAGCCGCTGAAATGGTGACAAGAATATTTATTTCACAAAGCTTATAAATATCTCTGTATGCAACTTGGAAAGAAAAAATTGGCTTCCAAACCCACATACAAAATGGAAAGAATCATGTGTTTGAAGACTTTAAAAGTACACTGTTGTTCAAGAAATGCGTACATGATAGTCATCTGTGAGTTATGCCAATATATTGAAATGAATGCATAAAATAACAAGTTTAAAAAACTCTAGTATTCAAAACAGTATGTATACACTACTTATAATCATGTAAAATAGATGTGAAGCATTAAAAATGGTCAGGGGAACACATAGAGATATAAGAATTTAAGGTTTAGTAGGCATTTTCTATATTTTTAAAAACTAAGTTACTGGCTCACTCTAGCTATGGCTGAGTGAGGAGAGTGGCAAATTCTGTCCCTAAAAAGCAATTATAAGCATGGACAAATTGAAAAACAAAAACAAACCATTCAGCAATCCAGAAACCAACCCAAAATATACAACAATCTAGGAAACATTTATACTTGAAAAACTGCCACACATTGTTTAGAAAAAATAATTATTTTTTTCTCTCTGAGCAAGTCACTGCTAAGAGGATAAAAAGACAAGCTACCGAATGGGTGAAAATATTGAAAGTCATACATCTGATGAAGTATTTACAGTTGGAATATACAGAGAGATCTTAAAACTCAATAAGGGAAAAAACACTCAATTGGCAAAAAGTTTTAACACTTCGCCAAACAAGATTATGTAGGAAACAGATAAGTACATGGAAGGAAATTCAATATCATTAGTCATAGGGATGCAAATTAAAACCATAACAAGATACTACTACATACTTATGAGAATGGTTGAAAAACGAGCAAACAAACCTGACAGTATCAAGTGCTGGTGAGTGTTCAGAGCAACAAGAACTTCCATAGATTGCTGGTAGGAATGCAAACTGATACAGCCATTCTGGACAAAAAGTTTAGCAATTTCTTATAAAGTTAAATATACATTTACCAGATGACTAAGCAATTCTACTCTTAGATATTTAAGCTAGAGAAATGAAACCTTATGTTCACACGAAAACCTGTACATGAATATTTATTTATAATAGCACTATTCAGAACCACCAAAAACTGAAAACAAGCCAAATGTTCTTTAATGGGTGAATAGATGAACAAATTGTGGTGCATCCATGCAATTGAAATATTTGCTCAACAATAAAAATAATGAACTATTGACTCATGCAAAAATGTGGATGAATCTCAAATGCATTATGCTAAGTTAAAGTCGCCAGACCCAGACCCAAAAGGTTTAGATAAGAGACCTGAAGAGACTATCCTTTGGGCCTTTAGACATTGCTGCATTTGGATGTGGTGCCTAGAGCTTTTTAGCTATCTTGAAATAGTGAAGGAGAGCCCCATGAGAGCAAATCTGACCTAATGAGGATGGCAGAGCAGCATGATGGAAAAATGTAGTCCTTGATGATACTACTGAGGCTCGGGATCAACTGACCCTGAAACTTTCCCTACTCTGGACTTCTGATATGTGCAATAATAAAAGTCCATATTTTAAAGTTAGTTTCAGTCAATGTTTAATGTTACTTGAAACTGAAAACTTCCTAAGTGATACATCGTTAAATTGACTTTTGTAATGTTATTTTAATTGTCTATGGAGGGTGTCTAGACTGTAATATTAATCTTCTATGACTTAACATTTAAGTAGTTTTCAATTTTCAGCCACGATACAAGGAGAGTGTCTTTTTGCAAATCATGCCAAGTAAAAGTTGCAAGCATTTTTTTTGCTTCCTAAGAGTAGATAATTTAAAACTGACAAGATCCTGGTCCTTGTGTAGTTCATGAGAGCTTGTGCTCCTTTGACATGAAAAAATCAAGGACCAGCCAATGGTGCTTGAGATATATAGATGTGAAAGTAATTCTCACCCATTGGTTCTTGGAGAAATGATAACAGCAAATGTAGTGAACTGAGAGATTAAGTGTTTTGATTAGCAATATTAATTAAGTAAACATATTTTAGCATAGAAATGTTATGGCTTCAGACTTTGTAACTTCTTAGGGAATTCTACAATTTTCCATGTATGAATTTAAATTACATACTTCTTTAAATTATTTCTTTGTTTTTAAAACAACTTTATTGAGATATAATTGACCAAAAAAAAAAAGTTTTAGATATTTAGTATATACAACTCGATGTGTTTGGAGATAAGTATACGCCCATGAAACCATCATTATAATCAGTCTCTAAACATCTGTCACCTTCAAAAGTTTCCTCCCGCCCCACAAATCAAAACCACAAAGAAAAGGGAATCTTTATACATTGTTGGTGGCAATACAACATGCTACAGGCTCTATGGAAAACAATATTGAGGTTCCTCAAAAAATTAAAAATAGAATTACCTTTTGATCCAGCAATTCCACTTCTGGGTATATTTCCAAAGGAATTAAAATCTGAATCTCAAAGAGATCTTTACACTGCCATGTTCATTACAACATTATTCACAATAGTCAAGATATGCAAACAACTTAAATGTCTATGAACAGATCAATAGATAAAGAAAATGTGATATAGCATATATATAGTATGTAGAACCTGGAAAGCTGAGAATGATGGTTCACAGTTCTGTTTATTGTTTGCTATATGATGTTGGACAAATCACTACGCTACTCTTGAGTCCCCATACCCTCATTAACCAATTATAGAGATAAAAATGAAATTATTTACTTCATTAGGTTATTTTGAAAAACAGCAACATAATGTATGTGAAAGCATTATCAACTAGGAGACAATAGCAACTTTAGTTTTTATTTATTTTTTGAGGTTAGTTAGGGGAAATTACTTTGAAAGTTGAGTTCCTAGACATTTGTTGTACAAAAATAATTTTTCTATTTCTTACACAATACTACACGATCATTGTTGAAACATGAAAACACCACACACACATACACACACGCTTGTGCACAAACACAAACACCCAGGGTCAGAGTGTCTACCCAGTGTCTCACTGATGTCATCCTGTCCTTGGCTTCTAGTTAATGGAAGCCAGTGACACTGTACATACCGTCTTTATATGGAGTAAAATCTATCACTATTATCCTTTAAGCTTTCTTTCCTTGTGAATCTTCTTAAGAAATCCTTCTCTGTTCAGACTGTATAGTCGTCCATATTTTATTTTAGAAACTTAAGGATTTCTTTTGCAAACATTTAAATTATTAGTCCATCTGGAATTAATTTGACATAGGGTGGGAGAGATGTGTTATATTTTTGTAAATGGCAATCCATTTGCAAAATGGATATCTTTGCAAATGATACTCAACACCACTTATTGAATGACCCAGCCTTTCATCACTGATTAAAACTGCAAATTTTTCCATATATTATGTTACTAAATATATGAAAATGTTTCAGAATGAGCTATATATTCCACTAAATTGTCTGTCCTTTGCTTAGTTACTGCCACATATTTTAATTAACTTTATAGAAGGTTTTAAAGTCTAATAGGTGGGGTCTTTGATCTTTCTTTTCCAACATCAATTGGCATTCTAGCATGCTTATTCTTTCTGAAGATCTGTAGAATCCTTTTATTTTTGTATTTCAGACCCACGAATATGTAGAAATGTCTTCAAATTCTTAACAATATAAAAATTTAAGGTGACAGAAAATATGATGCTAGGTTATAAGCTTTCCGAATTCTAAGGAAATTGGAGCTAGATTTAGAAAACCCCCCAAAAATTCCACTTGAAAGATTCCCTGGCTTTACTGCCTCTAAATATACCCCGAATGTACACACCTCTATTATTGCAATGTTTGCATTTTAATTTTTTTAAATGTTGACTTCCCCAGCAGAGTATGAGCTTATTTAGGGCAGGGGCTATTTCTTAGATATCTTTTGTACCTTTGCTCAGTGATTAGGACATAGTAAATGCTCAAAAAAAAAAAAATGTTTAGTGACTTAATTAATTGTTTACAAAACTCCTCTCTTCTGCAATTAAATGGCTGTATTTTTTCTCTGTCTTTGCTAGAGTAAAGGTCCCATGATACCAAGGCTTGCCCAGACCCACCCAGCTGCTTCTCCATGTTGCCTCATGAGGTGTGCATGACCCACGCCATCACAGGCTTTCACAGACCTTTGCTAATGGATTCTTCATTGGTTTACTTCTTCCATTTCTTTCCTTTTGCCATTCTAGCATATTAGAATTATATATTATCCTTGAAATAATATGTATCTTGACCAAGGGTAGTCACTTTTTGACCTTTTCTCTATCCTTTCCCTGATTCTGAATTCTCCTGGTAACCTCGTAGGTAGGTGGGCAAATTAGCAGGTAATGCTGATTTAATTCAGTTTTATCACAGGCCTCCCACAGTACCGCTTCTTTTCCTCTGTTTCAAAGAAGATATCTTTCCTCCCCAACCTGGCATGTAATAGACACTCAACACATGTTGAATTCTGTCATTTCCACACCTTCTATTTAGCTTCCCTCTCCCAGTGGCAGAGTGTGAAAAACAAGGCCTCTGTAGAGTCTTTTAACGTTTTCAAAAGAAAAGGTAGGGTGGCTGCTGTGAGGACATGAAGAGTTAAAAAAAAAAAATGGTCCCAAATATTTTGGCTTCAATGCCTAGGTGGAGACTGATGCCCTGAAATAACCTTATCAAGGCTGGCGTACCTGACCTTATTTTTGTAAAGGGTAAAGAAATGAGACCTTCATTATGACTTTGAAGTTTGTGGGCTCTGGTGGAGATCAGGAAGTAGGTGCAAGTGATGGCATGGGTGAGGAGGCCAGGAATAATAGGTTATGCTTTTGAAGTTGATCTCCCCATGAGTTACTGTAACATGTCATTGGCAGCTTTCCTCTTAGAGTTTCTGGGAACCCTACATACATAAAATGAAGAACTGAAAGTGTTCTCTTGAACCACAGGATCAACTGGTCAAACTGGTAATGGAAGGCCCTCTGCAGGAATCCACTGATAGACAATAAGTTAAACCAGGTGCTCATTCGTGGTCAGTTGAAACTCTGAAACTGCTGTGCTTTTAAAAGAGGAAAGAAAATGAAACAGTGTGATTGAATTCTCTACTGTCTTCTCAGCTTTTCCATAGCAATTTTATTTAGCTCAAAGCTGAACTTAAGAGAATTCCTAAAACCTACCAATCAACCTTGAGGCTCCAGACAGTTTAGGGGCTTCTTGTGCTTACACTGATGATAATTTTGTCCAGATGCAGCCACCAGCCCTCTGGGAGACCTCAGGACAGAATGTCCCACTCACGCCTCCTGGGTACTCCTTCCAATCTTTCCTTCGGGTACTCGCTCCCTGAAGCACTTCCAAGCACATCCTGCTCCTCCTTAGTTGAAGAAGCTAGGCCTGACTGGATCGCCATCTGTCCAGAGCTACCAGGAGAAAGGGCCACATTTTTGCCCTGTCTAGTTTCCTGCTTTGACAGTTTCCCGATTGTTGGTTTGCAATGGAAACCTTGGGTTGCTCAGCTTCTGGGAGGGAATATTCTTTCAGGGCCATTTGGCCTGTTTATTCTGTTAAAGGAGAGGCACAGGCACATCACTTTCCTCTCTAGAGCATGGATCCAGGCTTTAAGGGCTTCTTTTGGATTGGAGCAGAGATTTCAGGGCCTTGGGGACAGCCGCCTGGTGGGTGATGGTGCTGCCTTCTATTTAGATATTGACTTTGAATCTCAATTCTTTGGAGGGAGCACTTCATGGTCTGAAGATCAGTCCTGCCTCAGATTGAACAGGTCATCTTTGACCAAGCCCACAGCTTTGCAGTGGAAGAGAGGGGCACCTGTGCTAGTTACGCCAAATTAATTCCGGTAATTAGTAGGATGACATTCTGTAGCCAGATCTCCCTCTCTGCAGGAACAGATAAGAGTTGAACGTGATATGGCAGACACAGTGGTTTGCCTCTTGTTGCCCTGGAGGTAAATTAGGAATAAAAACCCAAGAGCACTTCAGGATTAACCTTCTTGCACCTAACTGCTGGAATTCTCCATGAATGAAGATGATGTTGCTTGCCAGTATTCACAGTGGGCCAGATCTCAGATATTGCTTTGTTTCAATCTCACAAACCATATTGTCTAACTAAACTTAAAACCGAGGTAATACTAGTGCTCATTTTCTTTTTTCTTTTTGTTATTTTTACTATTAAAGAAGCTATGAGGCTCAGAGAGGTGCAGTGACTTGTTGATGGTCACAGAGCAGAACTCAGACATGTCACATACCTAGAATGCTGTCTATAAATGCTTGTTGGCGATGAAATTTAATTTAAAGAAAAACAGGCAAAAAGAAAAAGTGAAAAACAGGTAACTTTGTGTTTTTAATCACTTATATTTATTTGTTTACTACCTCTCAGAAACAAGCATTAAATTTTAGCATCATCCTAATTTGTTATTTCATCTAAGAGTTGTGTCATTTTTAGTTTTTAATTTTTCTCTTTTATCTCCCATTCCCATTTCTTTCTCCCTTAGAGGCACCACAGTATTCTGTTTGATAGATTTCTTTGGATGTGTGTGTGTGTGTGTGTGTGTGTATACTTGAAAAAATATATATCGTTATTTTATATAAGGATGTGTTAGATTGTATACATAGTATTATGCTATACATTTCATTCTATTTCCTTCTTTTTCTTCAATGAGTTTAAGTTCTCCAAATGTGGCTTTATATCCATCTAGTTCACTGCTTCTAAGTACTACGTTTTATTCCATAGTATACGTCTCTATCCCCCTCATGATGTGTACCTGCACCACCTCTCCCTCTCAGCTACTCAGATAACGTGGTGTTGGACATCCTTGAACACGGGAGAGTTTCTCAGGAGAAAATATCAAGTCTCTGTACTTTTCATGGCAGGTCAAAGCATGAAAGGAGAGCTAGACAGTTGGAGGTGGTGTAATATTTATTTTAAATTCAACCAATAGGAACTGGAGGGCATCCCCCATTAAAGGGACTGCTCTATGAAGAGAACCATTAAAATGAATGTAAATCACAGTAGCTTCAGGGACAGTTTAATAACAATCTGACTTTTTATTGGGTGAGCAGGAGATGTGCCAGCTTTTTCCTTACAGGGTCTTCTGGATCTTTTGCAGAGAGATTCTATCTGAACTGCTATGGAGATTACAAGGGCAGAGGGCTGCTTTGGGAGTAATGGCAATAAATCTAATTAGTAACTCACTTTCTCTTTTGCCACAGGCTCCTTTTCCTCCAAGCACATAGAAGATAATTGCATACTCTGGAACCTGGTAAATCCCGAGGGCTCCATGATATCGTGCCTCCAGGACACAAAGGTTACTTGTATGAGGAAAGGACTGGAATGATATACATAAAACTAGTAACAGTGGAAGCTTCCACAGAAGGGAGGAGGGAAGGTGCTGGAGTGGGTGGCTGGGGGCCTTGTCACACTTTATTCTGTATACGTGCATATCGCTTTAAACAAAAATGTGTTCCTAGATTACTTGTGAAATAAGGAAATGGGAAAAAACTTTAGGGATCTCTAGAGAATTTTAGCAAGATTAGAAATCATAGAAACTCTCCCTTTTATGGATGTGGGCACTAAGGCAGCTAGGGAACCAAGAGGGTTACAAGAGCCGCCGGCTCCAGATGAACAGGGCTGCTGCGGGGTTGGTGCCTGACTCCTCTGCCTCAGGGCCAGGTCTGTTGGCGTGGCCAGTCAGCAGAGCCACCAGAGCCGGTCAAGGAGCCCGGGGGCTGAGCCAGAGGAAAAGGGTCTTAGATTCCTTATCACTACTTATTTAAGAACTCGCATACTTAAGAACACAAATTCTCTAACGGCTAATCTTTGAGATCCCAAGTAATGAAATGTCTATGATTAAAAATATGTATCGGCTTAATTTTGATATTTTAAAAATATTGCATGATTTATGTTCTTTAGTTTCTCCTGAGATTGAAAAGATACATTTTGGCTTATCTGGAGGATGGAAACAGTCAAACAGGGTTCTTCCTTTCTCTTATTACATCTACTCTTGTTACAAAGATCTTTCTTGTGGGTTGGTAATTTTGTTATAATTAGATTGAAATAAAGATATGAATGACTAAACCACACTTTTGCTTGAATTTATGGAAGAAAACACAAAATATTTGGGTTTGAATTTCAGACCTGTCATTTATTAGTAACCTTGAAAAAGTGATCTAACCCTCTGAAGTTTTAGTTTTATTATCTTTAAAATAATATAAATAATATATAATTTACATAATTAGTGTGAGGAGTAAATAAGATACTGTAAGTAGAGCTTTCAGTACAATGCCTGGCACATGTAAGCCCTCAATAATAATGCCTATTGGTATTTTAACAAGTACATATTGTTATTTTAACAATTTAACAGTTATTTTAACAAGTACATATTGTATTTTAACAAGTACATATTGTTATTCCTATTTTCCCTTGGATGACTCCAGGGATCAATAAGATATTTGTTAGGTGCATGAATATCTTGAATTCCTGAAAAGCAGAGCCTGAGACAAAGGTTTGTGTCCAGGGTGTCTTTTCAGAAGGTGATCCCAGGATGTACAGTGAGAAGTGAGTCTGAGAAGAGAAGAAAGTCAGTAAATGTACCACTGTGGACAAGTAGACACAATCCCGGGGACTTTCCAAGTGACTGCACAGAACACATTTCGAAGAATATGAGGTGGGACCAATAGTGTCTCCTACAACTACATAAACAAATCTCCATTAGGTTTTGAGTATGTGTCACCTTCGTACTCAGAAAAATTTGTCATTGTTGTAAGTCAAACAATTGTCTCCATTAGCTGACTTTCTCCTAGGCTGGACGGTCACTCTGTGACTGCAATCTGCTTTGCCAGCTCCTTCTCCATGACCTGATATAGGGCACAGTTTATGCTACAAAATGTTTCAGTGTGGTAAACACACTTATGACACTAATTTAAATTCACATGTTTACCATTTAAAGTTGAGGTAGCACTCTCCATGCCATTTCTGTCCTGTGAGACTCTCAGCTTAGTCAAGAATAGAGATGAGATATGTGAACACATTATTATTATAATACATGGAAAAGCTTGGACGCCACACTGAAGATTTTAGATGACATTTTAAAGAAATGCAGGGTTACAAAATGGCTTTAGCTGGGGAGTTAAATGATTGAATTGAAAGTTGGAAAGTTAGCTTTCTATCTCTAAGCAGGATACATTGAAGTAGGAGGAAAAAAATGGGAGATGTGTTGGAAAATACAATTCACAAAACTACCTATATTCTCACCCATGCCCACTTTAAATCGCTTCTGAATTCTTTCCTAGTAATGTGGCCAGTGCCCAGCCAGGCAATGGAAATGCAGAAATACACACTTATTATACATAAAAAAATAAAAAAATAAAATGAAGTTGAGGGAGATTATCTCTGAGACTCTGGTTTTCTGAATTTAGGGGAAAGAGCTTCTGGAAATCATAGCCCTCTTTACAGAGAATACCACACTCAATGCACATATTTCATTCCAGAATATAAATAGAAAAAGTGATTGCTAGAAATATGACCATATTATGAAATTATTAACATGGACATGCAAAAACATGCACATATCAGTTGAATCTAATTGGCTCTTTATGAGTTCCCACTAATATTTGTTTGCTAATTGATCATTAACTTATTATCTGATGGAATTTGCTAGCAGATAAGCAATAGTAGGCACCACACGTTTAAGAAAACTATGTGGAGAGAAACAGTAAATGTGGATAAAGTTTTAATGATTTTTTTATTTTTATTTTTATTTTGTTAATCTGAGAGAAAGATTCCCTATTCCATTTCAGGGAATAAACTTCTCTGCCTAATTTATAAAACACTGGCAATTGAGAACCCATTTAAAAGATCAATTAAATCACTCTAATGCTAGTTTTGGACAATGCTCAGTAATCAGAATGAGGGAAATCCTATGATTCCAGGCGACTTGGAAGTTTCTACTTGGGAGAATCCACAGGTTCTACCTTGTAGCATCTATTAGAGCAGAGTCTGAACTGTGACCAAACTTGTGGGCAGACACTTGACTCTTCTGTTGGGTCACTTGAAACTGTGTGTGTGTGTGTGTGTGTGTACACACACATTCGTATAAATATATACACACACACATATACATACATACATATATAAATAAATATATTGCTTGTATTGGGAAAGTTTTGTTTATGAGATATTTGCTCATAAATTAGGCAGTAAACAGCTAAATATAACTAACACAACTGCCTCTTTTGCTTACACTATTTCTTTTTTCCAGATATCCATTTCTTAAAACTGGAATACCTTCTAGCATCATTACTTCAGGCCTAGCTCAAATTTCATATTCCTACAAAACCATACTTGACCATCTCAACCATCTGAAACCGAGTCCTCTGTTGGATTCTTATGATACTTTCTATACTGCTTATTTGATACTTAGTGCCTCTATATATTGTTAGTAATCTCTCCCTTTCTCTTCTCTCTCTCTCTTTTACACACACACACACGCACACACACGCACACATGCACACACACACATCCCATCCCTCTATTTTCTTTAATTAGATATAGTTTGCATTTTATTACTATTTGTTCCCAGCAAATACCCTGTGCACAGCGGGCCCTTTTAATATATTAGAATCATGTAATCTGGCATTGCCTTCAACACTATTTACGGCCTCATTCTACCAAACATCAGTGTCTCTCAAAATTTAACAATGTAAAGATCTCTTAAAGAAAAAAAATTTGTGCACACTTAGTGTTGGCTTAAAGTTTTAAAGTATAAAATCCTCTCTAAAACCAAGGTCAATGAGTTTAGTATCTATGTTTTTTTATATATAATTTATTGTTCCAGGTCTTATACTTTGGTCTTTGATCCATTTTGAGTTAATTTTGGTGTACAGTGAAGGATAGCAGTTTAGTTTCATTCTTTTGCAAGTGTCTTTCCAATTTTCCCAGCACCATTCATTGAAGAGATTTTCTTTTCTCCATTGTATGTTTTTGGATCCTTTCTCAGAAATTATTTGCCCATATATATGTGGTTTATTTCTGGGCTTACAATTTTTTCCCATTGGTCTGTATGTCTGTTTTTCTGCCAATATTATAGTGTTTTGATTATTGTCACTTTGTAGTATAATTTGAAGTCAGGCAGTGTGATACCTCTAGCCTTGTTCTTTTTTTTTTTTAGCAGGATTACTTTGACTGTTTGGAGACTTCTGTGATTCCATACAAATGTAATGATTTTTTTTGTTTGTTTTATTTTCTTTTTTTAAAAATGCCATTAGAGTTTTGATGGGGATTGCATTAAATCCCCACATGTTGCTTTGGGTAACATGACTATTTTAACTGTGTTGATTCTTCCTATCCAAGAACATGAAATATCTTTCCATTTCTTTGTGTCTTCAATTTCTTTTAATAATGTCTTGTAGTTTTCGATGTATAGATTCTTCACATCCTTTGAATTTGACCTCAAAGACAAGGGAAATAAAAGTCGAAATAAATGAATGGGACTATACCAAACTAAAAAGCTTCTGCACAGCAAAAGAAACCATTAAGAAAACAAAGAGGCAACCAACTGAATGGGAGAAGATATTTGCAAACGAGGCCTTCGATAAAGGTCTAATATCTGAAATATATAAAGAACTCATGTAACTCAACAACAGCAAAACAATCCAATTAAAAAATGGGCAAAGGACCTGAACAGACACTTTCCCCAAGAAGACATACAAATGGCCAATAGACATATAAAAAGATGCTCAAGTTCACTAGCTTTTAGGGAAATGCAAATCAAAACCACAATGAGATACCACCTCACACCTGTAAGAATGACTCTTATCAACAAGACAAATAAGTGTTAGAGAGGTTGAGGGGTAAAAGGAACCCTCATACACTGCTGGCAAGAATGTAAATTGGTGCAGCCAGTATGGAAAACAGTATGGAGTTTCCTCAAAAAATTAAGAATAGAATTACCATTTGACTCAGCAATTCCTTTTCTGAATATTTACTCAAAAAACTTGAAAACATTTATCTGCAAAAATATATGCACCCCGATGTTCACAGCAGCATTATTCACGGCGGCCAAGACATGGAAACAATCGAAATGCGCTTCCATAGAGGACTGGATAAAGAAGATGTGGTACCTACGTACAATGGAATATTACTTGGCCATAAGAAAAGATGAAATACTGCCATTTGCGACAACATGGATGGATCTTGAGATTATCATGCTAAGTGAAATAAGTCAGACAGAAAAAGCTGAGAATAATATGATTTCACTCATATGTGGAATATAAAACTGAAAGCAATAAACAAACAAGATAAACAAACAAAACCTCATGTAGACACAGACAATAGTTTGGTGGTTACCAGAGGGAAAGTGGGGAGAGGAGAGGAAAACAAGGGTAAAAGGGTCAAATATACGGTGACGGAAGGAGATTTGACTTTGGGTGGTGAACACAATGTAATATACTTATGATGTATTATTGAATCGTATACTTGAAACCTATTTGATTTAATTAACCAATAATTTTTAATTTTAATTTTAATTAAAAAAAAAAACCCGAGTGGAAGGCTGAATATAAAGAACTATTTTCTTTTCTATCAAGCTTTGGAAAAGTATCAAGTGCATTGTTACCGGTGTTAATGAAATATCTATGCCAATGTGTTGGAAGAAGTTATTGTTATTACCAACTCTTGGCTTTTTCAGATAATATCTAATTAACTGGTATCAATCTCATAGACAAAACTCCTTCCCCAAACAGCCACATAACAAACTAAGAATGGTCTAAGGAATTAGCTAGCCAGTATAAGGGTAAGGGTTATCACATAAAATACAGATATTTGATAGATGAGTAGACATTAGAAAGTAGTGAACCCACTCTAATACATACCTACAAACTCTTGGCGTGAGAGCAGATAGTAAATTAGAAGAGTTTGACAGTTCTGGAAGAGTTGAGCCAAAACTGTTGTAAGATGATTGTAAAGATGTTCTATATTATAGAATTAGAGGTAATTGGCAGTCATTTTATAATTTTTGTGAGATTACCCAGTATGCTCTGGATTTGTTTTTAGACAGAAATAAGGAGATGTGATGAAGTTGGAAGGAAATCAGAGGTCAAGGGAAACAGCAAAGGTAAAAGGAGATGCTCTGTGTGACTGAATATTCACAAAGGGGAGAGGTTGGCAAGAAATAGTTTGGATATCTGAAGGTTTTAAAACCTAAGGAATGGAAAAAAATATTTCAGTTTCAAGTGCAAAAATACAAAAAAGCTTCTGCAATTGGTTCCTTTCTGCCTTTCCTGGTTTATTTCCTAGTACTCCCTTATGGACACTGCCTTTTCCCAGGGAAAGACTCAGGCTTCAATAGAAGAACATAAGTTCTGTGGGGCAGATTTGGGTCTGTGTTTTTCACTACTGTTTTCCCAGTACTGAGGACAGTCTCTGTCACAGAATAGGCTCTTGGTGTATTTTTGCCATGTGGATCTATAAACTTTCCTATAAAAGCCCTACTTGTTTCAAGGTGAAACTTAACTCAATCCCACTTCTTTCAAGAAACTATCATTTCTCCATCAAATAACATGCTCTTTATAGCTCTATTATAGTTTGTACCTTGTTTTAGTATTATTATTATTTTTTTAATATAGATTTCTTTGCCACGGGATCAATAGTTCCTGCTAGTTTTTGTCAAAATATAAGCCAAAGATATCCTGCATCAATTTTAGCTGTGGTGCTAGGCTCCACCCCAGACCTACAAAATCAGAATCTCTGGAATTGGAGCACAGAAATGATCGCATTTTACCAGTTTCCAGATGATTTAAGTGCACACTAACCTCTAGAAAGTAACTAAGGAGACCTCATTCATTTTTATATTTTCCATTATGTTGACACAATTCTTGGGTTCTCAATTCATGTTTATTATGTAGACTAGACTAGACTAGACTAGACTAGAACAGAACTAAGTGGTGGCTATAGTGATGATATGACTAATTTGCTTGTTACTTTTGAAATGCAACCACCTTCACAGAGGAAACAATGCATGGAATTAAAGTTAACTGAGTTTTTCATTAGGAAAATAGAACACTGATTTAAAAGTAAACAAATAAAAACCTGAGTTTTAAGTAAATTGCATTGATGTAAACACACATAGAGAAAACTACACAAAACCTCAATGTGCATCTTAATGAGCATTCTCAAAATGAACACAACCGTGTAACCAGTACCTAGATCAAGAAATAGAACATGACCAGTGCCACAGAAGCTTCTTCCTGCCCCTTTCCTATCACTACCTACTTTTGAGGGTAGCCACCAGCCTGACTTCTAACATCATAGATTTATTTTACTGCTTGTTTATTATCTATCAACTATCTGTCTATCTTTATCTCTATCTATCATCGATCATCTATCATTTCTCTCTTTCTTTGTCTCTCTCTCTCCCCCTCCTTTCTCTATTTATCTTCATGTTGTAGTCCATTTCTTCTCACAGCTGTATAGTATTCCACTGCATAAATATAGCATAGTTTTTTTTCCACTCTACATAGATAGATATTTGAGGTTTTTTCAGTTTGAGGCTATTATAAATAGTACTGCTATGAATATTTGTGTATAATGTCTCTGGATGAACACATGTGGAACTTTCTGTTGAGTATACACCTGAGAGTAACATTTTTGGGTCATAGGATATAATCTATGACCAGCTTGGGTATGCTGGCCCAATTTTTCATGCCTCTCTGTAGTCATGCCATCATACTGCCTTCTCACACTGACTCTAGGCATGGTCATGGGACTTGCTTTGGCCAATGGGACAGTAAAAATCTTGATATAAGCGGAACTCATGAAAACACTTGCCTGTTTTTGCTTTTTCTCTTGATTCTCTGTGCTCACTGGTCCAGGCTAGCCTGCAGAAGGATGTGAAAGACATAAAGAGGAGAACAGAGTCACCCTGGACAAAGCCATCCTAGTAGCCTTCAGCTATCCTGACAGCTGACCACAGGTGCATGAATAAGCTCCCGTGAGATTAACTGAGCCTAACTCAGATCAGCACAGTTGCCCACCTATTCCACAGACCTGTACAAAATAATAAATAATTGTTATTTTAAGTCATTAAGCTTTGATGTGGTTTGTAACATGTAAATGGATAACTGCCACATTGCCAAACAAATTTGCAAAGGGTTATGCCAATTGACACTTCACCAACACTATCTGAAGTTCCATATCCTCATCAATACTTAGTATAGATTAAACTCTATGAAACTGTTGATATTTGGTGATTTCAGACCTACAAAAATTGCGTTTTCATATGGTCCAACTTAACCATTTATTTATTTGTTTGTTTGTTTGTTTGTTTTTAATAGATCTTGCAAGTGTGTAACAGTATCGCATTGTGGATTTAATTTGCATTTTCCTAATAGCTAAAGATGTGGAGCACACTTTCATATGTTAATTAGCTAGTAGTATATCAGTAGTATGTCCTCTTTTGTGAAGTACCTGTCTAAGATTTTTGTCCATTTTTCTATTGGCTTAACTGCCTTTTGGGCTATTATTTGTAGGAATGAACACACACACACACATATACACACAGAGGTTATGAGCCTTTTGTCAGATATATGTATTGCAGATATCTTCTCCTATTCTGTGATTTTCCTTTTTACTTTATTATTTTGTTCCCTTGAGAACAAAAATTCTTATTTTTAATGTAATTCAATTTACTCATTTTTTATTTTATAATACATTCATACTTTTTATTATATAAATAATTTTATAAGTTTTTTTTATTATTATAGTGACATTGGTTAATGAAATCCAGTAAGTTTCAGGTGTACAATTTAGCAGTAAGGCATATATATGTGTGTATATTTTATATATATGTATATATATATATACATATATATATATATATATTGCATTGTGTATTCACCGCCCAATTTACTCATTTTTAACCTTCATGGTTGTCAGCACTTCTTTGCCTACCCCAAGATATTCTCTTATGTTTTTCTCTAAAAATTTTGTTGTTTTGCCTTTCATATTTGGATCCATGATCCACCTTGAATTGATTTTCAAAGTATGTATAAGGGACGGATGAAGATTCTTTATCCTGACTGAATATCCACAGACCTAGACATTTATTGAAAAGACAGTGAGTTGTTCACAGCTCATGGGGAGGCAGCATGTGTATTATAAAGTGCTCCCAGCTGGAGCTGGTTCCAACTCTGCCACAACCTCACTGGCTCTGTGACCTTGGGCAGGTCACAAGAGTCATCTCTGTCCATATATAAAATAAGGAAGTTAGGTCAGATAATCTCTTTCATTCCCTCCAGAAGTGTGGAATTAGGCAGAAGTGATATAACATTCCAACTATGTATGGCATTATTAGTTCTAGAACCTCAGGGAACATATTTAAAATCTAAGTCCAATTTCCTTACCTATAAGATGGGACCAATCATACTCATATGTAGAGCTGTTATGAAAATACAAAATAATGCAAATGAAACTCTGTACGTGGTATATTATATTGTTTGACAAGAGGTACCACCCACTGATGTTAGTTGTCATGCTGAAGAAATCAAATAGAATTTCTCAGTAAAAATATAGTTGATATCCCTAAACCTAACTAGTAATATAAGTTCGCATACATGTTTGCTTGACAATATAGTTAACTAGCCCTGCGATGAGATGAGAATCTCAGTTTGCCTTATTCTCTCTTGTTTTTTTTTTTAATTCCTGATAGACATTATTTAGTAAAAAACAAAACAAAACAAAACAAAAACTAGAAAGAGAAAAGTCGCATGATATGAAAATCAGCTTTCTTAAAATTGCTTTCCATTATCCTTGAACTCAAAAGTGTATCCTGAACATTTGTAGGACCTAGGACAGGATAGAATGCCATAACAATATTTGTCCATGATGAATTAAGAAGCCTTAAGCCATCAATTCTACAGAGAGACCCAGGACTTTTCTGATTTCCTGCCCACCCCATCTAAAGTAGCACCACTCAGTCACTCACATCTCACTGTGCTTTATTTCATACTAGTTACCACTGCCTGACATAGTTACCTGCCTTTTTGTTACTCATCTGTCTCACTCAACTGAATGTAAACTAAATGGGAGCCAGAGCTTTGTTTAACTTACGTTTCAGCACCTAGAAGAATGCCTGGCACATAGTGGAAATTCAGTAAATAGTGTTGAATAAATGAATAAAGGCAATATAAGAATTACATAGAATATGTATCAAAAGTAGAAATGACATTCAGTTAGGTCCATGTTATATTTAATATGATACAGAATCAAATGTATTCTGACTGCAATACCTCTGTCAACCCCAAACTCCAATTAGATGTTCAGTAATAACATTACCACAAATATATTAGCCCTGTTAATAATCAACACATTTTTCTCAAGTGCACCTTTGGGAATTATGAGAGGGAAACTGATATTTCCTACACATATATGCTGTAATTGTTATTTTTAAAATAGAAAACATTTAATAAATAAGGTTACTGAAAATTATTCAAAAATATTTTTCTTTTCATTAAATAAAAAGAGGCTGGGAATCATTTTTACTATAAACAAATTTTATTTTATAAAAAAATTAGATATTCCATGTTGACTCTTAGAAAGTTGTTCAATTTTCCTGTACCAAAATAAATTGTTAATTAAGATAGACAAAAACCAGGAAACATTGAAGTCAGTCAATTTCCTTACTTATTCAGAGCTGCCGAGAGTCATTTCCTGCAGGAATTTCATGTCTTCCCATTGAAGTGTTTCAGCAGCTGGTAACAAAATCATCAACTCAGGCAATGGGTGCTACTCCAGGCTCCAATTACAAATCAGATGTTTTTTTTAATATTCATGATGAAGCCAGATCAACTTTAGAAATAAACCCAAATGCCTTTTAGAATGCTGTTTCTGTATTGCTTTGAAGAAGCAATTTGTTCTAGTGGGAGTAACTGTAGACAAGGAAACCTGACTTCTAGATTTGGCTCAGCCACTAATTAATGTAGTGTGACCTCAGATTTCACCTCCTGTGCCCTAACAACCTCGTCTACGTGAGGCTAATAACACTCCAATTTTACCAAACCGAATTGTTTTTAAAGTGGAAGGAATAGTAGCCAAACTCTGACTCTAGCTATTTTTGTTGATGTGCACTACTCCAGCATATACTAATAAGCTTGTGCTATTCTTAAGGATAGAGACCTTGTCTTATGCTTCATTGGGTCCTACTTTGGCCAATGCAATGTGCTAGGAATGCAGTAGATGACTGAGAAATCAGAGAAATCAACATCTTTTGCAGTAGTATGAGGAAATTGATCATTGTTCCTTACAGGTCTAAAATGTACAGGCGTTTTGCTTGGAAAACAAGAGCCAATAAATTAATCACACTTTTTTTTTTTTTTTTTTTTAAGAATGACAAAAGATTTGACCAAATGTATGCTATGTCTCTGAATTTGGGGTGGGGGAGCGGAACTCTTCAATTTCCTGACTGGACCAGTCAATTGAGCAAGGAAGGACACTAGTAAGAAGTCATATTTTAAGAGTTTATTTTGCTTAGTTTGGCAATCAGAAGGAATAAAGCAGACTAGATATTTCCCAAATTGGGCGAGGCCATGCTGAATTTTGGAGAACTTGAATCAATAAGCTGAAAGAAAAGTTCAAACTCCCATTTCAGAAGAACTTGTCTTCTGCCGGTTAAACTGTGGATTCATGGACTTCTCTCCGCTTCATGGGTCAACTTCATTCTCAGCTATCCTCGACAGCTTGCACTGAAGTTAATTATTGAGAATCAATAAACTTATTAATGAAGACATTATTTGGACAGTATAATAGGAGAGTATGAAACACATCATTCAACTCTTTTGAATATATTACATTTATTAGAACTACAATTAAGTTATACATTTTTATCAGTAAAGTATTTCATTGATTGTGGACATGAAGCTGAGTTCTTTTATATTTTGGCGAGCTATAACTACTTCTGTATTTAGCAGTTTGAAAAAATTTATAGGCATGATTACTGAGCACATGATGAATTGTGGGCTTATGGGAATATCAAATATTGGATCATGTTATTCTATATAACACTTATTTTAATTTTGTGTTTATTTTAATGATAACTAAACAAATTGATATAAGTATTATGTTCAGGTTCTGGAGTCAGACTTTATGAGTTTAGAGTTTTGAATGGCATGGATTTGAGAATGCTATTGAATTTCTCTGAACCCCTGTTTCCCCATCGGTAAAAGAGTAATAATAATAGCATCTTTCTCAAGGGGTTAATGTGGAAATTAAATGAGATAATCCAGATATATATAAATAGTCTGCAAATATTAGCTATTAATATCATCACTATTATCATTTGGATGAGTACCTTATAACAAAGTGCTATCACATGATTGCATGGTATCTTTATTTGAGGCCACATTGATGCTGAGAAGTGCAATCATTGTCATAGGTTAGTGAGAAAAGAAGTTGGAATTAATACACAAATAATGTATCTGTGCCAAATGAAGTTCAAATGACATAATATTTTATTGAATAAATGGTGGTTTCAAAGTGGTTCAAATAGAGAAAATGGATGGGAAAATGGAATGGTCACAGCAAACTTTAGTATGGCATGCTGAATTGTAAAGAGCCTGCATTATAGCAGTCAGTACCATATTCACATTCTGAAGAGCAATTTAGTTTCAGCAAAACAGCATCATCTGTCTTGCTAAATTAATGTTAATTTGAATACATTGGGTTTATTTGCATTTAATTGTAAACCATTTTATTTTCATGGTTGTATTAGAAATATAAGAATAAGGAGTTCATACTTTGTTTTATATTTAAACGCACTTAACTAATACTTTGAAAGTTTTTAATGAAATTTATTGGGGTGACATTGGTTAATAAAATCAAATAGGTTTCAATTGTACAATTCAATAATACGTCATATGTATATCACTTTGTGTGTTCACCACCTAAAGTCAAATCTCCTTCTGTCACCATATATTTGACCCCCTTTACCCTTGTTTATCTCCCCCTTCCCCTTTCCCTTTGGTAACCTCCAATCTGTTGTCTGTGTCTATAAGTTTTTATTTGTTTATCTTGTTTGTTTGTTGCTTTCGGTTTTATATTTCACATGAGTAAAATCATATGGTTCTTAACTTTTCTGTTTGACTTATTTTGCTTAGCATGATAATCTTGAAGTCCATCAATGTTGTCACAAATGGCAGTATTTTATCTTTTCTTATGGCCAAGCAATGTTCCATTGTATATAGGACCACATCTTCTTTGTCCAATCATCTATGGAAGAGCATTTTGGTTTTTTCTATTTCTTGGCCACCGTGAATAATGCTGCTGTGAACATTGGGGTGCATGTATTTTTGCAGATAAATGTTTTCAAGATTTTTGGGTAAATATTCAGAAAAGGAATTGCTGGTCATATGGTAATTCTATTCTTAGTTTTTTTGAGGAACCTCCACACTGTTTTCTATACTAACTGTACATACAAAACCTCTCAGGTTTCTCTTCACGTGAAGGGAGTATATCTTTCTTTTTCTTTTCTTTTCTTTTTAAGATTTTATTATGGCAAGAACACTTAACATTAGACCTACCTTTGTGATTTTTAAGTGTAGACTATGGTAGTATTGTTACTTATAGGCACAGTGTTGTACTACAGATCTCTAGAACTTACTTATCTTGTATAACTGAAATTTTGTACCTATTGATTAGTAATTATCCAGTTCCCTTGGCAGCCATTTTTTGCTTTGATAAGTTTGACTATTTTTTTTTTCACTTCATATAAATGGAATTATCTAGTATTTGTCCTTCTGTGAGTTGTTTATTTAATTTAGCAGAATGTCCCCAAGGCTCATTCATGTTGTTGCATATTTTAGAATTTTCTTCCTTTTTAAGGCTGAATAATATTCTATTGCATGTATATACCACATGTTTATTATCCATTTGTTGAGGGACATTTACGTTGTTTCCACATCTTGGCTACTGTGAATAGTGCTGCAATGAACATGGAAGAGCAAATATCTCTTTGAGATACAGATTTCGATTCTTTGGGTAAATATCCAGAAATGAGATTGCTGGATTGTGTAGTAGTTCTATTTTTAATTTTTTTGAGGAACCTCAATACTGTTTTCCATAGCAGCCTCACCATTTTACATTCCCACCAACACTGTTGGGGTGACCACGCACCTGAGCCCTGAATCCCATTTCTTCCAGCTCCTCAAGCATCCCCTCTCTGTCTTGCACGTTCAAGCTCTCCCACCTAGATACCTCTGCTCTTATTGTAAACATGCATCTGAGGGATATTTCCTAATCTCTGCTATTTTCTTAGTCTTCTTGAAAATATGGGAGGTGCCTTACTCAGTGATGAGTCCCTATCACTAAATCACTCTTCACATGCATCCTTATCCCTCAGTGCCTGTGCATAGGTACAAATTAAGGGAGGGAGCCATGAAGCTAGCTGCTACAGTTTCTTATGCTCTCTTCATCTCTAAACTCACTGCCCCTGTTTCCTCATCTCTCAGTCTGGCCTCTCCTGAGCTCTGGTAACCAGGTTGGGCTGCTCTCCTTGAAGGTGCCATCCCCACACTGGTCTCAAGGGGTTCTGTTTCCCCTTCAACACGCCAGTCCAGATGAGGTCAGACAATACTATTTGTAATTCTCCACAGCACAATTAAGGCCAGTCAGAAACCTTTAAATAAGATTGAACTGAAGATTTGGGGTAAACAAGCTAAAAAAATAAGCTGAAGTCAAATTATCTGCCCAACAAAGTAGGGCCCCCTCACAGATTTTCAGCTTTAGAGTGCCCCCTTTCTAATTCCCTGTGGCTGAAAGCATCTATTTCCTTTATCTAGGTGCTTCTTCAATTCCTCCTTAAACTCCCCCTAAATTTCAGACTCAAGAAAGTGAAACCCAGAAAGATGTAGCAAGTCTCTCCCCTGTTAGCCTTCTGACTTTCAATGTCCTCACTGAATAACTGGATTTCCTGACACCTGAATGCTCACCCCATTCATGAGGCATGGGTAGGGCCTCGACCCATGGCTTGAATGGAACAAGCCCTTCTTAATACAACATAATAAATCCAACCTCTGTAAGAGGCAGAGCTATGTGGGTATAATTTTGTTATAGAATCACTGTTAAAGACTACTACTGACCACTTCATCACTAAAATCGCTGGCCTCCCCTTGGTTTTCCATCTCTTCCCTCTCACTGAGGCATTGGATTCTGCTGCTCCCATTTGACACTTTGCCCTCTCTGTGATGCTGTTCTCTTCTGGTTTTCCTTTAAACTCACAGATCATATTTTTTGTTTTTGCTGCCTATACATCCTCCTCTTACATGTTGGCATCACCCAAGATTATGTCTTAGGACCTCTTTATCTTTCCAGTTGTTCTCCTCAGATGAGTAGGTGTGTGTTCCCAGACACTGGAATTATTATCGACTCTTCTCTATGAATATATAGCTCCTTTCTCCCTAGTACATCTTCAACCTGTGGGAAACTTACCTCTCAGTGTCTCAAATACCTCCTTAAAAAATGTATCCTTTCCTTTTCCACCTTTCCCCACTCTAATGTCGCTTCTTTCTTTGAATCCACATACATTTTAAACATTTTGTTTGAACTGCTCTTATGTGAAAGGCACTGTTCTACTGACAACACATCTACTGACTGTATATTATTGTCTCCACTTTATAGTTCAGACTAAGCCTTGCTGAGGCCCAGAGACCTGCTCAATTTCAAACAATAAGTAGTGGACCTAGGACTCTGAATATAAGAAAGCCACATAGCCTTATTTGTGCCTTCTTGGGAGCACCTGTCTTACTCTGTCTTCTATAGTTATTTTTGCAATTATTTAATTCTTTTGTATGTAAACTCTTGAGGAACTTTCTTATTTTTTCTTCAGCTCCTGGCATCAAGCTTATAATTTGGAATTTTGAACACATTCTCAATTTCAAGTTTATCTCATTATAAATAAGTACTTTGACCCAATTTGGGGCTTGTAAAGTATGATCGGTGTATACAAATACCTTCAAAATTGTAGGAAATCAATAAATATCTATAAAATTGAACTGAATAATTTGAGTAAACAAGCTAGCTTATTTCAGATTTGAATGAGAGAGAGAAAAAGAAAGTAAGTAAATATCTCAATCCAAATACAACGCTTCATTAAAACAGCAAGCACTAGTGGCCACTAATTACTAGCACCTGTGTATGTTTTGAAAGACTGATGCAATGTAGAATAAGAAAGAACAGCCTTCATCATCATTTCACTTCCAACATCAGATCAGAGGAGAGAAGAAAAATCTGACCATGGTCTAACTTTCTCTGTGATTGGTTTGTGACTATTTGTTTTTACCATAAAATTATTGCTCTCATCTAAATTCCTCTCTTTTTAATTCTCATCCTTTAATCTCAGGTTAATATACCTGCTAATTTGTAAGAAATGCTAGCTAGTATTTTCTTACCATGATCCTTTAAACCTGCTCTTATGGGAAGTATGCCTTTTCTAGACATTTCTAGAAATTGAAAACTATTTCTTCCCTCAGTGTTAACACTGATTACCTTTCATAGCCTTCTTTTCCGATAGCATACAGAGATGTCCCATGTTCTCATCAATAGCATTTCCCAAATCGCCTGCTAGGATGCTGAAGGGTTAATCTTATCAGTAAAATATGAATTCTCACTAACTGGAGACAGACCAGGGTGTGCTGTCTTCATAGTGACCTTCTCTCCTAGAACTTGGGACTATTTTATTCCAGAGTTCAGAGTCTGTTCAACTTCTGTTATAAAAATCTTATCATGGAGTAACTTTCTTCAAATGCTGAACTGCAAGAAACTGCTGCTTGGGGAGGATGCTTGCCATTTATTTGTAAATAATTGTCGGATTTTCTTTTTACCCTTCCACTCTACTCAGCTTTTACACTTGCACCATTCTAAATCCCCGCTTTGAAGTGAGATCAGTTTTTGTCCTAATAGATAAACCCAAGAACAGTTCTCAGAATTTCTGACAACGCGGCAATGGATAAATTAAATCGCACTACATGTTGTCATTCAGCAAAGCCCTTTACAGACAGAGCTATTTTGAAGCCATTAAAAAATGCTATTCATCTCGAACTTGCCATCTGCCTCTGTTTCTGGTCTCGACTATCGCGTTAGCTAAGAGATGAGTCTCAGCGGCCAACTTCCCTCTAGCTCTCCCGTGACACTCAGGGAGACTCTTATGGGAAGAAGGCAATTTATTTTAGCTGAACGACCACATGGCTAACTATACACGGCAATTATACAAAGCAAATGTATCAACTTCTGCCACAGGAGGCAGGAGTTCCCTTTCTGATCATTAATAATGAACAGTCTTCAGTAAGTAGGAAAACATTTACCAAATAAAATGGCTTATTATAGATGATCTCCCAGGCAGCTGAGAACCCGCGTGGCCATTGAGGAAAGAGCGAAGACAACAATGCTGAGCTGCCACGGGACCACACGTGGTTGTCCTGGAAGCATCTCCGGACCGGCAGAAGATATGACCCATTGGCTCTTTGTGCAGAAATGTCTAGTCCGAAAAGAAGTGGCCTGGTCTTTTCTACATTGCAATTCCATTGCTTCCTTTCCTGGCAGCTGCATAATTGGGAATGCCGTGAAATCAAAATGAGGAGGAAGTAAATTAGAGCCGGGAAGTGTCAAGTTGATCTACTGCAGCATTGCAGGGCGGGAGTGCCGGGCAAATTCAGATTTCTCCCTGAGCTCCTTCTCACCACTTCACTCACCATTTCAATGCTTGTTCTTCGTACTCTGGAGCTCTCTGGAGCTCTCTGGAGGCTCCTGTTTGCTCTAATACTTAGACTATGACTTGGTCTACAGTCACTCATTCAGAGCCTGCTTTTGCAGCCATTTTAATGAACAAAATCCCTGAAAAGGTGCTGACATTTTAATGCCTCTTATTTATACTTTATATTGAGACAACAAGCTTTGTACTGTGTTCAAAGCTCTTGCAAATCCAAAGGCTCTGGGGTCTTAGCTACCTCGCTTGCACATGGGGTGTAATTAAAAGGGATGTGGAACATGCACACTTAACACGCGGCTTTCATGTTGAAGACAGCTGACCATTGCCTAATTAGTTTTCAACACCCCTATGAGGTAGGTGTGTATTGCCTTTGCTTCACAGATGGATGACTTCAGGCACTGGAATGATAAAATCGAAAACCTCAGGGCAGAGATTGTGCCTTTGATGAATTCTGCAAAGGGAAGAATGGTGACTTAGTAATAGTAAAAAAAAAAAAAAAAAAAAAAAAAAGCCATTAATAATAGTATGATGAAACCTGTGGCTACTCAGCTGGTTCAAAATGTAACCTAGCTCTAGTGTTTTATAAAACTCCATTAAAAATTTGGTCTACTCGATCATAGTTCTGTGTACTGAACCCATACACACTCCCCTTCCAAAAAACCACAAAGGATAGCATCATGAGAACCCAGTTGGGAACTATATGCTATTTTTGAATTCAAATCATTTTTAAAAACTTTTAAAATGTCATTAAGTTTTTAAAAATGTAGTTATGAAACGCATTTTCACTGAAGGGAAATTACATGAAAAGTACTGATCTGGGTGCTCAGTCTCTTTCCTCCTGGACTTACTGTCCAACAGGAAAT
Organism: Pteropus medius; assembly: GCF_902729225.1. Classification (NCBI taxonomy): domain Eukaryota; kingdom Metazoa; phylum Chordata; class Mammalia; order Chiroptera; family Pteropodidae; genus Pteropus; species Pteropus medius. Next base: position 39,000,925 of record NW_024340849.1, on the reverse strand, counting down.
AAAAGGACATAGGCAATCATCATATGGAGTGATCAGTGCAAATAAGGGTAAATACAGCATGTTGTGAGAGTGGACTTACATGAGGGGCCATTATCCAGTCTTGGGGAGTAGGAAAGACTTCCCAGACAAATCATACCAAACAATATATAAACTGATAGCTTAAGGACTAGTAGAAGTCAACCAGGGGAAGGAATCAGATTTGTTAATAGCATATTGGGCCCAGGGGCTCCCATTTTAAAACTGCAGAAGCGAGAATGGACATGGAACATTAGTAAGACCAAGCAGCTCAGTTGGTTTAACCCAAACTATACCTTGGTAAAAGCCTCCCTCTCATCCCTTGATACTTTTAGAAGTGAGTTCTCCTTCTAAAAGAGATGGTGCAAGCAAGTGATTTGGGAAATGCTGCTGATAAGAGCATGGAGCTTATCTACATGTTACCAGGAAAGGAGTATAAAAGCCAATCTGTTAAAATTGAGAGACTAAATAAGTTCAGATCTCTAATTTTCAATTTCTAGAAATGTCTAGAAAAAGGCATACTTCCCACAAGAAGCAGGTTTAGAGAAGCATGCTAGAGTGGTGCAGAGTTCCCTTGGAAGTTAATGGGAAACTTGCTTGGGTGATCATAAAGAGAGGTGCAAAGAAGAAAGGAAGGAAGGAAGGAAGGAAGGAGGAAAGAAGGAAGAAAAGAAAGAAGTATGGAAGGAAGGAAAGAAGAAAAGAAAGAATTGGCAACCCAGTTCATATGTAATGTGAATAATCAAACTGATAAGACTATTAATGTGTTATTTTGATTTTTTCCTGGGCATATTTAATTAGTTGTGATAATGTGTGTGTATAAATTTGAATGTAGATTTTTAGAAACTTAACAAAAGCATTATTCTATAGTATAAACACTGTAAAGAAATTATAACAATAGCTACCATTTGTTGAACAGCTACTATTTGCCAAGCTAGTGTACTATGTGTATTACACACATTATTCCTAAATGTCACCGCAATCCTATAAATTGTGGTTCTCTCCACAAACTGAAGATAAAACTTAGGCTAAAAGAGGTTAAGCAACTTGCCCAAGATCACAAATTTGGCCAGAGCAAAGAGCTTGGACTTTCATCCAGGTGAGGTGCCTTCAAAGCCCATGTTAGTGCTCCAGTTGAGTCTAGCAGTCTTCATCCTGTGTAGATAGTTTGACAAACGTTAAAGCTAGAACACTTCCACAAAGCCAGGAACAGAAATTCCCATGATTCTCTGCCAATTAGATAGACAGACCAAAGAGGTAAACAGTCTAACTGCCTTTCCTCAGAAGGAAAATGAGGACAATTACAGCAAAATTTTTCCTCATGTGGCCAAAGCTTGACAACTATCATCCTTCTTAGGTACTCATTATGCCATTGCTTACCTCAGGAAAGAGCTGAAGGAAATATGGATGCTTCCTGACAATAGCCAATATCTAAGAGAGAATATGAAATAGCTTCCCTTGACAAACACCATCAGAGATGTTTGATGAATAGTTTTATACTGCCATCCAGGTCCTTAGTCGAACAACAACAAAAGCAGTGACAACAAAAACAGCTATTACTTATATAGTACTTGCATGTGTATATATGCAAAGCAGTGTTGGAAGTAATAATATCATATGTAGTACAGTATTGTCAGAAGCAAGAACTTGATCTCCAAATACTGGCCTAATTTAAAAAAAAAATTGGTCGAATTTTCCAATTAGCACACAGGCTCCACTCAAAGCCCTACATTGCTGGCAGTCATTCACAGACCTACAGGCGAGAAATGATGGCACTGGGTTTCTGATGTGTGACCGCAAAGACATAATCTCTGCCTGTGATGAGAGGGGACTGTGCTAAGTCTCCATGTGCGGCTGAGCAATAGCATGATATTAATATTTATTGCTCCATTTAGCATTTGCAGTCTGGATGGCAATTCCGAATGATTTTTAACTAGGACACAGATAAATTGTTGATTTCAAGTCAAGGGGGAGTCTTGTGGATGGATGTGATGCTTCTGCTACTACTGAGCAGGAGAAACTGGCCAGTCTAATACTGCAAATCTTATTTATTGTGTTTATGATATAATTCCACACAAGTGCTGACTATTAGCAATATGCTCCTGGCCCTCAAGAAATAGTTATGCAAAGAGAGAAGGAGCAAGTAAAAGTAGTCTTTAGTCTCACCTGTTTTCTTGGAGGAAATAGAGATATATTTTCTGTCCCTTGAGGGTGATTTTTTGAGAAATAAAAACTGTGTGTCTAACTAGTAGTTGACCCATAATTAGCCCCATTTATCCCTTGAAGATAAATATCATGTGTTTTCTCCACTTAACAAATGAGAGGATTAGTCGCTTGCCCTTCCTTACACTATGGAAAGTCAGCTCTAGGAAGCCTTTGACCCCCAAACCAGAACATTCTACTAAAGTTAAGTGGAAGGCTGAGCAATGATCTAGATTACTTGAGAAGTATACAGACAGGAATTACAGGTCATGGAGACCAGAATTCCATCAAGACCAGAATTTCTTAGGAATCTCAGTTTGTAGGTATTTCCCTGAATCCTCTAGAAGAGTGATTCACACTCCAGAAGAACATGCCCCACCCCCCCACCCCAGTAAGTATATTAGAATTTCAAAAAGGGGGAAAAGGTTAAAAATGAAAGTTGATTTCATGATGCAATTTTATATATGACAAAGAAAATAAGATGCATATTTTATACATGAAATAAGTAATCAAAATCAGTCTCTTGAGGATAGCTGGAAATTTTTTTTTTCATAAAGTGGATATTGGTTTAGAAGTATTGCTCTAAAGTTTAGATTTTCAAGCCTAGATTGGTGCTTGATATGTAGGAAGTTCAAAGATTAGGCATGTAGGCTTTGGAGCCAGACTGTCTGGGTTCAAATCCTGGTTTAAGGCAAATTGCTTTAAACTTTCTAAATCTCCATTTCCTCACTTGTAAAGTGAAGGAAGATGTCTTGGCAATTAAATGATATATGTTCAGTATGTAGAAAAGTGTTTGACACATAGGAAATGCTCATTGATTGTAGCTATTATTATTAAACATCATTCTTTGATTTCCTATTTTTCCATGGTTCTATTAAATCTTTCTAGGAACTTCAAACTCTTGTCAAATGTTCAGGGCTATTCAAAATGCATTTTTCTAGTTCATCAGGGATAATGAAGTTCCTCAGACATATTTCTAGTGATACAATAATATACTTTGTGTTCTTTGTACCTGTTACTACTTATAAATTAACAAACTTTTGAAACAAAGGTATTCTGTTCATCCACGATAAAGCAGACACTGTTAGTTGCCTATCTGCTATCCATTTATTCTTCAATCTCTATGCCCTTCTTAATGGATCCCCTGGCCATCCTCTCATTGCCATATATTTCAGGGGAAACTAAACCTCGTCTCCAGCTGTAGAGGATGGATCCTGGGTGTTTTAAGCCAACTGTGGTAATTCTATTTTCCATGCTGAATCTCAGACAGACATGAGAGAAAAACACAAGAGTCTCTTCATTATTCATAAGCCCCAGACTGCTGTTATTCATGGAAAGATGTGTGTGAACAGTATCACAGTGAACATCACACAGGTCCAAAGGAAAGCCACTTCTTTTAATTTCTAATTTTGTTCTTCCTCTACCCCTACTCCAAAACTATTCTTTTTCTCTTGGTAGCTCAGTTCCATTTGAATAAGCACATAATTGTTTTTCATGAGTCAAAAATAAAATAAAATTAGAAGTAGACATATAACATGCTCAGAAATCATTGGGGGACCTTCTACTTTCTTTACTTCTAAGAAAGTACATAGAAAGGGATGCCAATTCTTCCCCTTGTCATTATCTTCCTTGTATGTGACACTTGGAACTGTTGTTGCCATCTGAAAACCATAAGGATGGCTCATGTGAGGACAAAGCTGACAGACTGAAGGTAATATAGTGGAAAATGTTAAGAACCTGGGTCCTTGATGACATGTTAAGCTACTATTGTACCAGTATAAAGCCCTTACTGCCCTTAGACTTGTTCTTATGTGAGGTAATAAATTTCCTACTGTTTAACACAGATCGAGTTGGCATTTTTTATTAATCATAGCCAAAAGTGTACTAGCACTTGGCATACAAAATCCACATTAGAATGTCTTAAACTAGAAGTCAGAGATGTCTCTCCTAGGGTCCTAACACCACCCTTGATTTATCTCAATTACCCCTTCCGTTTACACCAACTCTAAAGCAATACTACTGATTCTATCTCCAAAATACGTCTGAATCCAAACACTACTCCCCATCTTCACTGCTATCGCTCTGATCCCTGCCACCATGATTTCTCTCATGACTAGAGCAGTAGCCTTCTTACTGAACTCTTCCTTCCATGCTTGCCCCATTCCTACATTCTAATCATTTTCAAATTAAGATAAAATTCATATAACATAAATTTCACCATTTTAACCATTATAAGGTGTATGACTCAGTGGTTTTTAGTATATTACCGATGTTGTTCCACTAATCATCATTATCTAGTTCTAGAACATTTTGATCACCCCCCAAAAAGAAACGCCATGCCCATTAAACAGTCACTTCCCATTTCCTCCTCTCCACAGCCCCTGGCAGCCACTAATATGCTCTATTCTTAGCACAGCAGTTAGAGTGATGTTTTCCAAAGACAAGTCAGATCATGCCATTTCCCTGCTTAAAACCCTCCAATGACTTTGAATGACATTCAAATTCCTTAGTCAGACCTATCTATATACCTCTCCAATTTCATCTTGTCCCATTCTCCCACTTTCCGGCCTGGTTTTGGGCACAGAAGCCTTCTACCTGTTTCTTGAACATGCCAGCTCATTCCTACTTCAGGGTCTTTTTTTCACTTGTCCCCATTCCTCAGATGGTCTTCCCTACTTTGCAGATCAGTGCCTTCCCATCATTCAAGTCACCACTTGAACGTCTCCTCCTCATTGAGGCTTCCCTGATGAAGGTGAAACTCCCCAACCCCACTGATCTTCAGAATCACTCTTTTTAATTTTCCTTATCACATTTATCACTATCTGAAATTATGATGTTCACATTAATTTTTTAAAATTAACTGAAGTTCATAATTTATTCAAATGTCCTTATATTTTGCCTAATGTCCTTTTCTCTTCTGGGGTTCCATCTAGGATTCCACATTATATTTAGTTTTGTGTCATGTGTCCTTAGCCTCCTTTTGGCTATAAGAGGTTCTCAAATTTTCTCTTTTTTTGATGACCTTGACAGTTTCTAGGAGTACTGGTCAAATATTTTGTAGGATACCCCTCTATTAGAATTTGTCTGATGTTTTTCTCATTATGAGACATAACTATGGAGTTTTGGGAGATACGACACAGAGATAAAGTGCTGTTTCATTATATCACATTCATTTTTTATTAGTTGTTCACCTATCTTTCCCATGGTTAGAAGGTTAAGCTTCATGAAAGTAGGGTCCATTCTGATCATAGCTTCATTCCTAGAACCTAGAATAACATCTAGCACAGTGTAAGCATCTTTAATTATTAATTGATTGAATTAATGAATATAGTAGAAAAATGACCAATACATTGCTTACTGTTTTTGCATATAAAATGAAATATGGATCAAAAAGATTCATTGAGCATAGGTCAAAGGCACTAAAACCCTTTCAAATAATCTGGCATGTCTGTGAGATAAATCTAAACATCATGCAAATAAATAATTAACCCAAGGCCAATGGCACACTCAAAATCATTAATAAAAATTGATTTTCCTTCTCTTTAGGACTGCCTCTCTCTGCTGCATCACAATCCCATTTGCAGAGTCAGCCACAATTCATTGCATTTTAGTTCATTTCTACCCTGGGCCTTCTTTTTCCTGAATGATCCTACCCTCTATGAATTGAAAAAAAATTATATATATATATATGATTTGATTGGCCTATACATGAAGAAGGTGTGGGTAATTTCATGTAGGTAAGTTCTGGAAGGCAGTAATTCTCCTCAGAACAATGAGCTATAAAGCATGATGGGAAGCTCGGCTTGCCCGGGAGAGGATGCAGGGAGAGGATTACTGAGCCCCTGTGGCTGAATGAAGGGCTCTACCAACTAACTTCATGGATGTATGGGAGCAGGAGGAGGAGTCTGCCTGCTAAAGGCCTTTCCAGGAACATGGTGAAAACTGATTAAATATATATGCAATCACATGGTTTGATAGAGGGAACCTGGGGGATGTCTCCAGCCATTAGAACACCAAACACCAATGCAGGCTCCCTAGTGATCACGAAGGAAGTTTGTTTTCAGGCCTGAGCTGTCTGAGAATAAAATCCCTGAAAGGAAGAACTATTTGTATTCTATTCAGATTTCATTTAACCTTTTCTTTTGGAAGCCCCAGTAAGCAAGAGCACATTTGTCAAGGCTTCAGGATGAATGAGGAAAGCTTTGGTGCATTAAACTTGCAGATATTCAGAAGGACTTACTGGAAAGGCAGCCCTGGGCTGGGAGTAGGAAGACATGTATTCTAGCTGGCCAGGCAGTGGGGGTCTCTGCTATTATCACCTCCGATTAGCCAATTTCCTGAATGTGTATAGTTCCCCAATCAATTGATTTAAACATGAATTTTCCTAGATAATTAGCACTGGGTATTGCTGGTCACAATATTTATTTTTCCTAGCATCCCTCAGAGTATGTGACGTACAGGTCAAATACCACAAAATTTCAGAAGAAGTTTCACACATTTTATTTAACTAACTGATACTAATATGGCAGGTCAAATACCACAAAATTTCAGAAGAAGTTTCACACATTTTATTTAACTAACTGATACTAATATGACATAGTTGTGTTTTCTTGAATCTAAGGTACCATTGATGGTAGCACTATGGATTTAATACACAGCATATCTGGGGAAAAGAAAAAAATTAAAAAAAATTTCAATTTCAAAAAATGTTAATATGTGGGAAAATTACAATATGGAGTTGAAATTTGGGATGTCAAACACTAAGTGAGTGCTAATAGACACTGAGAATTCCTGGTGACCTCAGTCTGCAAATCCCACTCATCTCACTGGGAACCATGATGCTTCCTGGGTGCTGGTGTCAATGTTCCCTGTTTCAGGTTTCCTAGGACTCCTCAACCTGAGCTGGCCTTGGAGGCAGCCGGAAGGACATTTAGGGCCACCTCCATTCTTACTCCTCTGCTTGCTCAGTAGAAACAGTAGTAATGATCTGCTAGACCTCTTCATCCCTAAACCCTTCTCTAGATGCGCAAGAATTTAATTCTACTGTCACTGCTGGCCACCTTTCTGCTTCTCATCCATCTGGTTTCTCATCTTGACCAGCATTAGTTCTTACTCTCAGTAAAGTCTCCAAAGTCCCCTCTGTCTATTCAGTCTTTAGACTCCACTCTTCTCTATATTACATCTTGTACTATACTTCTAATATACTTCTAATATACTTCAGTTTTTACCCAAGATAGGCATTATTATCCTCTTTTACAATGAGAAAATAAAGCCTAGTGGGTAAGTCACTTGCCCACATTGATACACTTCGAAAAAGAAGAGCCAAGACTCCACCAGATCTGCCTGGCTGCATAGAGCAAGTTCATAACCAGTGTTCTGAGTGGCCTCTCTCCTTTGCTCAAAGAGGAAGCTGTTGTACAAATAGCCCCATGTGAGCAGGATCCAGGTTAAATGCAGGGATGGAGAAAAGAGTGGATTTTAGGATTGAGCCTGGGGTCCCTGTTGGATAACTGGATAGACAGTGGTACCTTTCATCCATGTTAGAAATTCAGGAGAAGGTGTGTGAAGACTTGGGTATCTACCTTCTCCACCATGAGTCCTGTCATCTTCTTGAAGAACTTCAAAGTCCAAACTCAAAAACTGGTCCAATACTCCAGCCATCCTTTTCTTCACCTCTTTGACTCCAATGGCCTTCACTTGGACTCCATTTCAGCCATCTGTTTTCTTGGCTGTGCTTGTTCCTTGCATTTCCCAGAACTTCGCTATAGAAGAAATCCCACATTGAAATGGTCCACTTTCTGTCTGCCTCCAGGGTCCTGTCAGCACTCTCACTCTAGTAACTTGCACCATATGTGTTCCTCTGCCCTAGCAAGAACACCAAGACTTCAACCTGTCTTTTTTCTCTGCATGTGTAAACTCTATCCTGTCTAATTCTTTTCCAAAACAGCCCAACCTCATGGATTATGATCCCTGCTTATTTCTGCAGCCTCTTCTCTTACCATGGCCTTGTCTTTCTGCCTCCTTGTTTCAGGCAAAACAAATTACTGGATATTTTCCTGATACTGAGATCCTACCCACTGAAGAGGCAATGATGTTCAATAACATTTCAGAAGAAAGAAAACTTTGCCACATTAAATATGCACAGCATTCAAAGAAATCTCTGTATTTCAGGAATTATAAAAGTGGAAACAGACTTGTTTTAGGGTGGGTGATTATGACACTTTCAATTCCAAGGACTGTACCAATCTCTTTCATTCCCAGGACTCTGCACATACTATTCTCTCTCCCTGGAGTAGACATATTGTTCGATTTATTTTTGTGACAACACTATAAGATGAGCATTATCATCGCCATGTTATATAAGGAAAACAGTTTAGAAACTTAGTTCTTTCGCTCAGAAGGTAGCATAAGTAATAAGGAGAGAATCAAGTCTCACACAGGCTTCTTAACTTCAATTCCTATTTTGCTTCTATTCTACCATACCACAGTCTGGTCCATTAATTTCTACTTGTCCTCTAAGGCTCAAATTATGGTTCCTATACTGAGAAACCCTCCCTGGCCCCCTTTTCCAGGTTAAGGCTGGACACAATGCCCTGTTCTTCGCGTCCATAGGACTTGTACGTTCCTCTGGCTTGGCCCTTTCCACAGTGTTCGAGATGACTAGACATAGAAGTAAAGGTCATATTAATTTTGTATCTTTAAGGCCATCGTGGGCTTGGCACATGGTAACCCTTCAAACAATTGTTTCCCTTCCCCGAAGTTTTCAAAGCCCCCATTGGGTATTAAAATTCAGCTTTATCTGTTTTCAGGATCTTTAGAACTTCAAGAACCACATAAATGTCATCGTTTCTTTCAAGATCTTCAAAAACTCCCAAGCCTATACTTTTAGGAAGCCTCAAATATCCACTTTAGAAAACTCTGTTTGCATGATGAATTAAATGTATGCTCTCCTGGCCAAGCTATGCTATAAGTAGAGGCTACATATATAGGAAGAAATACATTGAGAGACTTCTTTCAATGTATTTATCACACCTGAAAAGCCTATTAGATAGGGAGAAAATGAACATCTAAGTTGTTCAATGTTTATCTCTGACTTTTTAAAAAACTCACAAGTAAATTTTACTGGTAAAAGCAAAGGCTTGGTGATAGCAAAGTCTCCTGGGTTAGAAACAGTGATAGGGGAGAATGAGTGAAAGAAGTCTCTCAATGTATTTCTTCCTTAAAAGAATCGGCCTGGCCAAGGCACTGCCTGGATGACTCACTGATTTCCCACTTTAGCCGGTGCCACAGCTGGCCTGCTGGGTTTTCTGAGTTTCTGGTGAGGCATTCAGTGCACCATGCAGGAAGTGAGGTCATGATTGTTTTGGCAGTTTGGGTGGCGTTTATCCCCTGTAGCAGCTGAAGTTTATCAGTAGGTTTAGCCTTTGCACTTTGAGAAACCAGCTATTATCTCATGAGCAATTTAGAATAATAAAAAAAAATCCATGGCAGAAAAACGTGCAGTAAGTAAAGATAAAGAACAAACAAGAGAGAATCTGGTGTTCCTCTCAACATTAGCCCTTAGAGCACACATCCTATCCACAGTCTGATAGGGTCAGCGAGAAAGCTCCTCCTGCATTCTCTCCTGCTCTTTCTGGTATTAGATTCAAGTCGAGAAAATTTTTAGAAAGAGTCTGGGTATAGGAGAAATAATGTTACATCTTAAGTTAATCATTTAGGCTCAGTTGCTTATCAAAGCGACCTATCATGGGGACACTAGGGTTTAGGGAGACCACTTATTCTTTGTCATGGAGGCTAGTTTTCTCCCTGCAAGCTATAATCAGAGCAGTTAAAAAATGGAGTGAGCCTCCACTGTAGTTTCTAGAACTGACTAGAAGGACCTGGGGACTGCTGGTCAGGGATCCTGCATGGAGGGAGGTTTTCTGCACCAGGTGGGAAACCAACTCAATTTTCGATTTGGTTCTAAGCCTGAGATTTTACAAGCTTATGCATTATAATTATGTAGAGAAGTAGAGTTTTCCTATAACATTTTGCTTTGGAAGGAGTCTCAAAGACTATGAAGTATGTAACTGCAAAAAAAAAAAAAAAGTTATAGCAAATCTTTCTTTAAATATCCAAAGCAATGGAAAAGTAACATATTATCATCAAAATTATCTAAAATTAGTTAAACAGCTGAGCCACTGTATATTATTAACTGGAAAATATACACATAGATGAAGTTGTTAAATAACTCAATAATTTACCATCATTCATCAAGCACATGGGAGACATTTTATACAAATACAGGGTTTCTGGCTTGACTTCTTCAAATGTCTTTTTTTTTTTTGAATTTTAAATCTGGAATACACCATGGGATTTTGAGCATATGGTAAAAAAGTCAAAGCATATATATGAACTTTTAGGGTTTAGGATCTAAAAACTATTGTTAAAAATTATTGAAAGTATATAATGTTGAGAGATAAAAGAAAATAATAGCTTGATATAAAATGTGGACCTTATAAATCATCTTATTAACTTGACATTCTGTAATTATGCTCTGTATAAGAGGAGCATAGCCCATGGTAGGATCAGGACACCCCAAAGGGACAATGAGTTTCACTGGATCAGTCCTGCCCCAGTTGGTCCAGGATTGGGATTTCCTCTGCTGGCTCCAGTTACAGCTGGTTGGAATTAGCCCCTTACTTAGAGGCAGACTGGAAGTTACTTACAGTGTCTGTGGAATGTGTATAATGGTGGCTGAAATGCTAGATGTAGAGTCAGGCAAAGCAAGTTTAACTATCACGTCTGCTTCTTGCTTAGTCGTGTGACTTTGGGTGAGTTATTTAACATCTCTAAACCCCAGTTACCTTGTGGGATTATTGTGAAGTTTTAATATATCTACAGGTGGCCAATTCACTGACTCCCTAACTTTCTCATTATCAGGCACTCATGTACTCACATCTTCACTTTTCTGGCTTGGTTTGTCCTCCCCTGGAAAACCCACAACCCAAGATGGACCCATTAAGCCACTGTTCAGAGTATCACCCTAATTCTCTCACCGAATGGGTGGGCAAAGTCATTCATGCAAACTTCACACTTTTTCAGCCTCATCTTCCTTAGTTCTCTGCACCATTTGACTGATCTGGTCACTTCCTTCTTGACTTCTTAACACCGCTTTGAAATATACCTTAAAGTTCTTTGTTTCGTTGTTTAAATTAAATCTAGTTTTTTTCCTTTTCAAAGGACTATGATAATATTTTTCAGAGATGAGAGACACAATAATTTTACTGAAGAGCACATTACAAGAGGACAAAGTCAGCAGTCCCTATAACCCTCTGAGTCAGCCTCAGAGTTGACCATCAGCTAACTCCCCTGCATTACTCTTTAAAGGTTGAGACTTGAGGAGACAAGTGGATTGATTCCATCAGTGAATCACAGGACTTCATAGAGAGATTTATAAATACCTATTTGCTTTTCTTTCAGTTTCTACCAAGGTCTAAGTGGGTGGGAGTGGAGCTGGGAAATGCCCAGGTATTGATGAACAGGGAGCAGACACGATTCATGGGCCTAGTCTCTCTGTGAGAGAAGATCTCTGGGCTATTGCTAGCAACAATACTTCTACAGATTCTCCTCTGGTGCATTTTTTGTCTGCAAATGTCTGCATTCATTTGGATAGTTACTTTTTTTCAGTGTCTTTTACAGCTATAGTAACTTCTACCTCTAGGCAAGAGGGATTTCACCATGTCTTTGCCAATAGTCCTGGAGGAAAGTGAACTAGTCCTCAAAAATAAGTTACAATGTGAATTCATTGAGTAAATAAAAGCTGAATGATAATGAGAAGAGTTATTCATATACTGTAACAAACAGTCCTTGGGAACAATAGCTAAATATTAGCACAGAGCTATTCTCTAGGTGGACAACAAGGATGCTTGAGGAAACACTGAGTAATGGTTGAAAGATAAATTACATATAGGCTAGTCAATATTTTGCCAATTAAGCTTACTCTATTTCCAAATAGGACATTTCTGAGAAAAATACTGGCATCTAAGTAGTTCAAACAGTTGCATTTTATTGTGGTGTTTTACAGGGCAATTTCTTTCCACGTGAACTTTCATACAAATACCTAGTAGAAACATATTTCTTCAATCTACAAATAAAAGCTTCAAAATTGTATCTGCAAGAATAGCAGTGATTGAGGAAGAAAATCATTCATCACAAGGCAATGCTTGAAAAATGTGTGATATGCTTGGCCAAGCTGTGCATTTCTATCCTATCCATTAAGAGCAGAGTATTTGAGCAGAACTTCTTGCATACTATCTCTTTTGTTCATATCAGTGCTGTCTCTAGTCCACACTATTAATTATTTAAATAATGCCCTTATTGTGAAATATATATCATGCATTATGAGCATTAGACAGTGCTTCTCCATGGCTTATATCACAGTACTCTATCAACCCACTATATAAACAACCTCTTTCATGCATAGGCCTGCATAATTACCCTGATGAATTGATCTTGTTCAGACCCTGTGTACATATTAGAGCAATGTTTTATCACTATATAGATATATACACACACTCAATATTCACTGGTGTTAAAATAAATATTGTGACTTTGTAGAGAGAATGGCCTCACAGCATCAGATGGTCCTTATCAGCTATGCAGATAGAAGTGCACCGGCTTGTAGCTTGGTTGTCTTGTTATTTGGGGTGCTTCCTCTTTTCATCTAACCCAGGACAAGATCTGTTCTTCATCAGATAAAAATCCTGTGGGATGGTCTAAGTCTGTGTGTACTGGAGAAATCTGAAAGCATCTTGTCTATTCAGTCAGTCTAGTTTGACTAAAGTTTTTATTACATTAATTAGCATTTGTTGACTACTTAGCAGTGTATCTTGAACACTATAGGAAATATCAAAGAATAATAATCCTTTAAAAAATGTAAGGGTGAATAGTTCAAGATCAAAATTGTTCTTTTAAAAATAGTTTTACTGAGATATAATTTACATATCATCCAATTCATCCATTTAAAGTGTACAGTTCAATGTTTTCTGGTTTAGTCAACACTGTGCAACCATCAGCACAATCAGCTTCAGAATATTTTGTTACCCATAAGGTAGACCTTGTACCAATTAGCAATCACTTGTCATCTCCTTTCTCCCCACCCCCTTTAGCCCCAGGCCACTACTAATCTGCTTTCTGTCTCTATAGATTTGCCTGATCTGGACATTTAATATAAACAGAATTATAAAATAAGTGATCTTTGTGACTGGCTGTTTTCACTGGGCATAATGTTTTCAAAGTTTATCCACATGTTGCATATATAAGAACTCCATTCCTTTTCATTTTATACCTTTTTACAATGGAATCATATTTTAATGTATGGATATACCACATTTTATTTATCCATTCATCAACTAATGAATATTTGTGTGGTTTCCATGTTTTACTACTATGAATAATGCTGCTATGAACATTCGCGTACAAGCGTTTTCATTCACATATGTTTTCGTTTGTCTTGGGTGTATAGCTAGGAGTGGAATTGCTGGGTCATATGGTAATTCTATGTTTAATCTTTTGAGGAACTGCCAGACAGCTTTCCAAAGTGACTGCACCATTTTTCATTACTGTTAGCAATATACAAGAGTTTCAATTTCTACACATTCTTGTCAACACTTGTTATTATTATCTATCTTTTTAAAGTGGGTGTGAAGTGTTATCTCATTGTGGGTGTGAGATGTTATCTCATTGTCTTTTGATTTGATTCCCCTAATGACTAATAATGTTGATCATCTTTTTGTGTGTTTATTGGCGATACGTATACCTTTTTTGAAGAAATGTCTATTCATATCCACTGTCCATTTTTCAATTGAGTCATTCTTCTTTTTATTATTGAATTGTAAAAGTTCTTTATGTATTTCTAGATACAAGCCCCTTATCAGATATATGATTTGCAAATATTTTCTCTCATTCTATGAGTTGTCTTTTCACTTTCTCAATGATCTCCATTGAAGCACACAAGTTTTAATTTTGATAAAATCTAATTTACTTAGTTTTTCTTTTATTACTTGTGCTTTTGGTTTTATATATAAGAAGGCTTTGCCTAACCTCAGGTCATAAAGATTTACTTCTATGTTAAAGCCTTGCTGAACTTCTTTCTAGTTATTCTCTCTATTACTGAAAATTAAGTATAGAAGTCTCCAATTATTACTTTTGAATTGTCTATTTCTCCTTTCAATTCTGTTAGTTTTTGCTTCATGTATTTTGGGGTTCTGTTGTTAGGTGCATATATACTTATAATTGTTATATTTTTCTGATGAATTGATGTTTTTATCATTATAAAATGTTCTTCTTTGTCTCTAGTAACAATTTTATTTTAAAGTCTATTTTGTCTGGTAGTAGTATAGCCACTCCAGCTTTCTTATGGTTGCTGTTTGCATGAGTTATCTTTTCCCTTTTTTTTCCTTTGCATTCTGAATATATATATATATCCTACAAAACAGTAAGAAATTGGCAAACAACCCATATACATTCCCTATGACCCAATAATCCCACTCTTAAGTATATACCCAGAAGAGATATGTGCATATATTTATACATACACTATATTGTTCAGAGAAGTACTATTTGTAATAACCTCAAACTAAAAATAAACCATCAACAACAATGTCTATCAACAACAGAATGGGTAAGCAATCCTTGATATATGCATACAATGGAATATTATATTTCAATGAGAATGAACTGCATACAACCACAAATGATAATATGGCTGAATCTTACAAACATAATAGTGAATTAAAGAAGATCAATACAAAAGAGTACATATGTATGAGTCCATTTAGATAAGATATAAAAACAGATAAAAATTAGTCTAGACTGTCAAAATTCAGGATAGTGGTTACTCTTAAATGGAAGGGACAGTTACCCTTTCTCTCTAAGGATATCTTAGCTAGTGGAAGAGAAAGTGAGGGAAAATTCTGGAGTGCTTATGCTGGCATTTCTTGATCTGGGTGCTGGTTACTCAGGTATGGTTATTTTTTGATAATTAATTGATATATCCACTTTTTAATACATATACTTCAATAAAAAGTGTTTTTAAAGAGGACTATGACTTGAATAAAATATAGAATACTTGCATTTTTTAAAAAAGTTAACATATACTGAAACCTAACGAAGATGGCAAATTTTTTTTAACCAAGCTCACTTATGAATACAAATACAAAACACTTAAGTAAAACACTAGCAAATCTAATCTAGCATTATATTAAAAGAATAATGCTCTAGGAAACCATGAATGATTCAATGTTAGGAAATCTAAAAATATCATTGATCACATTAATGGGTCAAAAGATACAAACTTAATGTTCATCTTGACAAATGTCAAAAGGTATTTAACAAAATTCAATATCCATTTCTAATAAAAAGTTAAATAAATTTCAAATAGAATACTTTTCCAACGTGATTAAAAATGTATCTCAAACCAATAGCTTACATCATACTTAAAAGCACAATAGAGTATTGTTTTCCAAATTTATTTTGTCAAGGAACATGATTTAAATTATGATATATTGAAGAACTACCAGTAAGAGCCCGTGACATATACATAATACTATGTTAGGATAAGATATTCCCCGTTGACTCAGAGTTTTAGCTGAGGCCTCAAATCTTAGAGCAAATATAATAGTTGTTGAATATTTCCACATCCTGTACCTTTTGCAAGGTGTAAGACTGTCTGTGCAGGATGGACTAAGAAAATGTAGAATCCTCTGCTCACCATTCCCTTCTAGGCTATAAAAGAAAAGACAAAGAATTCATTGTAATTACAAAGACCCGTGTTGACTTTTTTTTTCCAAATGGTTAATAAGCAGTATCTTTCTCCCATGGAGGAAGAGAGGAGGGTCTTCAAATCAAGAGATAAGGCTTGAAGAGTATCATTTTAAAAGCTTCACATGGCACCCTGGTTAGGAAGAGAGAGGAGCCAGTGTCTGATTGACTTCTGAAGAGTTTAAAGGGAAGAGGCTGTGTA
Organism: Pteropus medius; assembly: GCF_902729225.1. NCBI lineage: Eukaryota > Metazoa > Chordata > Mammalia > Chiroptera > Pteropodidae > Pteropus > Pteropus medius. The sequence continues at coordinate 38,984,703 of NW_024340849.1, read as the reverse complement.
GCTCTAAGACAGCAAAGGCAAGGGAAGATATAGCATTGGAAAAAAGACTGACTTCCTGAGCTGAGCAAGGCAAGGAATGCGTGAGTTTCCCATGGACCAAATGTAATGGAGCTGGATTGTATCATCTTGAAAAGGACTCCGGCCAAGGTGACTTCCAAGGAGAGATAACTTTAAAAGAGATAAACCTATCATGGTGCTGGTCATTAGTGGTTAGAGGAAGAGAGCTGTAGGTGAGATATCTTAGCAATAGTCACTGTGGGTCGGAGAGAAGTGAACCATGAAAAACTCACAAGAAGATATCAAGAAAGCATGTGTCATCATAGGGAATCTACCATATACAGAGGACATCTACTCCTGGTTACAACTGTACCAGCTACGTAAGACCCTTTTGTCCTTTAGCAATCCTCTCTTCTCCTACCTTCCCCCAAACTCCCAGCCCATGACCAACCCTAGAGGAGTTTAAAATAGCAACTTGCAAGTAGATATGGTGGTGGAGCCAGATATGAGAAAAGAAGTAGGCCCAAACTCCTGCCTCTCACTCCACGCTTTCAAGCCACCAAAGAAGAAGATATATTTTGACTTAGATAAAAAATCGAAGATGTGCAATTGTTATACTAGACTGGATTTTCACTATTGGAAAAATACCAGATAAACTATATATAGGAGTGGGCAAAACAAGTCAAAGGTCAGATTTGAAAGGCCTGCAGTAAGAAAGAATAAAGTTGCCTTTTATTAACACTCTATGCATTTTATCAATAAATAAATTTAATACATATACATATTTATGTATTTGTAAATACATAATTTTTGCAGGAAGTTATCTAACAGTTGACTTACATGCATTTTTAAAACATTAAAATAGAACTGAAATCAGCAATACAACTAGGAGAAACGAATTTTAGTTGTTAACTAAGCACAAAATATATCAAAATAAATTAAGATGTCTTTTACTTTGCATTTTGTGCTATCCAATAAGACAGAAGTGGTTAAAATACAAAAACTTTAGTTTTGTGTCTGTTTCGCTCTTCCAGTTAATATTAAGACTGTTGCTGCTGAACTGCATTGTCACATACCATACAGTATCACCTCTACACCTATATTTTGTTTTCATTGCAGTATTACACAAAAATCTCACTTTTCATAGGTCCAATGAGTAGTACAAGGAAGAAGATCACTACTAGCAAGATTATCTTCTAAAATCTCCTGAGGTTTAGTGGGGTCGAAAGTAGGTGTGAGAGAATGTTCTGTCATACAACACACACTGGACACTCAGTATATCTCTATTTATAGTGAAAGGAAATAAAAGGACAAATAACTTTCATTGTCCCTTACTACTTACTAAATATTTATTTGTTCAAGTTGGGTATCGTTACTTCTGTGTTTTTAGAAATACAGGATGAGATAGATAACCTTGTCTTTGAAGTGTTTTGACAAACAGTACAGGGCCTATTTGATTAGATGATTTAAAACCCATAAGAGTACTTTTGTTTCATATCTGGCTTTCTTCTGTGAGTCATGTTTAATTTTATTGTATAGAAAGAATAATTGCTAATATTCATTCATCGTTAAGTGTCAGACACTGAGCTAAATCTCTTACAAATATAATTTAAATTAATACTTAAACCTTATGGAAGACACCATTATTAATCATGGATGAGGAAGAAAAGGAGCAGAGAAAGCAATTTGTCCAGCTAAATTCTACCATGACTCTATATGGTCTCCAATAAAAAAACACAATACAACAAAACAAAACAAAACAAAACAAGACAAGACAATTAATTTTTTAAAAAAATAACACTTAAATAATAATACACATAAATGTTCATAACAATCAGTGATTATTAAATAGACAAGATGATAATAAATAAGACATGTGTATTAAAAGTAAAGATTAAAGGTTATTTTTTTATTTAGGTATTTAATGCCCTCTTATGCAACTTTCTAGCATTCTCAAATATCCACAGAGTTTTATAAATTTTTCTATATGAGAAAAACTACAAAACTCCAATGAAAGAAATCAAATAGGAACTAAATAAATTGAGATATATTCTATGTTAATGGCTAGAAATGTAATATTGTCAAGATATCAGTATTTTCCAATTTGATTTGAGATTCAATGCAGTTCAAATAAAAATTTCAGAAAGTTATTTTTTGGATATCAAGAAACTGGTTCTCAAGTCTATATGGAGAATCAAAAGACCTAAAATAAAAAAACAATATTGAAATAGAAGAATAAACTTGTAAGACTGATACTATCTGACTCCAAGGCTTACTATAAAACTACAGTAATCAAGACAGTGTTGTATTGGTGAAAGAATAGACAAATAGAGCAATGAAAAAGAATAGAAAGCCTACAAATAGATCTACATGAATATAGTCAACCAATCTTTAACAAAGGAGCAAAGGCAACATAATGAGGCAGATAGTCTTTTCAACAGATGATGCCAAAATAATTGGATATCCACAACAAAAAAATGAATCTAGAAACAGATCTTACACTCTTCACAAAAATTAACTCAAAATGGATCACAGACCTAAATGTAAAATAAAAAACTATAAAATTCCTGGAAGATAACATAGTAGAAAATCTGGATAACTTTGGTTTGGGTGATGAGTTTTTAGATACGACATCGAAGGCATGATCTATGAAAGAAATGTGATAGGCTGCACTTCATTTAATTAAAATTAAAAATTTCTGCCCTGTGAAAGAAAGACACTGTCAAGAGAATAAAAAGAAGCCACAGACTGGGAGAAAAAGGACTATTATCCAAAATAAACAAAAAACTCTTAAAAAACCACATAATTCAATTTGAAAATGAGCAAAATAACTGAACAAACACCTCAGCAAAGATGTATAGATGGCAAATAAACATATGAAAAGATGCTCAATATTGTATGTTATTAAAGAATTGAAAATTAGCTATTAGACTGGTGAAAATTCAAAACACCGAAAACACCAAATGGTGGTGAGGATGTAGAGCAAGAGAAACTATGATTTATTCCTGATGGGAGTGCAAAATGGTAAAGCCACTTTGCAAGATAGTTTGGTGATTTCTTAGAAAACTTACCAGATGATCCAGCAATCATGCTACTTGGATTTACTCAATGAATTGAAAACTTATGTTCACACAAAAACCTACACAGGTTTATTCATAACTCATTATAGCAACTTTATTTATAATTGCCAAAACTTGGAAGCAACTTTGTTTATAATTGCCAAAACTTGGAAGCAATCAAAACTTGGAAGCAATCATGAAGGTAAATAGATAAATAAACTATAGTATATCCAGACAATGGAAATATTATTCAGTACTAAATAGAAATAAACTATCGAGCTATGAAAAGATATGGATGAATCTTAAATGCATATTACTAAGTGAAAGAAGCCAATTTGAAAAGGCTACATGCTGTATAACTTCAACAGTTATGACATTATGGAAAAGGCAAAATTATAGAGATAGTAAAAAAAAAAAAAAGTGGTTACCAGGGGTTGGGGCATGGGTGGATGGGAGGGATAAATAAGAGGAGCGTGGAGGATTTTTAGGACAGTGCAATTGTCCAGTATGATACTATAATGGTGGATATATGTCATTATTCATTTGTCCAAACCCATAGCATGTAAGTGTGATCCATAATTTAAACTTTTGACTTTGAATGGTGATGATGTCTCAGTGTAGGTTCATTGATTGTAACAAATGTACCAGTCTGGTGCGGGATGTTGATAGTGGGAGAGGCTGTTTATGTTCTGGGACAAGGAGTAGATGGGAACTCTGCAATTTCTGTTCGATTTTGCTGTGAACCTAAAACTGCATTAAGAAATAAAGTCAATTTTTAAAATTTGTGTTTGGAAACATATTTTGTTTGCTCAGTCTGCTCAATGTTCGATAGCAGCCCAAGATGTTCTTGATGAAATAGAGATTGTTCTTGACTTAAATCAGAAGATAAGTGCATAAGTCTTGATATCAGTTTTCTATTACCAGCACCATTACATTTGAGAAGTAACTCATCTTTGAGTCTTTTTACTATCTGTACAATGGGATCAAATGGAACAATGCGAAGAAAGTATTTTTTAAATATATAACAACAAGAACAACAACAAAAACAACAACAACAAAAACAGAATCCCGGCATTTTCTTCTCTTTTTGGAATGCTTACCAAAATAAATATACCGACCAAGCTAAGATCAGATGGCCTTAGGTGGTCATTTGTTTTATTTGTCTTATCTTTGTGTTAAAAACTAACTTTAATGAATATTCCAGTACTTTGTTATTTCACCAACAGTCAGAATCAAAATATATTGGTGTACATTTTATGTGTCACATTTTGGGATAATTCTGTATTTTACTTATTGAAAAGTTGTTTAAATGCCTCAATGGTCTTATAATAGTAATTGTCACAACAAATCTGTTTCCTTATGACTTAACTACATATATATATATATATATATATATATATATATATATATATATATATATATATAACTGTAATTCTCTAGAATCAGAAAATGGTTTCAAATATTTATACAAAAGAAGATGGTTTACAACTATATATGCCTTGGCACCAGAATGACCTGTGTTTGAATTCTGGTTCTGAAAATACTGACTGTATGATCTTAGGCAAGAAATAACTTTTAACTTTCTGAGCTCAGTTAATTCATCTAAAAAAAAATAGTGATAAAATCTTTACTTATTGACTGTGAAGAATAAATAAGATGTTCATGAAAATAGAAAGCTTAAATATGTATCTTTATTATATATTATATATTTGTGTAAATGTAGATCTGGATAGAGTAATAAATATATTAAACAATTCCAAGAAAAGTAGATTGAAATTTTATGAAATTTCAGGAGGGACATGAAAAGTAAAAGTAATTTTAAAGTCAACCTTTAAAAACAAGATTGAATAAAGAAGACTAGATGCAATAAAAATAATAATTTTTTTAAAATTTAAAGTTAATCTTTAAAAACAAGATGCAATTTGAACAAGTATGCAATAATGCTGAACATTAAAAATAATTATAAAATATAATAATAGAATAGTACAGAATAGCATTTAAAAACAGATAACATATATGTATATTTACTATAAAATAAAGTTAACATCATAAATCACTGGGGAAAGAACAGTTTATTCAATAAATTGTGTTGGGCTATTTGGCTATCCATTTGGCAGGAAATAGATTTAATCTCTTCCTCAAATCATATACCTAAATAAGTTCCAGATGAGTTACCATTTAAATGTAGAAAAATGAACCATAAAAAATTCTAGAAGAAAATATAAATGATTGAGGAAGACATCAAAGGCAGAAGCCATACATTAAAAAAAATGACAACACGAAAATGAGTGCATTTCGAAGATTTTATAAACAAAAATGAAAAGCCAACAAAAAACTAAAGGATAACTGCAACTTCCACGGTTGGAAAAGGAACAATACCTTTAATATGTAAAGAAATTTTATAAACATTATGGTGGACAAATTTTCAATAGTAAATTGTACAGAGAACATAAACGAGTTTATCATAGAAGAAAGATTACAAGTGGTAATGAAAATATTCCATTCCACTAGTAGTTATAAAAATGCAAATTAAAGCAACATGAAAAAAATAGATTCTTCCCAAATGTGAGGAGAAAGAAATGGAGGAAACGACAGAAGCTGGGACCTGGGGGATAGAAAAGGATAGAAAAGTCAGCAGATTAGAGGTAAAGGTGGGTACTGAGTTCTAGAGCAAAGGCAAATCATGCCATGCTTGACTGGGACTTAAGAATAGTAGAGCAAAACTAGGTATTTGGGTGGTAGAAGAGACTAGAAAGACATGGAGGATATCGAAAGTGGGTTTTATTATTTTCTTGAGATGATTTATTGGTTTTTTGGGCTTGGCCAAGAAAAAACGAAAACCAACACACCAACATACACAATGGAAAAAACTACAACAGTAAAAAGAAACCAATCAAACACAGAATTTCCTAGGAAATCTCATCATGAAAGAGTTTTTTCCTTTGTTTGTTTTCATAGAGTTGTTACTGAAACATGAAAAATCTCACTGGCTTGAAGGAATGGTTTTGAACCCAAAAGGCAGTGGGCGAATTAGATAACCCCTGCCTGGGTTGTGCTGGATCTAACCCCAGAGCACCTGCTGGTATAATCCTAAATCAATGCTCTCCAAGGGCAGAGAATTTTTAAGCCGCACTATTCAGTGGGTCATATTCTTTTATGGTACTGTTTGAAAACTATCACAGAGCCCAAAAGAATAAACGTTGTTCCTGAAAGAAGGGATGCCTTTAAAAGTTCTTTAAAAGTTCCTTTTCACCATATTATTTCAGAGGGAAACTTATGTTTGCAGTAATCTATAAGGAAACCAGCAACTTCTAAAACTTTTCTGAAGGTGAGAAGTATGGAGAGGAGAGAAAGAGATAATGAGAATGAAGAAAATAAATGAGAATAACTGCAGAAATGTAAGCCCTGGGAAATCTCCCTTCTAGTCTGGCCTCACAAGACTCTGCTGGACATTTCTAGGTGGGCCCTCATCCTATATATCTCAGGATCTAAGATGTAGTCAGTTCTCAAGCCAGGTTTCTTTGTGTGGCCACTGACAGTCCTGTGTATATAAAGCTCAACAGACTTCCTTTATAGCAGTAGTTTTTTGCTGTCTTTTCCCAAAAATGCTTTACAATAACTTAGCCTAATTCACCTCCTAGGTATTCGTGTCACAACAAGATGTATGTATGTCATCCAACTCTCCTATAATGATTATTCCAAAATTCCTCAAAATTAGGTCGTATCTCGTTTCTTAATTATAGTTGTTTACATGCACAGTTCTGTCTATCTTGGAAATTAAATTCACCCTTGCAAAGAGGCATTCTCTCCTTTCAATAAGGGGCCATGTTATATGGGTACCATCTTGTTTATTGATAGTTTAAAGACAAATTGGTCCTAAACTTAGAAATAATTGTTAGCTAACAGGATATAAAAAATGTGTTAGTATCAATAAGCTACTCCCCCTGACCTCTATCCCAAAGATTTATAATGAATTTCTAACAAGAATCTGCCTCTTCAGGCCCAGCATGGCAATATCGAATGACTGCTGAGAGAGCAATTTCGAAGGCACAGTTTTTCAGAAATGTTCTTTTTCATTTCTGTAGCATCTACATAACCACCTTGAAGATTAGACACGTGTCTTGCTCTCAATGGCTTTTTATTACTTGACAAGGAGGTTGGGATCTTCATTGATTTCCCCAATAAAAAATGCTCCAATACAGGGGTGCTTATTTCCTTGGCCAGTTCTCAAGGCCTTAGACACTGCTTGATGAATTGGTGGAACATTTTTACAATCTGGTATTGATTTACTATCTTCATCTCAAACTCTGCCAAATTATTATTCTATTGGGGAGGAAAATAGGGATACCACAAAGTGACACATATTTCTAAGAAACACTGGCAGACAGCCCTTTCTTACCAGGATTCTGCAGTGGCCCCCATCTGTCTCTCCCAGAGGGACAACATGTACCACGTTCCCTTGCAGGGCTACATCAGGATCAAAGAAATGATTGTTCTTTCCTCATGTTCATTGAAAATAAAATCTGATACTCAGTTTTCCCAGTGACCTAGGTCTGAGTGTCTGTGGAGTTTTCCTGCTACCTAGTCTGCAATAGAGAATGGCAAGGGTTTACTCTAACATTGTGCATGAGAACTGGTTGGGGGACTCATGGCGACAAAGTAAGGATGAATGCTGACACTCAGCTCTAATAAATAGAGGCACAGAAGATGGTGAAGCAATGAGTGATTTTCAAAGCAGACAGGTTTATAATAATTGCTATTATGGTTACTGTTGACAAATGCATGGTGGCTTCAAATACTCGACAGGCGGGAGAACCAAGGATTGAGATTATGCAAGAACTTTTGAGACTAACATTGTAGAAATTCATAAACTCCCATGCAGGTGCTGGGGTCTTGCTGGCATATATGAGGGGCTACATCTCAGACAGTGAAGGGATAGCACCGCTGGCAGGCTCTGATGGTGCTGGCAACATCGAGAGGTTGCCAAGAAGAAGCCACTCTTTTGGTTGGCAAACCCAAGGGCTCTGGGAGTGAAAGACTTCAAGAGAAAAAATCCATCTTAAAATGAAAGGTAATAGAGATGCCGTGGAAAGGATTTTGAACTTAGGATCGAGGGATTTTGCTTGCAATTCCCATTCTGCCTCTAACTGGCTGTGCCTCATCCACATTCTGAGCCCTAGTTACAGCTTGAGGAAGACTGATGTTAAGGTCTCCTTCAGCAATGGTGATGCCATGTTGTCACCATTGGAACTGCTATGTTGTCACCACTGGAACTGATTGGAAGCTCTTACTGCAAGGATGTGGCACTGATGTGTTACTAAAGAAGTTCTGATAGCTTGTAGAGTTTGCAAAGACATTATCTTCAATTGCAAGCATTAAAGTACCATTCCTATGCTTATCAAGGTAGTGGTCCATTAGCCATTTTTCAGTATCTTATATATACCAAACTCTTTCCCCACCTCAGGCCCTTTGCTCCCACTAGTCTCCCTACCTGGAACATCATTTCTCCAAATCTCAACCTGAGTAACTTAACCTCAAATTTCAGCTTAAATGTCACTTCCTGAGATTAGATTTGGTGCCTTATCAAATTATGATCATAATTCCAGCCTTATTTGTGTAATTATATCATTTTTCTCTATCCCATTAGACTAGAGCTCCATGAGGACAGCAGCCATTTTCTGTCTTATTCAATATAATTTACTTCAATAGCCAACACCTGTGACAAATGTATATTGCACATGAAATAAACCTTTGTTATAGATTGAACCTGTGGGAGCAATAATCACTTTTCTTGAGTACCTGCATATTTCAGGCCAAGTGAAATCTTGGATTTATTCACTCTCTTCCAAAAGAAACAGCCACTGTGGTTAAGATATTTGGATTAATTACATCATTTGATGTTTTAGTTTGCATAGCACTTTGACTCCATCGATGTGCTCAGCAACGAAAGCTCCTTATAATGCTTTCCAGAAGGCCAAAATTTTTCATAGAGGATTTAGTCTGATTGATTGTAAGCTACTCACAAGTGCTGTTTTAACAGCATTGAACTTTTTCTCAGTCAACTTGAAAGTGCATTTCCTTCCACTGAATAGCAACCAACAGATTATTCATTAGGTTCGAAGTAAACTAATGAGATATGACATGGAAGGTAAGTATACGAAAAGCAACACAGCCAATTGACAAGGTTTATTTTATGAATTTTTAGGTTTTCGTGGCTTAAAATATTGCCCATGTGTGAAGTTGGCATCTGAAGATTTTTCCCCACTGTAAAAATGCTGTGAGGATAGCAAACATACTCTTTCGATTAATAAAGTAACAAGACTCACAAGTACCAGAGGCTTACGGTAACCAACAGAGCCGAAGCGTTTTCTGAGAAGCAAAACTTTTGGTGCTAAAACCTCAGGCGTCTCCAGCAAACCAGGACGGTTGGTCACCCTAGCCCAGAGTACCAGGTAGCAATCACCTTTCTTGGGTTCTAGTCCCAGCTCTACCTGTAGGTTATTCTTGCCTTGAGAAAGGTTTTGGAATCCTTTCTTTATCTATAAAATGAAACAAAAGATGACTGATGCTCCTGTCAGCTCTGAAGTGAATGGTGTTTAACATTCTGCATCATAGGTTAAATTCATCTACTTATTTATTCAAGGAGTATTTAATGTGAACCATCCACAGTCCTGTGCTAGGTAATAGGCACATAGATAACTCGGGACTTCACACTGGTGCACCAAAGGGGTGTTGGGCAGGGGACCCTGTGTCCAGAGAGCTGACTGAGTGCAGAAGACTCCACATGCATTTGCTCATTTAGTTAACTTGTTCCTCATAACGATTCAATGGGTTAGGTGGTTGTGATATTGTAATTACAATAAGAAATATATATTTGGTCTTTGTCTATGTTCCTGGCATAGAGCTTCTAAAACTCTTTCCATTTACTAAGTGATGAGAGTGGAAAAGGAGTCTTTTGTTATGTTAATGAGGTGACTTTTGGAAAGCCCCTAGGTAACTTAAGGATGGGGGCTGGTCACCAGAGGAAGGAACCCAACCATGTGATTAGAGGGTTGGAAATTTTAGTGCTAACACTTCTGGGGAGGGAAGAGAAGTTGAAGACTGAGTTTAATCACCAGTGGCCAATGATTAATTCAATCATGCCTACATAATGCAGCTTCCATAAGGACTCAACAAAGAACGAGGTTCAAAGAGCTTCTAGGTTGGTGAACAAGTGGAGATGCAGGGAGAGTGGCTTGTTCAGAGAGCATGGAAGCCCTATACCTTTTCCCCATATCTTGCCTTATGTATCTCTTCCATGGCTATTCCTGAGTTATAGCCTTTTAAAATAAACTGGTAAACATGAGTAAATGTTTCTCTGAGTTCTGTGAGCCACTCTAGCAAATTAACTGAACCCAAGGAGGGGGTCCTGGGAACTTCCGATCTACAGCCTGTCTGTCAGAAGCACATAGGTAACAACATGGCCTCGTGATCGGCATCTGAAAGTTGGGGGAGGCATTCTTGTGGGACTGAGTCCTTGAATTGAGTCAAATTGTAGAACACCCAGCTGGTGTGGGAGGATTGCTTGGTAGTGTGAAACAAACAAACAAACAAACAAACAAACCCCCAAACATTGGAATTGGTGTCAGAATTAGAATGGTAATCTAATGACACCCATTTTGTAGGTGAGGATGTGAAGGCAAAAGAAGTTAAGGAAAAGCATGTTGGGGAGGTCACCCAATGGGTAAGCAGTGAGCCGATTGATAGCTACATTGGCCCCACTCCTGGCCTGTCTTGCCTAAAAACTCGATACTCCTTCAGAGAGGGCTGGGGGAGCAGTGGCCACACCTACTGCAGGTTCCTTTGGTGTCGACTAACTACAGCTACCATCCTCACAGAGCAGTGAGGAGCTGCCCAGAGGCATACAGTCCAATACTGGGTTTCCAATGAGAAGAGCCCAGCCCCAGGCTCTTCCTGCTGAGGGGGTGCATCCCAGACTGTGTCCTGTGAAAAGATAAAAGGCAAAAGAAAAATTAAGATAAGCTTGAACATTTTCAATCCAGAGCGTGACTTCACCTCAGCCGTTGCCCAGGCTCTCACAGAATGAGGAGGCCAGGAGCATGCATGTGGTTTCACAGACTTTGGAAACATGGCTCAGAACTCCAGGGATGGAAGCCCTGCCCCCTGCCCAGGAAAATGTAGAGTGGGAGAGGGAGAAGCCCAAAGGAGAAAGGCACAAAGGTTAGTCCTGCTGGCAGGGAGAAGATAAGGTTGGGGTGGAGAAGGAGAAAGGTAATGTCAGCCAAAGGCAATAAACAGGCCTTCCACAAGTGCCTCGGAGCAACACTGGGGAGTTGAAAAAAATAAGCCCATTAATAAATGAGAAGGGAAGGAAATGACCGCTTCAAGAATGTCTGGGGCACTCAACTATTCTAAAATATCTTTAGCAAGAAAACTGAGAGGCCCTGCATAAAGAGCAGGGGATCAGCGTCAACCTGACAGCCCTAAGAGCTAATGCTATGTGAGGACAGCTGAGAAAGCCAAGTAGCCAGGAGCCTGCCTGTCAGACAAGTGAGATACAGAGAGCTGTCATCTTAAGGAAAAACCTGCCAAGCTTGGTTATTTTTTCAGGGGTAGAACATCACAGTAGCAGGAGCATAGGCCTTGTGTTGGTTTAGGGACACCAGGTTTGAATCTTCTTGTAGCTCTATGACCTCAAGCCATTTTCCTAGACTCTCCATTTGAAGTTCCTTCATCTATTAACACCAAGCTAACAGTACCTTCCTGTGCAGGTCCTTTTTAGGATCACAAGAGAGCAGAAGAATGCTCAATAAATAACAGCTATTTGCATGTACAAGCCCACAACCCTTTTTAAAATCCCAAATCCAAAAAACAGAAAATCAAAAAGGTTTTGGTAACTCATTTGGCAACAAAGGCTGGTCTGATCTAAAGTCATTTGACAGTCAAAGGTAATCTAAATTGATACTAGACTATTTCTATCTTTTATTTACTCCCACTTAATGGGAATATTCCTATATTTAGCTATAGAAATATTAATGTGTTTGATTAAGGGGTGCCACCCCAAGTCCCAATAGGAGATGTTGCATAATATACAGTATATGCACGTTTCTTTTCTGAAATCTAAGAAATTCTGGATTATGTTGGTTGAAAGAGTTTCGAAGAAGAGCTGATCCACATCAGGTTCCTCTTGATTTACCTCCTCATTAGGAGAAGCAGCTCTGATGGAATCCTGGCCTCATAGCCCAAGAAGAGGATCTGCCTAAGAATAAATTCTCCCCAAATTCCACGAGGTCTTGGCGCCACTGGCCCTGCTCAAGAAAATGGCAAGAAGGAGTCTAATTTATTAGCTGTTAATGTTGTTATGTAACAAACTTGATGACTGAGTTGCAAAAACCCAGTTGGAAGAGGTAGAAATGTAAAGTGACCACAATGTCTGAAGTGTTAAACTCAGAAAATATAGGCGTTTCATGGGAAGAAGTTTCCAGAAGTCAGAATGAACTAAAGCTTATAAAGTTTTTTAAAAAGTGCTACTTTTATTCCGCATTAAGTTCTTTTTCTATTGTGATTTAATTTCACTCCTATCAATATTAGCCAGGATTTTGAGCATAAGGATATAATAAGTAGCAAGCCTCTGTGTTTGTAGCTTTCAAAGAACGAGGAGAAATGAAGATCCAAGTTATAACTGAAGATCTGGATATACAGATAGTAGGAAGGAATATATTGTAAGTGGGTGGTCAGGATCAGGGGTTAAGGTGGTTGAGGGTGGGAGAGGAAAGAGTTTGTTAGCCAAGGAATTGGGCAGAGTGAGATTGATAAAGAAAAAAGAGGTGTGTGTAAGGAGAGCCAGGACGATCCCTGCCAACATGCCTGGGACTTCTTGTGGATAGGTGAGTGGGTGTGTGTGGATGTGTGTCTGTGTGTGCTACACACACACACGCACACCTTACCAGTCCACATTCCATCCTTCGCCAAGTCTCTCTCATCTTCCCCATGAACATACTGGAATACCTACATTTCCACCTGCCATGCTGAAGTAGGAAATGTACATTCAGCAACCCTGATGTATCTCGGGCCTAGGACAGGGCATAAGTAACTAGTACCCAAGAGCACTATTACCAAGCTCTTTCTGAGTTGCTAAAGAGGCTGGATTGCACAGTGTTTAGAAGCGTGATCCCAGACATCCTGTATTGGATCGTAAATCTGTATGAGTCTAGCAAGTTACTTAGTATATCCATGTTTAGTTTCTCCTTCTGTAAAATGAGATAATAACAATAGTACTTTGCACATGGGGCTTGGTGAGGGTTAATGAGACAATTCCTATAAAGTTGCCCATGGAGCTTGGTACCTAATGGTACCCTCTACTTGTAGCAGCTCTGGGGCTCCCAGCCACACCAAGCAGCCCGTCTTGTGCAGACATCCCCATTCCTGCTAGGACAATTGAACCTTAAATAAAAACAGCATTTTATTTTGAGTTCTCTCTGGCCAGCGGTTGTTACTTTGGGAATTTAGTATTTTCTTAATCATATTAATCTCAGTCTCCAATCTCTCAGCTAAATTGCCCTGCTACTTCTTACTTTCCCACTCACAGCAAACTCACTCCTGGCTTCTTTTTCTATTTTTGACCCTATTTTCAGTTGTGATCATGTTCAGGATAATCTGTTATGCAATTTTGCTTTAATGGGACTAAAAGGATGGGATCCGAACTGTATTTACAGGCAACGTGGCGGCACCATGTCTAAGATGCCTGCTCCGTTGCGGTTCTTGCAAAACTTCCAAGTTTTATTGGCAGAAAGGATTTCAAGAATCTTTTTGCAACTTCAGATAAGAAATTCTGGAAGAGAGATCATTCAAACGATACCCTTTAGAATTTGAAAAATGCTCACTCGTCTTTCTCCTACTTCTTATTTATATACTTCATACTTATTTTGAGAGATGTTACTTCGATTGTTGAAACACTCTCCTTTATTTCATGGCCCCAGTACAGTCACATCATTAAAAACAGGGAAAGGTGGTAACATAAGAGGACTCTGTGCATTGGGAGATGGGGCTTCTGCACCATCTTGGTCTTTGAAGCTGCCCTCCAAAGCTGGACAAGACACTAGAAAGGAGTTACTTAGCATGGCCTTTATCAGTTCTGGGGAATGTGGAGCACAGAGTCCTAAATCTTAAGAGAGTACTGAAATTACCTCCGTAAAACAAACAAACAAACAAATAAACAAACAAACAAACAACCATGAAAGGATTAAAAAGAATAGGAGATAATGAGACAATAGATACGTAGAACACATATCATATACTGAGCAAAAATAAGAAATTTTTCACTTTAACACTTACTAGGATGTCATTTAGAGATAATTACAAACTTTATTAAGCACCTCCTGTGCCAGGCACAGTGACAAGTGCTTTACGACGTTATTATAATTTGAATCCTGCAAGGTGGGTCTTATGACTGTTGGATCTGCCTCATACAAGAAAGAAAACTGAGGCTCAGAGAGGTTTAGGAGGCAAGGGAATGGTGGAAGTTTAGGATTGTCTGTCTACAAAGCCAGTAGCTACATGCCTTTCTTATTCATCACACTTTTTGGTATTGATTATTTTAGTCATAATATAACATCGATAGTAAAATGTGACAATTTCACCAGATTTTCTATTCATTTATTAACTTATTTATTCATTCATTCATACCCATTCACTTACTCACTTCTCTCTCTCTGTCTCTGTCTCTGTCTCTATCACACACACACACACACACACACACACACACACACACACACAGAGGAATTACCATTTTAATCACTATTCTTGAAAAATTTACAGTGGAATCTGTTCAGAGTTTGCTAAAGTGAAGCTTGCTACAAAGCAAATTCACACATTTTACCAGAAAGTAAGGGCAAAAAAGAAATATAGGAGAAAGAGCAGTTTAGAGACAAAAGGAAGAGAAGATATCTTACCAGTAAGAAAGCCTGCTCAATAAAACATCATTTACTAATCTCCATTTAATGTTGTTTGTAGGCTTCACTGTGAATTCCTATG
The DNA here is from genome assembly GCF_902729225.1 of Pteropus medius. Taxonomy (NCBI): domain Eukaryota; kingdom Metazoa; phylum Chordata; class Mammalia; order Chiroptera; family Pteropodidae; genus Pteropus; species Pteropus medius. The sequence continues at coordinate 38,969,614 of NW_024340849.1, read as the reverse complement.
AAAAAGAGCAAAAGCTGCTTTATGCTCAGGGTGGAGATAAATTTACTTTCCGGTTCTGATAACGAGGGAGTCAGAGTCTGGTGCCATCAAAGATCTTCGAAAACAGCACGAATGTTATTCATGTGCGTTTTCTGAGAGAGGGCAGAACTGGGTTAGCGTGTTGTTGAACTGAGGGCCATGATAACTGTCTCCAAATATTTAAAGGGTGTAAATGAAGACTCGATTGCTTTGAAATGTCTTGGTACTAACTTAGTTTACTAAAGATGCAGAAAAAGAGGAATTCCTGAGCCCCAGACCTCCCAGAAACTTTGTATTTGGGGCTATAACAGAGCCAGACAGTGGGTCTTGGACATGGAGTGGAGAGAGCCTTTCAAGATCGTATCAGCGAGGAGGAGATGAAGCCACAGGAGATACTGGTCTAACTGACAGCCTCCGCAAGACTTCATGAGGGAGGACGACTGCAATTTAATGGCATTCCAGGACAGTGGAAAGTATTCGTTAACATTCTACTCAGGAGAGAGAAAATAGAAATCTCCAGTTTTAGAAGAACATAGAGGAAGGGACTCAAGCTCAGGAAAGCGGGGGTTGATCGTCTAGCTTGTAGATAACTAGAGACCCCATTTCATTCTGTTCTCCTGTGACTGTCTACCTTTCTTCTATGTCTCTGCTCTTTGGAATTTCCCATGGAAGTATGAGACTAAAACTCAGTAAAGGCACTCAAACTAGTTAAATAGTATTCCTTTTTGGCAACTCTACTGAAAAGCTCTCTAGATTAATTCAGAATGATTAACTATTATGAAGTTATTAAGGTTAAACTTTCTTGGAACACAGATAGATTTCATTTATCCAGTAACAGATTCCAAATTTATATGGATAATTGGATTTTGAAGATATAAATACTAATTTGGGGGTGAGAAGAGGGTTTGTTGCATAACAAAATGGAAATACATGGAAAGGAACCATGTTAGATGTTATCTATTGTCCAAGATGAAGGCTGACTGTATGGAAATTAGATTTTTTATTACCAGTAAATGCCCTCAGAGAGATAGTGAATTGGTAAAGTCTTTGAGTTGAAGTAAGTCACATTATTAGGATATTATTTGTGATAGACCCAGCCAAATATAGGGCATTCAAAGCAGACAAAACAAAACAAAACAAAACAAAATAAAATCCCCAAATGAAACAAAACAAAAAGCTCTCTGGAGCAGATGAAGATGAAGAGAACTTTCCTTATGTTATGTAAGAGGTGGCTAATGATTTCTTTACAAATATCGAATAGTATAAGTCCTAAATAAGAGGCAAAATGCCTTAGTTTCATCCAAATGCTATAAATGAAGTTAAATGGGAACATACGGTTATTTAACATTTCCATAGGACTGTTTGCCAGAAGATTTATAATCACTTGTTCCTGAATATTCATAACATCACTCTAAAGCATAATTTCCCATACTGGGCCTGTGAGGCAGCGGGGATAGTGGAAGAATTCCAAGAGGGTCATGGGGACTGGAGCTGCAGTATTTCAAACAGCTGTCTGGTGGTGATGAAAAATTGCGGCTTGCAGGAGGAAGGTACAGCGCTCCCAGCACCCTGCATTCCCTGGGCCAGTCTCCCCCTGAGAGGTGGGACACTTCTCAGGACCTGGCCTGCCTCCCCGAAGGATCCTAGGCTCTGCCCCTTCTCCTGTAGCACCAGCAACCACCTCTGGTGAGCGTGGCATAGAAAAGGCTTTGGGGACCTGTATTTGAATCCAGCTTTGGTCTCTGCTTGCTGGATGACTCTGGCACATTTCTTACCCTCTCTGAGCCCTAAAGACTACATCTGCAAAATGTTGGACAAATGCTGTGCGGAATTGTTACAAAGAGTAAAGAAGAGGAATTGTGCAGTCTTTTTTGTGACTGGCTTATTTCACTAGCATAATGTCCTTAAGTTTCATCCATGCTGTTACATATTGCAGAATTGCCTTCTTTTTTAGAAGGATGTATAGTATTCTACTGTATACGTATAGCACATTTTCTTTATCTTTTGATCTGTTGATGGACATTTAAGTTGTTTCCACATTTTGACTCTTATGAATAGTGCTGCAATAAACACGGGAGGGCAGAAATCTATTGGAGATCCTGATTTCAATTCTTTTAGATAAATACCTAGAAGTGATATTGCTGGATCATATGATAATATTATTCTTAGTTTTTTGAGGAACTTCCATGCTATTTTCCAGAGTGGCTGTACCAGTTTATATTTCCATGAACTGTGTGCCAAGTTTCTTCACACTTATCTTTTTTTTTTTTTGAATAGCTATCCTGACAGATGTGAGATGGTATATTATTGTGGTTTTAATTTACATTTCCCTGATAATTAGTACCTATAGTCAATAATAATGTATTATACATATAGAAATTCATTAAGAGGGTATAAAAGTGTTCTAACCACAGTAAGATAAAAATAAAGTAAAACATATTTATACTGATAAAAATAAAATAAAATATACATTCATTTCAATGTATTAATAAAGAAAAAGAATAAATAAGATATCCTTTGTACATTCAAAGCATCCAAGAATTAGTAATTACTATTTATTGTTCCCATGGTCTTTCCAGGTGCTTCTCTGATATTTCAGAAAATAAGTACGAGACTCTTCACTTGGAGAGCTGTCCTCTGAATCTCTCTGATAAGAAGAAATAGAAGGTGCATAGATATGTATCTATAAAAATAAACATATAATATCACAAATATTTAAACATAGTACACGTGTAGAACGAAGCTTAATAAACCTTACATCATTCTCCCCATCATGATCTTTGGTTTACGGATTCTGACTGTCTTGCCAAGACAGGGCACTGGAAACACTATTTGACCTGTTCCTCTGCTTTTATTCTTGAAAACTACAGCTTTAGCAGAGGCTGGTGAGTTTTATTTTCCAGGATGATCAATCTTCCTGGATGACATAATTAAAATAAGATAAGATTTTTTTTTTAATGGACAGTGACTTCTTGTCTCAAATAGAAAATTTACACCTTCGAGTATGTTGATGGCCATTCCATCAGGAACCTGCCATTCACAGAAATTATCCTGTTCTGAAAATTTCTTCACACTTTCTTATGCTCCATGTCCTAATCTTTAAACTGGATTGAAGAAGAGGCTTGAAGCTACAAAATTCAATGACAGTGGTAATGCTGGTGGCATTTGCAGATCAAACGTAGTCTTTTGGAGCATTACTATTCTAAAGAGAAGTGATATATATGACTCAGATACTCAGTAACAATTAAAAAGTCATTATTTAATGTGCTGATGGATCAGGGAGAGGAGGAAGATGTCCTTGTGTGCAGCTCTCCAGCTGCAATCTCTGCAGGAGGAGAAACTACAGGCTGACAACTAAAAGTTGTCTCTCACCATTACAATCTTATGTTGAAGGAGAATTCCTGCTAGCATAGAATATAGCCCTGGGCCCTCTCTCCACATAAATTTCTTGCAAATAGCTGATTCAAAAAGATCTTACCTGTTTAAAGCTGAATAATCAAAAAGGAACCAGCATTGTATCTACACATGAAAAAGAGAAACCAGAGAAACAAATAATCAGAGTTGAAAAAGATTCACTAGAAAAATAATGCCACAAAACAGATGAAATTCGTGACCTAACATACTGTCATAAATTTGAAAAGAAAAAAAAAAACAACTCTGAAGCAAATATCTTAAAAAAAAAAAAAAGTCAGGATCTCAAACAAAACAAGATAGATATAGAATAGTTCAGGAAATATTTAGCAAGACAATAGGAAGTTAAACAAGAACTGACAAAACTTATTAAAGAAGGTGACCTAGAAATAAAGACCACAATGGAAGCAGCAAAAAGTAGATTATTCTGCTGGAAACATACTAAGTACTCACAGGATGGGAGTGAAGAAAGTGAATAAGAGTAAATAGAAATAAACAAGGTTTATAAAGGATTTGCAGGAAAGTGATTGGTATGAAGAGCAGATAGTAGATAAAATATGCCTAAAAAAAAAAAAAAAGGAAAATGTGGAACAGGAATAATATTTTAATAAATAAAATTTTAACACTTTCCACACATAAAAGATTCGACTCTTCAAATTGAAGGGGGTTATTCTGTTGCAGGAAAAATTAACACAGATGATCAACACTGAGACATATCTTAGAAAACTTATTGGATTTTTAAAAATATGAAAAATCCTTTGGGCTTTATAATAGCCAGATCATAGTACCTGTAAAGAGACTTGAAAAAACTCAGACGGTCTTAGGTTTTATCACAGCAGCACTCAGAAGAGTTAGAAGAAATTTGAACGATGTCTACAATTCATGACCACAGGATTTTAAACCCAGCCAAACCATTTTCAAGTCAAAAAGTAGAGACAAACATTTCCAATACACAAAAACTGAGAAAATTTTAAGTCCCATGTATGAGACTCATTCCTTTTATTGTGCATTTTAGCGCCATTCAGCATAAAATAATGTAATTAATAAAGTAAATTTAATTGAGACACATAGAACTCTATCCCTTGAGAATATACTTTTCCCAGTACTCGTGGAAAAAACTTGAGCATTTATATAAGGCCACAAAGAAAACGTCAATAAATTCCAAAAATTAGAATGAATATGGAAAAACTTCACTGGTTACAAAGCAATTTATTTAGATACTAATAATAAAATTAGGGAAAAAAAATTATTGCACCTGGAAATGCTTTATTATACAACTCTATCATCATGGATATACTTGAATATTATCTAAAAAATGAAAATAATTAAGTTAGTGTGTATCAGAACCTATAGGATCGAGCTAAAGCAGAACTCTAAGAAACTTTAGAGTTTTAATATTTATATATTACTATAACAGAAACAAATAAAGCACTTCAGTATAAATTTAACCAAAAAGTGAATATTTAACAAAAAAAGATTATACAGAACAAGACATCTTTAAAATGCTATTGAGAAACGAAAGACTTGAAAAAATGGAAAAACATACCATATTCCCAAAGACTTAAAGCAAAAACTTCAATTTTTTTCTAAAATAAATTTATAAATAAAATGTGAAGCCAATGAAAATATAGGATTAAAAAAAAAAAGTAGATTAACTCTTTCTAAAATGTATAAGAAAAATCAACAGGAATTATTCTATTTCTGGTAATATTGGGCTCAGTTATTTAAATTAACCCATCCGCTGAAAACAATGAAAAATTGGATAAAATATTAAGTGAAATTCTTCATGCACTGAATAGCTGATAACAAGGAGCTACCAAATGGTTAGCTTTTGCCATAAACACCTTTGTTGATTAGTTTAAGTTGAATTGACTATGGTTTTAATGAACAAGACAGAACCATGGGCCAGGACACACCCAAGGTAGGAAGGAGGTCTCACAAAGGGGAGATCTTAAAGGAGACTCTCACCTCACATTAAGCTGGGACTCTCCCAATGTGAACCAGAGGCAGAGATGCTCCTTTTCCCCCTCCTCGGGGAACAATGGAGAGAGTTTTCTTGACACTAAGTAAATCAGGGAAAAGAAAAAGAAACCTGTCCCTGATAGGATGTCACCATTGAACGCCTGGCCAGAATTTGCACATATTTATAGTCCAGATGCTTGTCACTGAGGTGGGCCAAGAAACTTCAAGCTATGAATTTAGATTCATGTGATATCAAACCATAGTTCTCCCAAGTACCTGGCAGAAGCAAACTCTAATCATCTCTAGAGGCAGATACTTTCATCCTAGGCCTCAGGAATTGTGTACAAATGACTTTTCACTGTCAGTAAGCAGTCATTTGAAGACCACTGAACACATTAGAAAGCAAGTCACCATTAGTTAGTGTCAGCAAAAATAAACAGACAGAAGAAGGGAGTCATACAACTTCAGATATTCAGACACAGAATATAAATAGCTATGTTAATTTTATTTAAGTAAATGAAAGGTAAAATATCTGCAAAAAATAAGAAACAATAAAAAATGACACGGTGAGTTTAAAAAAGACCAAATAGAACTTTAAGAAATAAAAAACACAGTAATAAATTAAAAAGTCAATGAATGAATGGGTATGACATAAGATTAGACACAGTAAGAGAGAGAATGAGAGAACAGAAGATAATGTAAACAAATTTACAGAATTGTAGTGTTAAATTTGTAGAGGTAAAGAGATGGAAAATATGAGAGAGAGGTTAAGAGGTATGAAAAATAGAGAGAAAAGGTCTCTCTTCTCAAAGAATGTCTCACCTCTCTCAAAAATATAAATGGTTTCAAAAAATGTAAATGGTGAAAAGAGAAATGAATGGAGTGATGAGTTGATAAAAGAATAAATCTTGAACAAAAAAACCCTCAGAGTAGTAAAGACTTTCCTATATATAACAAAAAACTGAGAAACCATGAAATAATATATTGGTAATTTTTACCACACACACAAAAATTTTAGATATATGTCTTGCACAATGATATCATAAGCAAACAAAAAATAATGAACAGGGAAAAATGTGCAGTTCATATTACTGATTAAAGATAAATTTTTCTTAATGTATGAAGAATATAAGTAAGTCATTTTGCAAATTATAATAAAATATTAATGTACAAAAGTGCAAAATATTCCACCAAAACACAAACTGAAACTGGCTTCTAATCCTATGAAAAGATGCTCAAGTTCATTCATAAAAAGAGAAATGCAAGTTTAAACTTAAAAAAAAAACCATCATGCTACTCTTCCACTATCAGATTGGCAAGGATGAAAACATTCAACAGTACATTGTGTTGGCCAGGATGTAAAGATGCCGGTTCTCTCATACCTTGCTGGTAAGGATTTAACTTGCTACTGTCTTCTTGGAGAGCATTAAGTTTTATGCATCATGATTTTAAGCCACATATTCTTTGACCCAGAAACTTTACTTCTAGGAATTTATCTTACAGATATAGTCACAAATATATGAAATGAAGTGCTTAGGAATATGCATTACAGCATTGTAAAAACAAAAGCAACTTAAATCTTTATCTTATCTATGGAGAACTCTCCTGCCAACTATTTCTTTTTCTTTTTTCCCTCTGTCTTACCACTGTATGTCTCTATTATCTGGCACACTTATACTATCTCTCAGGCCCCTTACACATGGGAGAACCCTTTGGAGGACTCCTTCATGCTCACTGACTAATTTTGCAAACAGTTCTAGGATATGGCTCGGGTTTTCAAGTACTCAGGAAATTAGGATTAGAGAGGAGCTGCTGAAGGTAGAATCACTAGCAACAACATAGAATTGTCAGCTTGATAACAGAAACAATTACAACAAAAAGAAACCCCAAAAAGTATTTTAAAAAATCAAAAGAAAAAAGCCAAATCTGTAACTCCATTCACAATTCAATAACTTTCTCCTTTTCTTCCTGCAAAATCTTTGAAAGTATGTTTTAACTCTCTTATCATACATATTTGCCTTTAGTTTACTCTTCTATTCACATTTTTATTCAAACTTTAGGGGGCCAATAATAAGCTTTGATTTGCCAAATTTCCTGACACTTTCCCAGGTCTTCTGCTTGGCCTTTTGTATCACACACCCTTGTTGCTATCGCTTTCTTTCACACTCTCCCCACTGTGTAACCTTGTGATCTGGAAGCTCCTTTCCCCCTGGAGTGCCCTATCTCTGTCTTACTGATCTGGAATTTTGATGGCCTTCAGGACTCTGCTCTCCATTCTCTTTCTTCCTCCTGTGAGACCCCTCTGTTGGCACTTTCACCCACTCCTATGGTTTCATTTGTCATTTATAATGCTTCCATCTGTCACTCTAAATCTACTTCTTCCTGTAAGTTTTAACTCAAGTTCATGTTATATCGTATATCAGGATAACCTTCTTTGTCATGGTTGAATAATATTTCATTGTGTGTGTGTATCTTCTTTATGTTAAGTGAAGTCAGAAAGAGAAAGACAGATATTGTATGAATTCACTTATATGTGGAATGTAAAAGCCACATTCATAGAAACAGAGCAGAATGGTGGTTGCCAGGGGCAAGGGTTGGGGAAAAGGAGAGATGTTGGTTAAAGGGTCCAAAGTTCCATTCATAAGATGAATAAGTTCTGGAGATCTAATGTACAGTATGGTGATTATAGTTAATGATACTGTGTTACATACTTGAAAGTTGCTGAGAGAGTAGAAATGATAATTATGGGACATGTTGGAGGTGTTAGTTAATGCTATGATGGCAACCATTTTGCAATATGTAAGTGTATCAAATCAACATGTTGTACATCTTAAACTTATATGATGTTATATGTCAATTATATCTCAATAAAAACAAAAAACCAAACAAACAAAAACCTGTTTTTTACCCAATCTCTAAAGTCCATTGCAAACTCTCCTCTGTATAAAACCTTTCTTACTCCCTGCATACAGAATAGTGTCAGCCCACCTCCCTCCATCTACTCCCATGTATTTTCAAGGGAGGCAAAAATGGGTTCTTGGGAGTCAAAAACTCCTACTCATTTTTGTGCCCGAACCAAAGATCTATATACAGTATATAAACAGATATATACTATAGCTGTAGTTCTAAAATTTTCATGATTAGTAAAAAATACTTTAAAAGGCTCCTTAAGGGGTGATGATAAAAAGAAGGTTGAGAAACACTGCTTTTGACATTTCCTCTAGGCTCAGAAAGAGACACACCAAACCCAGTTAGTTAGTTCAAAACCAAATGAACTCTTCTCCCTCATCTTGTTCCCAAGTCCCCACCCTATTCCTCCCACATTCTTAATACAATTACAACTGACAATGTCATTGTCAGTGACTCAGTATTCACGATGGATCCTCAGTCATATTTGGTGAACTCCTCTCCCTCATTCACCATGTCTAATCATACGAAGCCTGCCTGGCTGTACACCCTCCACCATTCTCATGCCTGTCTCTTCCCACTAGTCCAGCCACATGGCCTCATCACCTCTTGCCTGGACCACCATAACAGCCCTTGAAGTAGTTTTTATCCCCTCCCCACTCCAATCTATCTTTCATTCTGTCACTAGAGAAAATGTTCGAAAATACAAACTGGTTATTTAATTTTATATATCCATAGTTCTATTCCTGTTTGCTTAAATTAGAAAGTCTCTAGAAGAAAATACAGGTCTTTCGCCATTTCCTGTATTCCCCTATTCTAACACAATTGACTGTGAGTTTTCCCCAGAATCCATTCCATATTTTCATTCATCCCTGTCTTTTTTGTATTAAATCTCCTTAGAGTTCCTTTCTTCTCTCTTTTTACTTAAACTCCTATTCCAACCTCAAGGCCCAGCTTAAATGTTACCATTTATGTTGAGTTTCCCCTTACATGATTCCTGGGAGAATCATTTGTTGTTTTTGTTGTGCATCCACAGTGTGATGTTTATGTTTATAAAACAGTGAATGTACCACATAGTTTTTCAGCTGGCCTCCTTACTAGACTGAATTTTGAGAGCAGGGACACTTATTAAATCAATACATTCATTGAGAAAAATACTCCTGTTTGTGAGGCATTGTGCTGGATGTCAGAGCAGCAGCAGTGAATGAATGAGGCCTGCCTCCATGAAAATCTGGTGGGGAAGATGGAAATTCAGCAAATTAATTTAACAAATAATTATTTAAATATAGTTGTGATAAATGCAACACAGGAAAAACATGGGATGGTATAAAAGTAAGGAACAGGGAAATTCACTTGTGTCTGAAGGGGGTGAGACAGCTTCTTTGGAGAAAAGACCTTTAAACCAAACAAACAAATGAGTTAGCCAGGTGAAGAACTGAAGGGAGGAGGGATATCCAGGCAGAGGGAATATCATATGAGGATGCTCTGTGGTAAGCAAGAAAGCCTGAGATTGTGGATGACCTGAAATAAAACAAACAAACCCACTTACAAGCACATGTGTGTCTGAGGCGTGGCAAGACAAGGGAGATGGCTGTGAGATGACACTGTGAATGCCCAGTAAGAAACTACTCAATGGATTCATGAAGGAAGGAGTTACTTCCTTAACATGAAAGGGAATTTTCATACTGTTCCTCTACGTACTGCTTGGTGCCACTTAAATGTACCACTGACCTGGATCTGCATGATGATACTTTTGTCCTTGTTGTCATATTGCCTGAATATAGGCTCAGAAGTATTTTTTCTATGACTGAAAAAAAAAAAAGACCAAAAATTCTGATAGAAATAAATGATTTATATTTAACCCCTTCTAGAAATACTTCAATTTCATTATGCGTTGTTTTGAGAACTCGGCATCTTTTACAAATAACTAACCGCCTTGCAAGGTGTGATTTTTCAGGACATGACCTTAATGTCTGGTGCCTCAGTAAAATGGTCCCAAATTGAGTAAGAGCATTTCCCTCTACCTGAATCTTTGGGGTCAAGTGTCAGTCATGTGGATATGAACATAAAGCAAAGAAAATATGGAAACAATATGCTCAACTTTATGACTCATTCGCTCATGAGCAGTTTCATCCTGCAGCTTCTCCGTGGGTAGTTGTCATTTTGTATAGCATATGTTTGGGACACTGGAAATCCCATAGCTCTTCTCACACCAGAGTCTTTTGATTGTTGCAAGTAGAAATGGAGTTGAGTGAATTGGTTTGTTAAAATAGACCAGCCCCATATTCAAGGAGTCACGTACATGTACATGGGGCTATCGACAAAAATGACTCACCCAGGGAGATATGTAGATTGCTGTGGAACGAGAGAGGAGTAGACTAAAAATAACAGTTCCACTGAAGGGTGGAGCTAAAGGCTGGTGTTGTGTCACACTGCCTGCTGTTTCTGAAAATTCCCCCCAGTTAAAGTGGAAAATAGAATCATGGCTGCAGATACCCGGCCTTGGGGAAGAGATATAAACCTAGAAGGGGCTCTGGCCAGGTCCAGCTTTCAGGAGAGGTGTAGCAGGTGTCCATTGAGGCAGGAATTTCAAGGTCAACAAGGGCTCTCTATCACTTCTTTCCTGACACTGATGCCTTACAGTCCATACTAGAATGTCACATCTTTATCTAATAAATCAGAAGCATAGCACATTGGGTTATTACTAACAATACATTCAAAGGTTGTTGGGCCTGCAAGAATGTTCAGACTTTGTTTTCTTTTACTTTCTTTTCTCTTCCTCCTGTTGTTCCATTCACTCTATGGGAGTAGGGACCTTGTTTGTCCTGTTTCCAGTTCCATCCTCAGTGTCTAGCACAGAGTAAGAGCTAAATAAATATTTGCTTAAGGAAAAATGGAAGGAATGTATCTAGCTCAGCCCTCTTGGTTTGCAGACAAGGAAACTAGACAGGGAGCAGAAACTTGCCCATGGTCATGCAACCAATAAGCAGAAGTGGGAGTGAAGCCAGGTCTCTGCTCCTCACCCAGTGCTCCCTCCACTCCAATGAGCTATTAATAGGACTCAGCATGGCTACAACTGTTTTGTTGAGGGCAAAGGAGACCAAATATGAGGTTACTGGACACTAGACTGGGAAGATTATATATAAAAGGGTCCTGAAGGTGCCAAAAAGTAGTGAACTTAGGTGAGGAGGAGGTGGCACTGAGGGATGCACAGCAAAGTCCCAAGAGCACAGAGGTGTGCTGTTCTTAGTTTTCTTAGTTTTTGTGTTTGCCTAGATTTGTTTTTCATAAAAATCTGGAGAAAACAAAAGTTTCTGGAGAGGCAGAGGCTGGTGGCTCATTTGTGCCAGATCGTGGACTTTACTATATGTGTACAGTTCTACAGTGTTTAACACTGATAGTGTGTGTTCATTTGTGCTTTTTTTTCTTTTAATAATCAGACAATAGTTTACATCTGTACATTGGCAAAGAGCCATAAGGAAGAGCATCCAAACAAAGAGGAGAAAAGCCAGACTGGCGAGTGAGCTGGCTGGGAAAGAAAATCCAGATACTTTGCCTTCACAGTCTCCATGGATGAAAGAATTTAAAGTTCACTGTGGGGGAAGAGGAGGCGAGGGGAGGGGAGAGGCCTTTAAGGAATCACCAGTGGATACAAAAATAATCATTTTTGAAGCTGGTTTGCATTTAGTCTCACATTGTCTTGTCTTAAAAATTCTCTGAAGTGAAAGGCTTCTGAGAGGTCAGGAGCCCTTATAGGAGCAGCAGGGAAAGGCTTGGGGCTAGGAGTGGAGGGAGAGGCAGGAAGTGCTGCCACTTCTGGGGTCTCCTGGCCCTGCACACTCCCCCCGCCCCCCATTCATCCCCCTCCACGTCTCTCCCCCAGCTGCCCAGATGGGGGAGCTGTGCCTTACCTGGCTCACTGTCCAAGTCCCAGAATAGATGGGTTCTATTTCTGTCCCCAGCCAATGGGATGGCAGGCTTTGACTTTAGTCACTGAAGACCATGCCCAGCTAACAAGTCTGGGAGCAGCTCTGGACTTTGCTTAGACTGAGTGTACCGTTTAATGTGAGAACACTACCAGATGTTTGATGACACATTTATGTTGAGTCAATCCCTCCAATCCCCAATCTGCGTATTTGGGCATGGAATGAACAATTATTTGAAAATATCCGCTTCGTTAATCAAGCTATTGAATGGAAAAACCCACTTGATTTACCTGAAGGTTATAGCCAGAGCAGGTTTTAGAAGCTGGGTACTCAAGCAGCTTGTGGGATTTCACCTTAGAGGTAATGAAGCTCTGTCAGCTGAAGTCAGGTGAGGCTGGTTAAGGAATATCCATAAAGTGGAAGTAGTTTATATTATTAATTTTTTAAATTAAAAAATTTTTTTAAAAATCACAGTCTCCTGATTGTCAAGGACATTACTTGAAGGAGTCTGAGAGGTATATTTATTTCAAATCCAGGCTGTAAAGCATAGACATCCAAGCCAACAGGACTCCCACACAAAATTTGGGGAGGCAGAGGCTTTTGGTTTTTTTTTTTAATTTGTTTGTTTTTAAAACATTTTAGTGGAAGAGCATATTCTAAACATATAATGAATAAGGATGTATGCCAACAGTACCAGAAACAACAATGACAATAATGACTGAGAAAGAATAAAGAATAAAGGAAGCAGAAAAAAAATCAAGGCAGTACTGACAGCTACTCAGATGGCAACCTACATAAATTAGTCAGTTTCCTTATCAGAGATTTACATGTTAAAACTGCTTGATACAACCCAGCAGGAAATTGAACAAGTGATTCTATGTCCAGACTTGGAAACAAAAATAACTGCTTAGGGCCGGCACGCATTAGTTTGTTCACTTGCGCTGATAAAAGTCTTTTTGGCTGGGGCTGTAGCGTGGAGTTATGAGACTAGAGGGTTCAGTTGTAGGATGATTGACACTAAAACAATTGCAAATGCTTCATACAGAAAAACGTTTTTTATGAAAGTTTCAGCTGGTCCGTGATAACCACCGAGATGATGCAGAGTGTGAGGAGATACTGCATATAATTTAGCATCCTTCATGGTAAAGAAGAAAGAAAACCTCATTCATCAGCTCTGCAAAGCATATTTGCCTGTTAATTAGGTGTATGGTCACCTTATACCCAATGCACACACTCCTGCTCACACTCACACACAGATACTTCACATCTTTCCCTTACATTTGTACCCATTCCAATGTTTCTTAGTAGTTCCTCAAGAATGAGAACAGTTTTGAAATTTCTGACTTGTAACGTTAGGGATAAGCAGATATATGCTTGTGGAACCTTCGGGCCAGGACCCCATGCTTCCCCTTGGCAGCCCCAGACGCCTTTCCAAACAGTCTCCCTCTGGCCTGCAAGAGTTCCCTTGCATACCACATGCACATTCTATTTATATGCTTCTTTGTCCTGAACAAGATTTGGCCCCATTGTGTGGGAGCAACACCAGAAAAGAAAAACAAAACCCATCCACTGAGAGAAAATGGATATTGTGGGAGCTCAGAGAAATTTACATACTTTACTTATTCCATTTTCTGGTGATGTCAGAGCCAAAGAATATGCCTTTAAAAAAAATCACACACACGCATTAAAAATGCAGGGGCTCATCAGCTTTGTCCTTCAAGAGGACTGTCATGAAAAGGAGAAATGTAAATACTTCCTTGACTATGTGTCCCTCATCCCCTCTTTCATTTCCCTCATCAGCCCCCTAAAGAACCTAACAAATTAGTCCAGACTCCATTTGGATGGAATTAAGGACCTGTCTGCAAAAGGGTGAGGGGTATTAATGGAGATGGGTGGGGGGATGGGAATAGAAGTGGGAGGCGGGAATGTGGTGCTGAGTCTGGGTGACTGGCTCCTGCGTTTTATGGAGGCAGAGAGAAGGGTTGGCTGACACTTTACAGATTGGGTGTAATGTTCAGGGAATTTGGCATTTCTGCCACAGGGCTCCGGCTGCCCTGCTAACCACTTTCTTTCTCCCTGCTGGTAAAAGTGCAGGAGAAAAGGGTTAAATAAATGTTTGTGATATGATAAGGTGCTTGTTTATTCAAGGAATGACAGATTATTGGCTCCAAAGGCAGCCCTGAAAAATAGTACAAAGGAACTGGCTCACCCCTCGCGGATGATGTGATTTCCTTCTCAGATTCTGCTCTTTCCTAGGAACAATTTGCTCTGGGAATGAAGAAGGATGATTTCCTTGCAGTTGGAGAGGGACAGTGTTGGTGTGGAGGGTTGGAGGCCCAGAAGCCAGCTGAGAACTGGGGTGGCTTGTCTTGGGGAATGCTTCTCTCACTGCCCCTGTGCGGGCCCAGCACAGACCTCAGGCTCTAGCACCCGTGGGCCTGCTCACCATCCCCAGGAGACTGTGGGGGCAGGTAGCCTGCTCCTTGTTTCTCAGTACATGGGGAAAGGATTTACTCAGGAGGGGAATTTCTTCCCCAGGAAATCCTGGGTGCAAGGTTTTCCTCTAGACACAGACAACTGGGTCCATCCCACAACCATCCTGACACTGTGAATACAAGTGCACATGATCTCATGTACTTTTGTGTATTTACATGCAAATATACTCTCTACTCCATGAACATTCTCCTGTTGGGCTCTAGTGATTTCATAGCTGATCCTGGAGGAGGAGTCAGCTCCACTTCCCCCAACAGGAGATCTTCACTTAAACTCTGAGTACTTTTTCTGGGGGAGGAAACACCAATGACTGCCAGCCTTGAAAATCAGAAAGGCCTGGGCTGGAGGTAGCCCGGAGGCAGAAACCCTGAGTGCTGTTTGAGCTGGGTACTTGGCTGTTTACTCAAAGTTGCTCAGTCCACGACCTGTTTCCAGACGCCTCTCCGAGCTGGCTCCTGCCTGCAGGGAAAGGGCTCCGAGCTGCACGTGCCACCCACCAGGACTCTTCCTGGGCCCTCCTCACCCTTCTCCTGGCATGCTACAGAGAGGTCGTTTGCATACTTGCCTAGTAGAATGGTTCTGACAAGATGTTTGGCATAGTTCTCATTTGAAAAGAATTCAGTGCCAAAGTCAAACACCAAGAAAAAAAAAAGTTGTGATTAAACTGCGGTTTTTCCAGGATCCTGGGAACTACTGTGTGATTTTCACAATAGCCCACTGCCTTATCAGCCAAGGTGCTTGTCTGTAAGACATAAGGCACCAGCCTGGGGAACCCAGTGCCCTTCGGACATGATGACTAAGGCTGACTGCAGGGGTGTTATCAAATATCCACATTTGGGCTATTTTTATGATTGCATTCAGTACTAATAGGGCTTGTTGAGTGTACACAGCCATGTGTTCATTCTTGAACTACACAAGATAAGATCCCTGTCCCAGGGAGCTTACTGCCTGACTTTTGTAAAAACCAGATGGCAGAAAATGGTTTCCCTCTGCCCATCAACAATGATTGAAGGGGTGGAGATGAAAAGGGGTGCAGTCAATTCATAATTCTCCCAGGGTAGGACCTCTGCTTTGGCATTTATCCCATGTGACATTTTAATCGTGGACTGTCTTTCCCCCATCATCTGCTACTCTATAAGCTCCATCTCCAGGGGACTCTGAGACTCCAACCTAATTTGAATATCAGCTTAATTAAAGCATCATTAGATACATAAAGTTACCTTCCACCATACATAGGCACACATTATACACGTACACACTCACAAATATACTATGGAGTCTAAAACTAGTCATAAATCATTTTTGGACTGCCAGTAGGGACATCAGAATGTGTAGACTTGACTTATCATTGTCAGTCATGTCTGAATTATATGCTGCGATAATGGATTAGGAAGGACCAGCCAGGACACCTGATCATGTCAATCGTGTCTCTGGGACAGCTTCGGTCTGAGTCTGCCCCCCACTGTGAGAGTCAGCAGAACAATGGGGAAAGGCCACCTTGACCTGCACACCAGCACCACTGTCCTCAGAAGAACCTCCCTGCATGTGAGCATGTTAGTGACCTTGTGCTTCAGGGAAGTCCCCTGACTCTTCAAGGCATTTGCAACTGCATGAGTTTCACTGAAGAACAAAAATCTACTTTTTATGTCGACACAGGAACAATCTTACCTAGGGTGCACACCTTAGTTGCACCCCAGGAATGAGGCAAGTGTGTGCACATGCTTTACTTTCAGCTGAAAGCCAACCCTGAGACTGGCATTTGAGTGGAGGGAGTTGATTTGGGAGGTGATCCCAAGGAGCACCAGCAGTGGGTGGAGAGGAAAGCCGAAACAGGGTGTGCTGATAGACAGTTACTGCTGTGGAAGCTGAGGCTCAATCCTGCTGGGGACATCTGGGGAACAGCGTAGGATGCATCCAGAGCTTAGCTTTCTAGGGGCAAGGCATCTGGGATATCGAGTAACCAACTCGTCTCTGCCATTGGCCGAGGGTTGCTTCAGCTCCCAGGCACTTCCAGCTTTGCTCTGTGTATCGGCTCAGCAGACTCCCATAGCCAGAAAAGGCTGTGAGGTAGAGAGTTGCAGGTGCTTGCAGAGTTGCTAGTGTGCAAGTGAATCAGGGAGCCAGGGATACATAGGCAGGGACATGACAGAGTCTGCCATATGTTCCTTCCTTCCCTCCCTTCCTTCCTTCCATCCTTTCTTCCTTCTATCTTTTAGTAAAAAACTCCTATTAGGGAAGTTGTAGGTTTGTACAAATTTGCTTAAGGAAAGAAATCAATATTGATAAGTCTAGGAGAACAAACAAACAAACAAATAAATAAGAAAAGGGAAGAAAAACAAAGGATCTTTTTTAGCCTCATTTCCTCTAGGAAATCTCCAAGTCTTCACTCCCACCTTCTACCCCTCAGCCTGAGTTAGGTGTCCATTCTATCATTCCAGTAGCATACTGAGGGAAACCCCACCTACATCCATCACCTTGACTTGTAATTATCAATTCTTTTGTCACCCTTCTGAATCAAGGCAGTCTTTCCCTTCTTTACTTATTTGAATTTTTGCATTTCTTGTGCTAACTTGCTTAGTTCACTGATAGATCTTTAATTAATCTCTAGGAGATGAAGCAAAGGTGTTTTTGAATTTTCCCATACTTATCTCTAAAAGATTAAAGGTTTAGCATTCAAGAAGAGTACTTCCAACTAAGTTACCTCGGAGCTTTGGTGATTGAGTTTGAGAGACCTTTGAGTGCTTTCTCAAAACTCAATTACCAAAGCTCGGTGATTTTCCAATATCAGAATTCTTCTTGTGCAGAAAACAGGTGGGCTCCCCATGGAGTGTAAGGGTCCGATGAAGTAAAAACTCAGATATTCTGAATAAAATCACCATCCCTGAAGGTTAGAGTGTCTAGCATAAAGTGGTAGCTCATTAAACATTTATTTCCATTGTTGCAAAGAGAAATCAGAGAACTTGGGAAAACCATGCCTTTGATCCTCTTATAATCTACTGTGTAAGAAAAGTTATGGAGAACCGGGCAAAATGGCACAGACAATGGAAGCTTCACTCATCCTGTCTTGTGGCCACATCAAAGTGGAAATGGAGACATGGAGCAAACAGCAAACAGAGTTGCCTGGGGGTCTAGATGAACAGAAGCACAAAAACTAGGGCGAGAAACAAGAAGTCACCCTTTAATAGTTGGAGGTAGGAGAGGGCGAAGACATGAGGCTGCCTGGTCCCCAGCGGCTGAGTGGGATGGAGGCTACAGCAGCCAGCATCTGCAGATGCCTTTTAAAGGTGCCATGTCCACAACCGGACTTTTGCAGTGACAGATCTGTTTGCTCTGAGCACCGGAGCTGTGTTGGCTGCTTGAGGGAGACCAGGGACTTACAGGGTGACACTGCATTGTTGGAGCAAGGGTTGGAGGCAAGGCTCTTTCCGGAGCAGAAGTGCTACAGTATCCACTGTTACTCTGTTGAGTCCTCTCCACTCCCAATGTGCAAAGGTAGGCTCCACCATAGCTAAGATGTCATCAAACTGGATAACAGAGGTTGCTCAGCCCAGAGAATTCCTTGAAACTCTGCCTCCCCCAACTTGTGGCCCTGCCCAAGCCACATCCAGTTGTGTCCTTGGCGAGTCCTGTGTAACTTGCTGGGCAGCTCCAAGACTCACACTGATGGCAGCTGACACTGGTTTCTGGCATGGCTTCTTGAGACAACTATAAGCACAGCATCTGTGGATTGCTTGCCAAATCTTAACAGGTGGCCCCAGAGGAGCACAGGCTGGGGCTAAACTTGGCTTGCAGCTGAACCCCTCTCAGGACTGTGCCACTGGACACCTACTACACAAAGCCACACTTAGGAGCTTTGCCTAGTACATAGAAACAGACACAGAAAGGCAGCCATAATGGGAAGACAAAAAAGCAGAAACCATATGAAAGAACAGAATGCAGATCAAGGAAAAATGGAGTCAAGCAATCTCACAGATGCAGAGTTCAAAACACTGCTTATAAAGCTGCTCAATGAAATTAAGGGAAGTATAGATGAACTCAGTGAGAACTTCAGCAGAGATTAAAAAAAAAAACCATAAGAATGGAATGGAAATTATAAAAGAGAACCAGTCAGAAATGAAGAATACATTTTTTGAGATGAAAAGTATATTAGAGAGAATCTACAGAGTGGAGGAAGAAGAGGATCAAACCACCAATATAGAGGATGGGGAAGCCAAGGTTACTCAATCAGAACAGCAAGAAAAAAGTAACCAAAATAACAATTTAAGGAGCCTATGGGACAAAATTAAGGGTAACTACATTTATGTCATAGGGGTACCTGAAGAGGGAGAACAAGAAGTTGAACATATACATGAAAAAGTAATGATGGAAAACTTCTCTAACCTAGTGAAGGAAATAAACATACAACCCCAGGAAGCTCAGAATCCCCCCAAAATGAAACCAAAGAGGCCCATACCAAGACACATCATAATTAAAATCCAAAAGTTAAATACAAAGAGACAATCTTAAAAGCAGCAAGAGAAAAGCAGTTAGTTACCTACAAGGGAGCTCCCATAAGACTGTTTGATGATTTCTCATAAGAAACTGCAGTGCAGAAGGACTTGGCACAAAATATTCGAAGTGTTGAAAATCCAGGATCTACAACCAAGAATATTTTATCCAGCAAAGCTATCATTTAAAGTCAGAGGACAGATAAAGAGCTTCCCAGACAAAAATAAACTAAAGGACTTTATCAATACCAAGCCAGTATTACAGGAATTGTTGGAAGAACTTCTTTAGGAAGAAAAAACATGTATCAAAAACATGAATAAAGAATGGTAATAACTACATATTTATCAACAAGTACTTCAAATGGAAAAGAATTAAGTTCTCCAACCAAAAGATAGAGAAGCTGAATGAATTAGGAAATAAGACCACTACATATGCTGCCTATAAGAGACTCACTTCGATTAAAAGACACACACAGACTAAAAGGAAGGGGATGGAAAAAAATATTGAATTGATGGACCAGAGAATATTGCACTGAATGAAGTAAGTCAGATAAAGACAAATACCACATGATTTTAAATACATATGGAATCTAAAGAACAAAATAAACAACCACAACAAAAAAATGGAAATAAATGTATAGATACAGAGAATATTTTGGGGGTTACTAGACAGGAGGGGGGGTCTGGGGGGACAGTGAAAAAGGGCAAAGAGATTAAGAAGTATAAATGGATAGATGCCAAATAGACATGGAGATATAAAGTGTAGCATAAGGAAAATAGTCAACAATGTTGTAATAAATATGTAAGGGGGAAGAGGGGTACCTGTTTTAGTGGGGTGACCACTTCATGAGTTATAAAGATCTCTAATTACGACACTGTACAACTGAAGTGAATATATTATTGCACGCCAACTATAATCAAAATGCTCAATGAATTGCACAATGTAAATATGAGCAACCAATTGTCTATTATACTTAAATAAAGCTAAGGGAATAAAAGAAAGGTTATGGAAAACCTCTGTGACATTCAACTATGCTCATGCCAGGATAAGCAAAGATGAATGACACAAATGGTTCACATGGGGGGAGACAGACAGGTAGACAGAATTTAAATTCAACATAATAGGGGTTACAACATAATAGTGTTATGCTGGGAAGTTAACCTGGAGGAGTTCAAGAAGAATTCCTAGAGAAGAGAACTTGACTTTCTCTGGGAGGCTGACTCAGGAAGGCATTAGTTCAGTGAGGCGTATTTCCAGAGGAGGAAGAAAGGCAGAGGAAGGTGTTCTAGACAAGAGCAGAGCATGAATAAAGTCTTGCAGCATTGAAGAGATTGGTGTATTTGAAGAGCTACGGGGAGCTTGGTGTTTCCAGAAGGATAAGGCGAGAAGTGAGGAGCTGGAGAAGTAGACAAGGATCAGAAATGTCTTCATAACTCATGCTAAGGAATCTGCCTTTTATTCCATAGGCAATGGAAAGTCACCAAAACATTTTTTTTTTTTTCAAAAGTAACGTGGTAAGTTTGGGATAAATCATTCTCTCCTATTCTGTTAGAACAGTCCTAGAATTGTCTTCTGAGGAAAAAAATGATTTTCTCATTCTTTTAAAGGATAAAACTAACACATATGCATTGTAGAAACTTTGGAAAGTATACCAAGCATAATCGATCATAAGAAAGAATTACACATCAACTCTTCGTGCAGAGATAAAGATTAACAAAATTTTAGAACACATTCTTCCAGTCTTTTTTCTATTTGTATCTTAAAATAGCTGAGATTACAAGTACATGGTACTTTGTTGTCATTGTTTTAAAATTTATTTCATGTCCATTTCCCATGTCTCTGAAAATGGAGCCGATAAGAAGCTTGCTGCCCCGTTTCCCTCTTTCTGCCCTTCTCTCCACACTCCCCATTCTAGTCTCAACACAGAAGCCAAACTAATAATGTTAAAATGTATACCAAACTATAGATAACAATAAGAAAAAGAGTTACATACATACCCACCACCCAGAGTTCCACTAGTGACATATTGGTATATTTTTTCCTAGTCCTTTTCCTGTGAATATTTTTAAATAGTTTAGGTTACATGGAATATAGTAATTTTTTTTCATTTTCTATCACCATAATTCCAACTTTTTACATGAAGGTGATTGTACAAACTAACATTTATAAAGTATTTTCTAAAGCATTTGCCATTCATACAATCCTCAAATAATCTAGATCCCCTATTTCTTGGCCCTGGGTCAAGAGAGGTCATCGTGGCATAGCAAAATTGGTCTGACTTGCTTAAATCCAATGTAAAATTGTAATAAAAAATTTTAAATTATTCCCTGATGTTAAGCCTTCAGCTTGTAAAAGAGATAGATTTTTAACATGAAATTTGCTATCATGTCTGCTTTAAGAATGTTATTGAGGTCTTGTCCACTATATTAGGCAATGTCTCCTTTAAGAAACCTGTAAAGAAACATTTTCTCATAGTTATTGCTAAAAATGTCTTGCTTTTCCTTAAAAGAGATCATGAGTTTTTAGGAACCTTATTGACAATGTAAACCAGGTAACTTAATGTATTTTCTTCTTTTTATTGGCTGCTAGGAGATTAAGGCTGAAGTTTTAGTACACGAACTAATATATGTTATAAGGTGTTGTATATGGACCAATATTGCCTATTTTTAACATAAAATTTTTATTCCAGGCATTATTTTTAACATATACTAATACTTCATATACTAGCCACAATAGAGAACTTTATAGCATATGTTTGTGTTCTAAATTTTAAGCTGGCTTTGTCTTATTCTATTCTTATTTTCTCTTTCCCCTGTATAATATTTATACATTCACACTCACACACATGTACATACATATTCACACACATATATATAAATAACATATGTATATGCATATATTTCTACCATGTACTATCTCTTATGGTATAATAATTTGTATAAAATTTTTGGAATGAGAAAAGGTATCAATAAGCAAATTGTTGTATAGATGATGAGAAGGGCCAGTCTAGAGACAGGGAGATTAGTTAGAGAAATATGACAAAGTGACAGGCAATGCTAGTTTGAGCTAGGGCCATGAATGTTCACATGGGGAGAAGGAAACAGAACTAAGAAATTTTTGTAAGGCAGAAATATCTCAACTTACTGACTAATTATTTGGGATAGAAAGAGAAAAGACCTCTATCTAGGTTTCTGGCTTAGACTATAGCTATGGATTAGGTCAGGGAATTGTTTGGGAGGAAACGAAGCATTTGTTTTTGAACAGACTAATTTGAAGGAAACTGTCTAGGACAGCCAGATGGAGATGTTCAACCTTTTTCTACCATTCCATTAGTTTCCATTTATGTTAACTTGCTGCCATTACTTTTCTCGGCCTGAAATAAAGCCACCTTTGCTTCTAATCCTGACCGAACTTGAGCCATCTTTCTGGGCCTAGTTGAGTTCCTACACTTTCAAGAAGTGTCTTTGCCCACTTCTTTCTTCTGACTTCCAATAGCAATTGTTGTCAGTAGTATACAGTTGATCCTTGAACAATTCAAGGGTTAGGGTCACCAACTCTCCCTACAGTCAAAAATCCATATATAACTTTTGACTCCCCAGAAACTTAACTGCTAAGAGCCTATAGTTGACTGAAGCCTTACTGATAACATAAGCGGTCAATTAACACATATTTTGTATGTCATATGTATTATATACTATATTCTTACAATAAAATAAGTTAGAAAAAAGAAAATGTTATTAAGAAAATTGTAAGGAAGAGTAAATACGTTTACAGTACTGTACATATTTAGTGAAAAATATCTCTATATATGTGGACCTGTTCAGTTCAAACTCATATTGTTCAAGGGACAAATATTTTTAAAGCAAAGACTTGAAGGCCACATGTTGCTATTCCACCTGTGTTATACCATAGGTTAAATTCCTCTGCTTATTCATTCAGGGAATATTTAGTGTGAACCATCCATACATGCTGTGCTTGGCGATAGACACACAGATGGCAAGTGTGGTCCTGGCTCTCAGAGGATTGGCTGTCCATTGGAACACAAACAAGTCACTCTATTCCTCTTGAGGCACACTTCTTTGCTGTTTTTCATGATGTCTTGCTTAGGCTATGCACAGTGTTACACCTGAGCAAACAACATATCACCTAGTAGATTACTGATTCAAGCTTAAAGAAAAGGAACTCCATAGCAAACTTGGGTGGGTGAAATCTGATATCTCTCTGGGCCACTAAAATTCTCTTCTTATACAATGTAAGTTGTGACAGCAAATCATGCCAGCCCTGTCCCTAAAATATGGATTTCATATGCTTGGCAATGTTAGGACTGCTTCTGCTGTGCCCGTACCCCAAAGTAGGCAAAATCTTATCTGAAGTGTTGGCATGATGGCAATATTTTGCTCTTGCAGGGTGGGCTTGATTTTTAATAGCAGTCAAGAGGAATTCCAGTCGTGGCAGTAAAGACCTTTTCTATTCAGATACACGAGGCATGAAAGACGACTTTAGTAGCGTTGCAGAAAGTCATGAGCTGTGAGTTGGGAAGAGTTATCTTCAGGCTCTGATCTGCCCTTAGCTAACTGCTTTGACTTGGGAAAGCTGCCCTCCATGTCAGTATTCCAGTTTGCAAAAGCACATGGCTAGAAGGGTGATATATTAGGACCCTTTGTGTTCTTCTCCATCTATTTTCTTTTGTGTGATTAACAAAAAAGGCTGTAGTTAAGAGTTTTACAGGATGATTGTTACTCAGAGTGAGTTATCTTGTGCTCTGATCATGTCGATGGGAAGATCTAGAAGGTCTAGATGTAGAAACTACCAGCTTTAGAAATTAGGCAATATTTGGGTGTGTTGTTGAAAGTAGTCTTGGAAAAACTTTTCCACTGCATGAGAATGATTTGTCAAGAGGGCCTACAATGTGCTTGGTTGAGGTGGTGTCCAGAAGTCTAGACATCTCCAGGTTGTTGCCCTGGAGCATAAGGGTGTAGCTGAGGGCCCTCAACAAGGCCGGAGGAAGGAAGCTCTGGGCCTGAAATGGAGAATGTCACTCCTGGCCCCACTACTTGCCACTTATCAACGGGGCTCGGGACAAAGTTCGAGGTCTTGTTAGTATTCAATCTCTTTACTTAAAAAATAAGGGTTACTCTTCAATTTCCCATCTAGCTCTAACATCTATAACCTCTTATAAACTGTGTATGCATGTGTGTGGTTTGTGGGAAATGCTTTATTTAAATTTCCAAGCTCTTTTAATTTTCATAATGATAATGTGTGACAATTCCTAACATTCTGAAAGCAAACAGCTCCTCAGCTTTCTTTAGTGCACCGTGGAGTTATGACACTCACCAGGCTTTAAAAGCTGAGTTCAACTTCTACCACTGCCACCTCTTAACTGTGTGGTTCTGGGAAGTCACTTCTAATTTACAAAGTTCATTTACCTTGTCCATAAACTGCGCACTATAATATCTCTGGTGCATGCTTTAATATCACTGATGATAAGTGACTGTAAAGGTGTTGACACAATCCATTTTTAACAAACAGTAACTCTTATAATGCCTATAGGTTTAATAAAGACATTTGAGTCTACTAATGAAATGACCAATGGATGAACAGTGCTGTCATTTCTTTGGCTTATTCCACAAAGGAATCAGGTAACAATTTCTTGATGTAGGAGAAAAAAAGAAATGCACAAATTCTATGGGCTCAGTTTCTGCACTTATAAAATCAGGGAGTGCACCAGATGATTTTTAAGTCCTCTCTATGAGTCTATAATTTTGGCTCATAAACTGGATCTGGATGTAATTCCAAAGCGATACAAACAGATAAATTCCAAAATGGGGTCTGAAGTATCAGCAACATCATTGCAATAAATTAAAGCATGACTACTTTAGAGAACCATGTTCATTTGGATGTATATTCATGTCAGGTTATTTTAATAATATGTATTCAGTGCCTACTTTGCTACATCCCAGTGGGTTGGTTACATTTCGTAGCCACACCTCAGACATGTGGGAAAAACAGGAAAAGGTAGAGACAGTATAAGGTAGGTCAGGACAAGGGCAAGGTGATCGAGCAAGGCTGAGTTCATCTTCTCCTGACTGGACAATGATTTGCTTGTATAGCATATCTCACTTTTCACAATGAATATATTCCTGAAAGTAGTTTAGAAGCATTTGTAAATTGAATTATGTTTTAAATGAAACATAGGCACGTCTTACTGAAAACACTTCATGATAAAACGTTTGTAAAAAGGGATGTTATTCTCGAATTCTAAATCTATGTTGGATCTGCTTAAAGGAAAGTTCATTCTAGTTCTTTTCCTGGAGAGGAAAAGTGATGTCAAGCCACCCCGATGAGAGCCCGATGTGGGAACAGCTTGTCTGGCCTCCTGGGCTTTTTGGGGAAAGTAGATGGAGAGGAGGAATAGATGCATATTCCAGAATTGGACTTTGAATGGGCCTTTGGCCAAACTTGGCCCAATTTCTCAACTGAGAGAAAGCACTGATCAAAGCTGAATGCTGACTCAAAGCCAACTTGCTTTGGATATGTCATCTCTGCCAGGCATGTTCAGCACCCTCTCCCTACGGCACTTACCTTGCCAGAGGAAGAAAATGCTGAGAGAAGAAGCTTTGCTTTTCTTCACTTCTACTGCCTGGTTCCAGCTTTTGCACGGCTCTCATGATCAGGGTTGGGGAGGGGAGAGTAGCAAGTGACTGATAAGTGGGAGGAGGGGCAATAGGACCACCCATGAAGATGCACCCATAGAGAAAGCCAGGAAAAGTCAGGAGGGAGTCATTGTAGAAGAAGAAAACAATTTGAACAACTTGGGGGATAAGGGAAAAATGAGGAAGGGTTTCAGAGGAACCTCATAAACACAATGGAAAAGAAAGAGGAAGGAAAGAATTCCAAGATGGAAAGCAAGGTAGGAAGAGATACTCAGAGCTCCTTCAGCTCTAACCCGGACCCCAATTTTAAGCCTTCTTGCTTTAGAAAAAATGTCCTGTGATTAACTCTCCAATGTGAAGCCCAGTGTGTAGAAATTTCCTTTAACCGTTGCTTCTTTACATACTTCTGCAATGACAAGGAATTTAGGCATGATAACTCATTTTCCAGAAAAATTCATGGCAGGATTTCTCACTTTGCAGAGGCTGCATTTGCAAGAGAAGTTTGCAGCAGGAATGGCAGGCTAAAATGTTGATAGGTTGAAGAGGAAGAAGGCTTAATATTCAAAATGAGGTTGGTGTTTAATTTTGAAGTCAATATAAATGTAAGGAATATAAGAACTGTGTAACCGAGATGTCATAGTTCCATATTCCAACATGCCTTGGAGAAAGAGAGTATGCATGCACACACACACACGGGACTTATAGATAATTCAAACATCCACTTCATGACCTCGTTTGTTAATGCAGTTATGTGAGAGAATAAGATTGTTTGTCTGAATTTTAATTCTTCTGAACTCTTTACTTTCCTGGAGATAAAATCCTCAGGCATAAGAGACAAAGAGGAGCAGGATCAAATTTAGGTAACCTGCACATGTAAACAACCTTTGGGAGATAACCAAAGGTAAGTGTCAACATATTTAACTGCTAAGTCACAGGACCAACCAATTAGATTTCACCTTGGACGTAAAAACCTTTATCAGCCCTAAAGGTAACATTCCCATAGCAGTAGATTCTTCACAGAGATGTTTGCATACTTGCAACTATATACTTAATCATTTAGTGTTATTTGTTTAACATCTGTTTTCTCCTCTAGATAGTAAGCATATTGAAGGGTTTCTCTAGGTGCTCAACAAATTGGAGGTGCTCACTAAATCTCTGTTATTTAAGTACAAATACCATATCAGCAAGCCATATAGAAGACACCTCATTTTGCTGTGTATTAGATAATTTAAAAGAAATGGCATAGAGTAGCGAAAAAACCATGGGTATCAAAACAACAGCTCTGTTTATGCTCTGGTTTTGCTGAGAATGTACTGTGTGACTGGTCAAGTTACTCTCTCCACCCCCATCTCTGCCTCTTTTGCTGTGAAATGACCAGAGTGGATTTGATGATCTCTGAGGCTAATTCCTGTTCTAAAAGACTGTGACTCAGCGTGCCTATAAAGTGAACAGGGGAGATTTATTTGTGACCAGAACACAACATTAGGAACTGATAAAAACTACCAAATACTGCTTAGAGAAAAAGTAGGAACAAGATTTTGTATAAACTGCTTGGGTTGCACGGCACAAATATTTTTTTTCTGAGAGAGGAAGGCCGTAGGATATGATTACTTAATCCACTACCATGCTTCCTGGGCAGCTCTGGCCAAGCTAAAGATACCTATCACTCTTGTTCAAGGTCCATTTCCTACTGAGTTGTCACACTGTTGAATTATTGTTGAGTTGAAGTCCAAAGGGGGAAACATTTTGCAATCTAATGTTGGACCCTGGAGTTATATAGTTATGATTACTGATACAGGTTTTCCCAGAAACACTCAGTGCATTCGGGCTATACTGAGGAACCCTTGTATTTCTATGTGTTATTTCATGAGCTTACACTGCTAGTGGTGCTGTGCTTTCATGAACATTTTCTCAATGTATGAATGGAATGTTTGTTGTTGTTTTTTTTTTTTGCCTCTTCTTGAACCATTTATTTTCTTTAATTATATATAAAATGAACTTTTAAGTGAGGCTTTTTAAATTAATTTAGTTTAAAAAGCACTTTAGGAATAAGGTCATATTTGCCTTCACAAAAAAAAAAAAAAAAAGTAATCTGTTATTGAGCCAGAGGAGAATAAGCTCAGAGCTTCCTGAATCTTAACAGAGATGCTGCTTTGATTCTTGACGACTTTTAAAACTCCCACCATCTTAAGACAGTTTTTCTTCATGGTGATATTTGCACACTTCCAATTATGTACCTAATCATTTAAGATAATGGTGATAAAAATAATTATAATATGATGGGTTCAAAGATCCCTGGCTAGGCATTCAGGAGCCCCAGGCTTTCTACCAGTTAGTGTATGACCCTGAGCAAGTCCTTTCTTCTTTGAGCCTCAGATTGCTTCTCTGTGAACTCTTAAGCTGGGTACCCAGAAGCTCTAGGTTCTATGGAGAGCCTTTGAGGTCTAGGTGAGAGGCAGGCGGGAAGAGGAGAAGAACCAAGGAGCAGAGGGGCCTCTGGGTTTCCATAGCTGGAGTTCTATTTTTGTCTTTTATGTACTCGGAGTCTTAAAAAAATTTATTGATAAAAAGATTCTGCTAGTTATAAAGAATTTGAAAAGCACAGAATTTGGTGTTAGAGAACACCAAATTCTGTGTTTAGAGAAACAGAATTTGGTGTTAGAGAACACCAAATTCTGTGTTTAGAGAAACAGAATTTGGTGTTAGAGAACACCAAATTCTGTGTTTAGAGAAACACACTCTCAGTTCTAAAAAAATGTCTTCTAAGTCACTTTCACATAAATTTCTGAACTTAGGTACCCGCACACACACGCACGTACTCTACACACACTATACTTAATACAAAACACAAGACTAGTTAACATTCCATTGATCATGTTGAAAAAGAATCTTGGTTTAATTTTTTTCCGGTTCTACTGTCCCTGCAAGGGAGTCCTCAGGTGTTGCTGGGAATTGGAGAAACGCTGCATTTGAATCTTCAGCTGAAAACTGAGTCAGTTAGAGTTGAAGTTTTAACTTTCAGAAGGGAAGCTTGGGGCTCATATAACTACTCCTTAACTTCATACATGAGGAATCTAAGACTTGGAAAGGTGAGTGACTTGCCCAAATTCATATAACTAGTTGGTGACAAAGCTGCTATAAGAAGCCTGGTTTCTAAATCCCAGTCCAGTGCCTATCTTAGCATACCACACTCTTAAAAAATGATAGAACTACAAATGGGATATCTGGATATCCTGTAGTGGTGATCCCAAAATAAAAATATTCCCTATCCACCTCTGTGGTATGGGTTGATCTTTAGCTCTATTAAGGCCTTAAAATAATAGTGCACACACACAGACACACACACGCACAGGCATTTTGCCAAGGGATAAGGGGTAATAAAAAATCCTCAGCAAATGGATACTTCAAAGCTTCAGAGGGTTTATCTGAAGAAGACTTTGAATAGTGTGCAATGTTTTATGGGTTCTCTTAATCCCCAGTAAATGTGCCTTGCTGAATAAGCAGAAACATTTCTAATGACTACCGGAGAGCTATAGACACAGATTCATGACTGCGTTAGAGCTGGGTTTCCTGGGACCTTTAGTCCCCTGCACTACAGGCCTGGAGGTAGAATTGTATCTATGCCACTGTTTCTCAGCTAATGAGTTTAGAAAGCCCAAGGCTTTTCCTTCCAAAGATTGGTGGCTAGTCACTCTACTCAAGCCTATCAAGCACTATTTCTACCACCACTATCTCTACTTCTACCTCCATCACTAAGAACATTTTTAAGCTCATTTTAGTCTCATAATATCCCTGGTAAATGTGTCATATATGAATCCAGAATCCCTTTTCTAGGTGGTAAGTAAATGGTGGGCCAGCAAATGAGATAAGTTCACTAAAGATTGTTGAATTCAAGCCAGGAGGGGTCCCACCTTTGAGGAAGTTCGGGGAGTCCACGTGTGGGGAGATAGAGGTCTAGAGAAACAAAGGTTCAAGACCCTGTGGTTTGAGATTAAAGGAAGGAGACTAAGAGCAGGGCGAGCCCCAGATTGCTGGCTATGAGGGGAGCAGAGCCAGAAGGCTGCTGCTGAGGTTTTCTCAGCCTTGCTCCATTGCTATGCCTGCTCATGCTGCATTTTAGGCAGCAGCTTCAATCGGGTTAGAATTGTAAGATTTTTTCCAGTCATTTGGAGCTTACATTCAAGGGTTAGAATGAGTAAAATGGGGCATTTTCTGGACAGAACAAGACTTCAGGCTCCAGCCTACAAATTTAAGAACTGTGGCTTTTTGAGTCTGTTTCAGGGCTCACACTGGGTCTCTTAAACTTATCCTTTTTCAGCAGCTCCATGTGGAGGAGTTCACGTCCTGTCCTCAGTCTCATTCCCCTTCTTGATCGCTGAAACTCCTTTTCAGGAAATGGGAAATTAAATTGTTACTTGGACACTGTGCAGATTGATGTGACAACCAAGGCCAAGTTTAGCATGGTTTAACAAAACCTACCAAAGAGCACAGGATAAGAAAAAGTACCAAACACAGAGTGAAGCAATGTGAAGCTGAATTGTTACTGCCTCTATCTTCTGCAACAAAGGAAACAAAACAGGAATTAGGAAGAGTCAAGGTTAGGATGGGCATGGCCTCTCCCAAGGCTAAATCTGTAGAAAATTGCTGGATGGTGAAATGAAATTCAGGAAGGAGACAGACATGTTTTAAAAATATAATAAGTTCCAAAAATAATTTATGTAGGATAGCTAATATTTTAGTGGAAATTTAAGAGGAAAGAATCAGAAAAATGACAACGCTCTTCTACCTGGAGTGAAAACAACTAGTGTCCTTTCTTCTAACCTCAGGTTTGGTAAGTCTTAATAATTTAAAATGGAGTAGAAAAAAATGGCTATAGTTTAAATCTTATGCTGAAAGCTTGAAGATTTTCAAGACAACAAAAGGCTGTGTGAAGGCCTATAGCCAAGGAATAAAAGTCAGACAAAGACTTTGGGAGTGAAAAGAGACGTAAGGACTCCTGGGGAAGGGGGCTGGCGGGGGAAGAGAAAAAAGCAAATATTGAGAAAAATGAAGGGAATAAACATAGAACACTTTTTATCAGCCAGGCAGCATTCACATAAAGATACCCTAAAGGCAGTAAGGCTGCACACTTGCAATACAGAGCAAGAAGGATAATGAATCTGACAGAGGCTACATCCAACTTTCCACCCCTTACCAGAGCTCTCTAAAGTCTAACATAGAGAACTTCTTCAAAGTTCTCAGCATGTGTCTCCTTGGACCAACCACCCACATTATGATAACTAGGTTATACCTAAGACATATTTAGTATGGATCTTAGGGAGGCTGTGGGAAGCTTCCTCTTTTGTTAAAAGAGGAATCTGGAGATATTTGGCATATGTGCTGTACTGATGTGATGTACATACACTGAGCATATGCTCCAAGGTCACCTAATTGTCCTGTAGAGTCATGTGAGTTTATTTTCATTTTGGGTTTGGAGGTAGAAACACTGATATTATGGCAATTGTATTAGGGATCTATTGATGTGTAACGAATTTAAAAATGTGACCCAACTCCAAGCTATCTACAAGAAACTCACTTCAAATATAATGCTGTAGTCAGGTAGAAAGTAGAGTAGATATATCATGTAAACTTTAACCAAAGGGAAACAGAAGTGGCTATCTTAATATCAGCTAAAGTAGACTTCAGAACAAAGAAAATTACCAGAGATTGAGATGGGCGTTATCTAATGATAAAAGAGTCAATCCACCAAGAAGACATAGCAATCTTAAATGTGTACGCATCAAACAACAGAGCTGCAAAATACGTGAAGAAAACCCAGTTAAACAGAAAGGAGAAATAGACAAATTCACAATTATACTTCAACACTTCTCTCTGTGTCCCAACAATTGATAAAACAACTAGATAGAAAACCGTCAAGGATATAAATGAATTCTAAGATCCACTTTGAAACCTAGAAAAATAAGAAAAAAATTAATTCAAAGCAAACAGAAGGAAAAAAATAATAAAGATAAAAGCAGAAAGTTAGAAAAACAATAGAGAAAATCCACAAAACAGAGCTGATTCTTTGAAAAATAAATACAATGAACAAACCTATAGCAAGACTGAGAAAGAAAAAAGAGTGAAAATACAAATTACCAATATTTTGAGTAAAGGATATTACCATAGACTTTGCAGACATCAAATAGATAAGAAAATACTACAAATAACTCTAAACACATAAATTTGAAAACTTAAACAATAGAAATTATTTTCACAAAGAATACAAACTACCATACTCATTCGATATGATTTATGGAATAGATAATTTGAATAGAACTATAACTATTAAAAGATTGAATTCAGATGGTTTCACTGAAGAATTCTGTTTAAAGTAAAATTAACATTAATTCTGCACAATCTTTTTCAGAAAATAGAAGAAAAAGAAAGACTTTCCAGCTCATTTTATGAAGCTAGTATTACCCTGATAACAAAAATCAGATAAAGACAGTTACAAAAAAAGAGAAAGAAAACTGAAGAACAATATTCCTCATGAAAAGAAATGTTAAAATTCTTAACAAAATATAGATAAACAGAATTCGGCAACATATAAAACGCAATACATATGTACGTCTTTTATATATTTATGACAGAGACGCAAGTATGATTTAATATTTAAAAATCAAATCAATCAATGTAATCTGCCATAATAATAGACTGAAGAAAAAAATCACATGTTTATATCAATCTATAAGAAACAGCATTTGACCAAATCAACACCCATTTATCATAAAAGCTCTTAGAAACTTTCTCAACCTGATACAGAGCTTCTACAGAAAATCTACAGTTAAGATTATATTTAATGTGAAAGACTGAATATTATTCTGCTAAAATTAGAGAAAAAAGCAAAGATATCTTCTCTTTACTCTAATTCGATGTCATGCTGCCTGTTGTAGTGCAATAAAGCAAGAAAATGAAATAAAAGGTATATTGTATTATAGTTTTGCAAGATGTTACCAGTAAAAGAAACTTTGGTAAAGGGTACATGGAATTCTTCAGTATTATTTTTTACTGTTACATATGAATTTACAATAATCTCAAAATAAAACGTTTAATTAAAAGAAATTAATTCCATTTATAATAGCACCAAAAAATCTAAGTGGTTAAGAATAAATTTAATGAACAGTAGAAAAGACTTCTACACTGAAAACTACCAAACGATACTTAAAGAAATTAAGGGAAACCGAAATAAACGGAGAACTATATCATGTTCATGGCTAGGAAGATTTAATATTGTTAAGATATCACTTCTTCTGAAATTAACGCACAAATTCAATGCAAGACCAATTGA
The DNA here is from genome assembly GCF_902729225.1 of Pteropus medius. Lineage (NCBI taxonomy): Eukaryota > Metazoa > Chordata > Mammalia > Chiroptera > Pteropodidae > Pteropus > Pteropus medius. The sequence goes on along the minus strand of NW_024340849.1, from coordinate 38,936,429 downwards.
AATACAAGCTGGTTCTAAAATGCATATAGAAATTAAAGAAACGGAAGAGCCAAACCAATTTTGGAAAAAAGAACGACATTCAAGGATTGATTTCAAGTCTTACTCTAAAGCTCCTATAATCAAGACAATGTAGTATTCGCATTAAGATGAACATATAGATTAATGGAACATAACACGTCCAGAAATGGATCCAGGCACATATGGTTAATTGACCTCTGAAAAAGGCGCCTATGTAATTCAATAGAAAGAAAGTATTTTGGTAATGGAAATGTTTGACATTTTGATTGTGGTAGTGGTTGCGTGGGCACATAAATTTTTCAAAACTCTTTGAATAGTACACTCAAGTGGATGCATCTGATTGTATGTAAATAATTGTAAATGAGCCTAGGCCTCTATTTCACACCATACACAAAAATTAATTTGAAATGTATTGTAGACCTAAACATAAATGCCAAAGTATAAAATTTCTAGAAAAAAATAAAAAAAATTTCCTACTTTGTTGAAGGCAGATATTTTTAGACACAAAAATCACTATCTGTAAAAGACAAAAATCGATAAACTTGACTTTGCCAAAATAAACTTTACTCCTTTTAAATCAGTGGATTATAATGTTGGCAGTACATTTGAATCATCTAGAGCAGTGGTCCTCAACCTTTTTGGCACCAGGAACCAGTGCTCCTAGGAGAATCTAATGCCTGATGATCTGAGGTGGAGCTGAGGCGGTGACGCTAGCGCTAGGGGTTGGCTGCAAATACAGATGAAGCTTTGCTTGCTCGCCTGTCACTCACCTCCTGCTGTGTGGCTCCGTTCCTAACGGGCTACTGACTGGTACTGGTCCAAGGCCTGGAGGTTGGAAACTCCTGATCTACAGGGTGTAAAAAGAAACAAACAAAAATTCCCTACCTATTCCAAATTAATTGAATTATATTATCTTCTTGAAAAACACTGACTTAAAGTATATGGTCTTTGAGCCTATTTTCAAAGCACAAACATATTTCACATATAGTTTATATATCCTTACATCTCTGACATATGATGTACTTTTCTATTTGTATATGAGTGCATAAATGGAGAAAGTAAGTTGCATATGCATAAATTAATTCATTTAATTTGCATCCTTTATTATGTATCAGGAACTGTTTTATATGCTTGGTTACACAAAGAACTCAGACAATCTCTGACCAGGATTACATGGGGAGTTAGAGTTATAGGTGGGATAAAAGTAAAGTGAGGGCAGAAAGATTCCAACTGGTATAAGTGTCAGAGAGAGGAGTCAGTAAAAGCCTCAGAGAGGAAGAATAGATTTCATTTGAGTCAATTACTGATAGATGATTAGGTGTAATCATATAGGTGCACATATAGACCATATGCGTGTGTGTGTGTGCGTGTGTGTGTGTGTGTGTATTTTTTAATATCCCAAGTAGCCATGCCTACCTTGTAGTTGAGAAGTTTAAGGGAGAAAATCCACTATACCTTCAGATCTCTTATCTCGAGAGATTTAGGAAAGTAGAAAGGACCTTTTCCAACTGCCTGCTTCATATCATTCCTCTGTTTCTCTTTCCAGCTGGTGAGCTCCAATAGCCACAGATCTTCCAAAGCTAGTGATATCAGTACAGAATTTCTGATAATGGCCATTAAGTTCTTCTTCTTCTTTTTTTTTTTTTACTTTTTAAAAATTTAAGTATATAAGTATAGTTGGTATACAATTTTATCTTTGCTATATTAGTTTCAGGTGTACAATATAGTGATTTGAAATTTTAAACCTTACAATGTGATCTCTCCAATAATTCTAGTAATCATCTGTCATTGTGCAAACTTATCACAATATTATTGACTATATTCCTCTTCCCCTTTTCACCCATCCCCCAACCTCTCCCTTCTGGTAACTAATCATCCCTTTCCTTTGGTCTCTGCTTCTATGAGGTCGTTTTTGTTTTGTGTTGTTTGTTTTGTTTTTAGATTCCACATATAAGTGAAAACATTGTTAAGTTTATTAACCTTTTCCTCTTAATTCTAGTTCTTATTCTCTGACTTCTTTCCTCCAAGCTTGTCATCATGTTAGTTGGAATATACTATTCCCATGTGTCCTCCTCCTGCTTTTAGAGAATAGGAGTCTATTATATAACTGCTCGATCTCCATAGAAATACAGATAGCCAAAAAGGGTTCATTTGCTTTTAGTGTTGCTATCAGCACCTTTGGGAAAATAGCCAGTAGGTAAACTGATTTCAGGACATTGGGGCACTTGATGGGAGGAAACTATCTATACAAAGAGTTAATTTTGTACAAATAACAACTGTGAAGGGAAAAAGATGATATCCATAGATATACATTCATACCCTGTGGGTAATGTATGTCTGTTTATCCATTGAATCAAACAAATAAGCACACATTTACTTCCCTCCCTGTGCCTGAGGGGAAAGGAGACTGTGATTCACTCTTGCAGACTCCTAGTCACTCCAGAGAAACCCTCTCATCATGTTTACATATCACAGCCTTCCCACTACTTCACCAAACGCCTCCTGGCCTTTGCTCAGTGAGCCAGTTGGGCTCCCAGAAAATCCTTCATTCTTTCCCAACTGTGCCTCCCAAGACAGATGTTCTATATCAAGAACACCAAGTCCTGCCCCGAGGTCTTAGCCAGCAAAAACTCACAAGTGGCCCTTGCCTCTGGGAGATGATGTAATGTGTTGTGGACATGTGTGCTCCAATCTCCCCCCAAAGGCAAAAGACAGCATGAACTCACAGGGCGCTGGGGTGGGGGCATTGGGTGGGTCATCCCTTCTCTTATGATGTGTGGCTACAGTATGTAAGCCAGTCTGGGAGAATCTCTCTCATCCCAGGCATCTCCAGGAATGGATTCCACAGCCTCTTGGCTAACAATGTAATTCCCAACGCCCTCTGCTTGCAGGACATTCTTCCTAGGGTAATGCTGCAGCTAAGCCATTATCCTCTGCTATATTCAGCAGCTCTCCCAGCACGGCCCCACCATCTGTGTAGAGAGCAAGGTCCCATGTGTCTACAGGGTCCTTCAGGAACTGGGAAGACATATGAGAACCCAGCAGTCTGCGGGGGAAGTACTCCGAGCCGCGTAAAGAGCAGTTTCAAAGCCAAGCAGTCTGTGTGATAGGGCAGTCCTCAAGGGCCTCACTTACTTTATGCACACTAACAACACATTTATGGACATTAACAACATGTTTAGCTCTCTGATTTCTGAGCCAATAGAAGTACTCAGTTCTCAGGGGAGACTGGAGCTATCAGGGACAGGCCTAGTGACATTGCCTAGCACATAGTAGATGCTCAATACATATTTGCTAAATAAATTAATGATCAAATGGCATCAAAAAAGTCATAGCTAACAAGAAGAGAGGGTCCCCTAAAACCACCCAATATCTCAAAATGGATGTTTTCATGTCTTGGGTCATTTAGGACAAGAGACAGAACTCTAAATTGCAAACAGCCTCTTGGTTTTATGTACTTAATATTTATTATCTCAATTACTTATGTAGTCACCCTGTGAGGTATTAAGAACATCATTTTATGGACATGAAAATGGAAGCACAGAGAAGTGGATTGGTTTGCTCCAGGTTCTTCAGCCAGTAAAGGGCATGGCCTCTGTCCCAGGTCAGACCTGCCTCAAAGGCCTGTGCTCAACTATATTTTACTACCCAATTTTAGCTATTACCACAAAATGAGCTCTTCCTCTTCTTATCCCCAGACCAATTCAACTCTTTGCCTATCCCTTTGTGTTGTTTTAAGAGATGCCTAACTTCCTTCTCTATTTCCGGTCTCTTCTCATCATTCTATATATCATTTTTCAGTCTCTACCTGAGTAACCTTCATAAAAACAATGCAGATCACACCACTTCTTGTTGGAAACCTCAGATGCCCTTCCTTGGCATGGCAACCAAGTTCCTTCCTGAGCTGGCCCCAATTTGCCAGCTTCCAGTGTAACCTAGGCCATTTCTCGCTGCAATGTTCATACCCTGGCAAATTTCCACCCTCTAAAAACACCTTATGTGAGCTGTTTAAGATGGTGGAGTAGGTAAATGCTGTGCTTGCCTTCACTCACGACCACCTCAATATTACAACTAAATTACAGAACATCTATCATTGAGAATCATCTGAAGTGTAACTGAACATAAGTCCTATAATTGAGGATGCACAGAAGAAGCCACCTCAAAAATGTCATGAGGGGCATAGACACACAATGGGCTGGTCTCCATATCCATGTGTGGCAGTTAAAAATCAGAAGGGATATCTCTGCTGCAGAGTCCAGCCTGAGGAGTGAAGTGTCCCAGCCACACACCAGGCTCCCCAGCCCAGGGTTCCAGTGCTGAGGAAGGAAGTTCTTGTAACTTCTGGTTGTGAAAACCAGGGGAGATTGTGACTGAGTGAGACAAATGGTAATTGGAGTCCCAGGTGTTCCCTTTAAAGGGTCCGTAAGCAAGCTTACTCACTGATGGACTCACTGGCTCTGAGCAGCAGTGCTGGGGCAGCATCTCAGAAGGTGCCAGGGACATACGAGGAGGAACTGAATTGTCTGGCTTCGGGGCGAGGGTTGGAGGGGCAGTTGTCTCTAAGACAGAAGTGCTGGCAGAATCCATTGTGTCTTTGTTGAGTCTTCCCCACTCCAGCATTCAGACACAGGCAGCCACCATATTTGAGTCTCTATCAACCTTGCTAACACCATCTGCCCCACCCTGGTGATTTTCTGAGACCCAGCCCCACCCAAATTGTAGGCCTACCCAAGCTGCTTCCAAGGCCTTTTTAATTCAAATGGCCTGTCTTGACTTATGCTGGGGACCCTCCTAAAGCCTCTCAAAGGTTCGCAAACCCCAGGCAATATCTGACTTCAGTGTGCCTTATACCTTTTTCTAAGCAGCTCCAAGCCCAGCACTAGCGGCAGCCATCCTCAGTTCATAGCTAGCCTCTCCCAGGCAACTCCAAGCCCAGGGAAGATGGAAGACATCTGCAGATCACTTTGTGGCTTATGCCAGGTGACCTCAAGCAGGGTACAGGTGGTGATTAAACTTGGCCACAAAACCCTGGGGATGGCACATCTGGTGGCCAGCTTCAAACCAAGCCAGAGCACCACCCGGCTGCCTCTACAGATGACATATCCAAAGAGAAGACTGGATAGGCACCAAAGTCCTGCTAAAGTGAATCTTGTTCTGTAGGGTCAGCCCCTGCACAATAGCTCCTCCACTGTAGTCCGGGCCAATCCTCAAAACTGAACAGCTTGAAGTCCAATCATTCCCATTGAGCTGTAAACAGCAACCAAGGCTTAATACAACAGGAGAGCACACACAACTCATACAAGGGACATACCTACAGCATCCAGCTCAGGTAACCAAGGAGACTATACCACTGGGCTCCCAGGATACCTACTATATAAGGTCACTCTACTAAGAATGGGAGATATAGCAGCCCTATCTAATACATAGAAACAAACACAGGGAGGCAGCCAAAATGGGGAGACAAAGAAACATGTCCCAAATGAAAGAACAGAACAAAGCTCCAGAAAAAGAACTAAACAAAATGGAGACAAGCAATGTACCAGATGCAGAGTTCAAAGCACTGGTTATAAGAACGCTCAATGAACTTAGGAAAGAGTAGATAAACTCAATGAGAACTTTAACAAAGAAATAGAAGACATAAAAGTGGAGATAGAAAAGAAAAATGAACCAGTGAGAAATGAAGACTACAATAACTGAAATGAATACACTAGAGGGAACCAACAGTAAATTAGATAAAGCAGAGGTTCAAATTAGCTATTTATGGGATAAAGTAGCAGAAAACACCAGATCAGAACAGTAAAAAGAAAAAAAATGAATGAGGATAGTTTAAAGGGTTTTGGGATAACATTAAGTGTACCAATATTCTCATCATTGGGTATCGGAAGGAGAAGATAGAGAGCAAGGAATTGAAAATCTATTTGGAGTAATAATTACAAAAACTTCCCTCACCTGGTGAAAGAAATAGATATACAAGCCTAAGAAGTGTAGAATCCCAAACAAGATGAACTCAAAGAGGCCTAACCAAGATACATCATAATTAAGATGCCAAAGCTTAAAGACAAAGAGAGAATCTCAAAAGCAGCCATAGAAAAATAGTTAGTTACCTACAAGAAAGCACCCATAAGACTGTCAGCTGATTTCTCAACAGAAACTTTGCAGGCCAGAAGGGATTGGCATGAAATATTCAAAGTGATGAAAAGAAAGGATCTAAAAGATGACTTTACCCAATAAAGCTATCATTTAGAATCAAAGGATAGATAAAGAGCTTCCTAGATGAGAAAAAGCTAAAGGAGTTCATCACTACCAAACTAGTATTACAAGAAATGTTAAAGGGACATTTTTAAGAAGAAGAAAAAGATCAAAAATATAAATTAAAAAATGGTATTAACTACATATCTATCAACAATTTTTAAAAATGTAAATGGATTAAATCTTCCAATCAAAAGACATAGGGTAGCTGGATGGATAAGAAAACAAGACCCTTAAATATGCTGCTTACAAGAGACTCACCTCAGATTGAAAAACACACATGGATTGAAAGTAAAGAGATGGAAAAAAGATATTTCATGAAAATGGAAACAAACAAAGCTGGGGTAGCAATACTTATACCAGACAAAATAGATTTTAAAACAAAGGCTATCACAAGAGACACAGAGACAAAGAAAGACCCAGTAATCCCACTTCTAGGTATTTATCCAAAGAAACCCAAAACACTCCTTTGAAGAGACATATGTTTATTGCAGCGTTATTTACAATAGCCAAGATAAGGAGGCAACCTAAATGTACATCAATGGAGGAATGGATAAAGAAAAGCTGATACATATATACAATGAAATATTACTCAGCCATTCAAAAGAATGAAATCTTGCCATATGCAACAACATGGATGGACCTAGAGGTATTGTACAGAGTGGAACAAAGCAGACAGAAAAAGATAAATGCCATATGATTTCACTTATATGTGGAATCTAAGGAACAAAATAAATGAACAAACAAAACAGAAACCATCTCATAGATAAAGAGAACAAACTGATGGGGAGGGGTTCAGGGGATAGGTGAAAAAGATGAAAGGATTAAAAAATACAATTTGATAATTACAAAATTCATGGGAATGTAAATTATAGAATAAAGAATATAGTCAAATATTGCAATACTATGTATGTTGTCAGATGGGTACTAGATTTATCTGGGTGAGCACTTCATAAATTATATAAATTATATAAATGTTTAATTGTTATGCTGTATGCTTGAAAGTAATATAATATTGTATATCAACTATAATTGAAAAATTATTTGAAAAAACTTAAAAATAAAATAAAAACATCTTATGCTTTGTTCATTCCACTTATTCCTCTGGGAAACTTCCACTCCTCCTCTCAACCCCAGAAACAGTACTCTGTCATCTACCACCACACTGCCATCAATGCCACCTTTCTCCCCTACAACTTCCATTATCATCCTATGTGCGGTGCCTTCCTGGACTCACATGGAACAGCCTCTGCACTGAATTCCCACAACACAGCATATTTATTAGAAATGTTGAACTTAGTTGTTTAAGTATGCTTTTTCCTTCTAAACATAAAATTTCTATCTTAGGGATTTTGCTTGCTTTATCCCCAATTCCTAGCATAGGAATTAATAATAACCAACAAATGGTAGAAAACAATCAGTGCTCATAGACTGAGTAATCAACATTAAATGGTGGTTAAAAACACCATTTAAGAATGCAAAGATTGTGTAATTTATTTTAGAATTACATTTATGAAAACTTGCATTTGTAAAAAGTGTTGTGCTTAAAGAGGTAAATTTCAATTATATGGAAATATATGGTATAGAATACCTCATTCCTTCTTAGTTCCAGATGAATGAAGACATTATTTTAAGCAATAATGTGCGTTTTAAGTAAACTCCAAGTCCTTGTCCTCAACATTAGTTTATAGGTGATTTCTAAATAACCAGAAAAATAGAGGTTCCATAAATATATAAATTTCCACATAAATCTTACATTTATGTGTACATAAACATTCCCTCTCTCTCTATTCTCTCTCTCTCTCTCTCTCTGTCTGTCTTTCTCTTTCTCTTTCTCTCTCTCATCTATATACACACACATACTATATACCATGTACACCTTTTTGGTGGTCATATCAATGAGCAATCTGGACTTATTAGGATGATACTACAGTAAAGCCAGATAGGCTGAGGGACATGCGTGTCATGGGCTGACTGGTTTTTTGATGTACCACCTGCACATCATGGCTTAAGGCTCAATTTTCTTAGCTATAGAATATAGAACATAACATTGCTTATCAAACAGGATGGTTTTAGAGCAACACAATTAAATCTTTTGGATTAGGATCCCATTAAATTTCAATATGGACAGGATCTATGGTGAAGTTTACCTTTGTACTATTCATAAAAGAAAAGGTTTAGAAAACCATGAACCGTATAAACCACATTGCTGGGTGTAGGGATGTGAAAATATCTAAGCAAATAAACTGTCTTTAAGCCACTTCAAACATTAGAAAATCATTTATTTGCATACAGATGAATGATACGACTGCCTTTGCCTGGAAACATTTTTCACTTTCCCCTTTTTTCTAACTAACTTTTACTTACCCTTCAAGTCATGCCTTAACTGTCACTCCCATGGGAAGCCTCCACTGACCCCCAGACTAAGTGACTCACTCCTATTATATACTCTTAGACTACCCCTGTCCTCCATTATTTTAATTACTTGTTTATTATCTGTCTTTCTTGCCGGACAGCAAATTCCACAAGAACAGTAAAGACGATGTCCTTAGCACTAAGCATGGCCCCTGGCACACTGCCAAAAAATACTTGTTAAATGAGAGCATAAATGAATAATTGATATGCTAATTACAAATCACAGGGTCCTCTAAGAAACTTTTTTCTGAACAAATTGCTAAGTGGATTGAACAGTCACTCCTTTAACTGTTCTCTCCCCCTCTCTATTTCTTTCAACAACTATTTATTTAATGCCTACTTTACGTCACTCTGTATTAAGCGATGGAGTAGACACATTTCTCTGCCCAAAGAAACTCACTACATCCTGTTCATGTGTATACAGAACCCCCATAATGCTTTGCAACATTTATCTATTAACATATTTGTCTCCAACCCTAGGCTTTAAGCTCCTGAAACTCAGAGTCAGGGTCTCATTCACCTTATATCACCAGAACCTGGCACATTGAACAGCACACAGTACTTCATAATTGTATATAGAGTGGTGAATATAATATTTTGAACGATACAATCCTTTGGAAATTAACTTGGCAAAATGAATTGAGTACCTTAAAATACTTATAGCCAGTAATTCCAATGTTGCCTAAGTAAATCATTCAAATTTAAACAAAAACATCTGTATAAAAATATTTATTATTTATAACAGCAAAAACTGGGAACCAGCTAAATGTTTATCTGCAAAGAGAAGGTTAATAGTCCATTGTACACATGTCTGTATGTTGGAATATTGTCCAGGCTTTATAAATGATTCTAAGAAAGAACATAAGAAAATGATTATGAAGTAATATTCAATTTAAGGAAGTATTAAAATTGTATATTAAACACTTTATTTATTTATTTATTTATTTATTTATTTATTTATTTATTTATTTATTTATTTATTTAAATTTAGGCAAGCTAATCATAAGAAACACAATACCTGAAAGAAATATACCAAAATTTCATGTATTGGTGAATGATCAATGGGTATTTTGCTTTAACGTCCTTATGCTTAAGTAATTTCTAAAATTTCTTTAAAAAAACATTTTTTCATCTTGTAATAAAAATAATATTACTAAAGACTTCTATTTCTATCCATTATGGAGTAACAAAAACCAAATTTTCCCTGCTACCTTAAACAACTATCAAACTGGACAAACTACAAATAATAGTTTTAGATATTGGACAATCGGTAGCATAGAAGGATAATCCCTAGAAAAGGCAAACAAATGAAGTCATCCCTATGGATGTCTCAGTGCATTGCTTGGAGAAACTTTCAAGGTCATAACACAAGGAGGAGACATAGCTGGATGTCTCCCTGAGTAGAGGAAGCAGAGTTCAAAGTTTAGGAGGCTAGAATTTTCAGAGTAGTGTCTCAGAGAGAAGAGAGCTGTACAGAGGGAAAGAGTTTCCCAGAACTGCAGAGGATTTCCATGAGTCTTCAACTGAGTACTTATCTATGCATTTGTGTAAGGAAACTACTAAGTCTAAGGAAAGAACCACTGGAAAGGAGTAGGCGGAAAAATCACCAAAGCTCATACATAGCCTGGAGTGTTAGTTTTCTAGATGAGAGGAAAAAGAGGAAAGACCCCTTGAACTGAGCATTTGATAGAATCCTCAGAAGTGTATTGCCTCAGTATGGGGGCCAAATGAAACTTGTTCTCAACTCACAATATAGTTACAAACTTTACAGTGAACCTCAAAAGGATTAAACTAGTCCCAAGCAACTTAATCACATTCCAGAACAGAGCATGATAATTTTTAAATGACTACATACTTTTCCAACTTCATCCAATATAAAATTAACAGTGTCTGACATCCAATCAACATTATCAGGTGCAAAGAAGCAGAAAAATATGACCAGGAGAAATACCAACAGAAACAGAACCAAAGTGACACAAATAGTATAATTAATACACAAGAATGTTAAGACAACTATTGTAAATATACTCTATAGTTTAAAAAAATAAGTGAAAGTATGAGAATGATGAGGAAAGAAATGAAAGATATAAGCCCCAGACCAATGTTATATACATAAAAAAAAATATCTAAAATGAAAAATACACTTGATTGAATTAAAAGTTAGACCATTCAGAAGACAGGATCAGTGAACTTAAAGACATAGCAATAGAATCTATTTAAAATAATATCATAGGAAAAAAAGCAGGGGAAAACACCCTAGAACATCTATGAGCTGTGGAATAACATCAAACAACCTGACATATGAATCACTTTGAGTTCCAGAAGGGGGAGATGCAGAAAAATAATACTACTAAAATTTTTTCAAAAGTTTATTACCTTTTTGATCATATAGGAAGCAGTGTCAGTGAAAACTCTTATGACACCTGTCTGGACCACTATTCAGACCATAAGGGACAAAGAAAGCTTCTCTTTTCTACTAAAAAGAAAAAAGATGTTCAAACCTAAAGAAAAGTAGCAAACATAATACAATTAATACACATCTACCTGTCATCCAGATTCTGCCCATAGTTTCTCCTTCCTTTCTCTCTCTCTCCACATATATATATATATATATTTTTAAGAGTAAGTTACATACCTCAAGACATATCACTCCTAGATACTTTAGCATGTACCTCTTAAAAACAAAATCCTTCTTGTATATAATCATAATATAATTATCACATGCAAAAAAATAAATTTAGCATGATTACAATGTTATTTAATATACATTTTACATTAATGTTTCTCTAGTTATCCTAATAATGTCCTTTAACCTGGAGTAGTTCCTCAGCCTCTTTTTGTCTTTCATGACTTTGACATATTTTGAACAGTACAGAACAGATATTTCCCAGAATGTCCCTCAATTTGGATTTGTCTGTTTATTTTTTCATAGTTAGATGAAAAAAATAGATTTTCATAGATTTGTCTGTTGTTTTTTTTTTTCATAGTTAGATTTAGGTTAAACATGTTTGGCAAAAGTAGTACATCATATCATCAGGCTTATGATGTAAGCCTGTCCCATTGTTGGTGATTTTGATTATTTGGTTAAAATGATGTTTGCCATATATCTTCAATGGTAAGATATCATCTTCCCTTTGTAATTAGGAAATAATCTGTTGGGTGATACTTTGAGATTGTGTTGATATCTCATTTCCCAGTGTGTCAGGGGTCCACAAAACTACCTCGAATTTTGGTGATTTGCTAGGAGGACTCACAGGATTCTGACTATACAAAGCAAAATCAGTGCATGGGGCAAAATCCTAAGAAAACAGGTACAAGTTTCTAAGGGTCTTCTCCTAGCAACAGGTTGTGACAACATGTGTGAGAAGTTGTCTGTCAGGGAAATTCATCAGTGCATAAGGTTTTCATTGGGGGCTGGTCATGTAGGCATCCTCTGTATAGCACATACTAAAATTCCAGACTCCTAGAAAGAAAGCTGGTATTCAGCATAACCCACATCATTTGTACAAACTGTGTAGGCACAGTGAGCCACTCTTCTACATTCTGTGAATGATGGAAACCCTCCTGAAGTCCCATTTCCCAGGTGCAAGCCAAGTTCCCAGCAGGCCTTTCTAAGGATGATAGTGGTAGGCCTTCTATGTTAACTCTTTTCGGCACATCCAACAATTTTTCATCCAAGCGTTCTGGCATCCACTTGTGATCCTGGTCTAAATTAATTATTGCAATGATGGTTGCAAAATGATGATTTCCTAATTGTCATTCTTTCTGTATTTATTAACTGGTATTCTATAAAGAAGAACTTACCCACCCCTGTCCTCATTAAATCATCCTTTTATTTTATTCTTTTAATTAAATCTACTATAATGATTAATTACTATAATTCTTTTTTGATGCTTAATTTGTCCCACATTTGGCCAGTGCAAGCCCCTTTAAGGTGGTTTCTCTGTCCTTTTGGCATATCTCAATGAGTCTGTGAGTACTTCCTTACTTCCCAGCACTGTAAGATGCTTCATGTGAGCATGGAACCTTTCCTCCAACAGATCTAGAATATGATTTTTCTAAGGAGTTTTGGTACCTTGCAGAAAGAAATGGCATTTAGACACCAAAAGTTATGTGCATTCATTGCTGCTGGAGTGCCATTGCTTCTGGGTCTATCCAGTGGGCAGAGTTAGAAAATGCAATTTAAAAAAATCATTATGTCATGCTAATTCTAATCCAGTGAAGGGTTATTCCTCTCTTTCCTTCATTTGTATTAGATTGAATAATATAAAATTTCCTTTTGGGGAATTAAAAACTATAGACTATCATTAATTTCATATACTTCAACCTAATATATCCCTTCTCCCACAGAGAGGATCTTGGTTCTCATGAGCATCAACTGTTTTGCAATTCTCTTTGTTCTATAGTCACTGTCAGAATAGTTATTTGGATTAATTCTTCTTCTGAATATTTTTATTATACAATTGATATAATTAAGTATATATTTTTTCTCTTTGCATTCAATTTTTATATTTTCCCTACCCTTATTTAATTTTATTTTTGAATATATACAATATTAACATGATCAAAAGTCAAAACATTAAAAGTTATCCTCAGAGAAGTCTCAATCTCTTTTCTATTCCTTTCACCCTATTCCCTCTCTCCATTTGTGGTTCACAATTTCATTAGTTTCATATTTACTCTTTTTCTGTTTCTTTGTGAAAAAGCATTTTTATATATTTTTATAATGTATATAAAACTTTATTGATATATAAGTCACAAACAATAAAATTCACCCTTTAAATGTGTACAATTCAGCAGTTTTTAGCGTTAGCATAGAGTTGTGCAACTATTATCATTATCTAACTTGAGAAGGATTCCATTACTTCAAAAGTAAAGCCATATCATTTGTGATCACTTCTCATTTCTCCCTGTCCTCATCCTCTGGAAACCACTGAAATACATCTGTCTTTCATATAAATAGAATTATACAATGTGTGGTATTCTTTCACATGCTTTCTTTACTTAACATGATGTTTTTAAGGCTCATCTCTATTATAGCATATATCAATACTCCATTTTTTATTGCCAAGTAATATTCTACTGCATGGATACATCACATTGTGTTTATCTATTCATCAGTTGATGAATATTTCAGATGCTTTAACTTTTTTGGCTATTATAAGTAATGCTGAGGAACATTCATGTACAAGTTTCTGTGCCAGAATTCTCTGGATGTATAGATAAGAGTGGAATTGTTGTGTTTAACATTTTGAGGGAAAGGTTTTCCAAAGTGGCTGCACCATTTTATATTACCACCAGCAAAGAATAAGGGCTCCTGTTTTTCCACATTCTCATGAACATTTGTTACTGTCCGTCATTTCTTTTAGCCATTCTAGTGGGTGCAAAGTAGTATATCATTGTGGTTTTGGTTTTCGTTTCCCTAACAACTAACGATATTGAGCATCTTTTCATGGGATTATTAATATTTGTATATATTTTTTTGGAGAAATGTCTATTCAAATCCTTTGCCTGTCTTTAAATTTGGGTTATTTGTCTTTCTATTGTTGCTATTGGTTATTTATTTTGGATAAAGTTTCTTATCATATATATGATATACAATATTTCCTCCCTCTTAGTCTATGGGCATTTTTTCATTTTCTTTATGCTATCCTTTGAAGTGCAAAATTTTTTATTTTGATGAAGTCCAATTTATCTTTTTTTTTTTCCCCCCTTTCTTCATTTGTGTGTTCGGTATTAAAACCAAAGGTCATGCAGATTTACTCCTATGTATTCTTATAAGAGTTTTATAGTTCTAGCTCTCACATTTAAGTCTATAGTCCATTTTAAATTAATTTTTGTATATGCTGTGAAGCAGTGATCTAACTTCATTCTTTTGCATGTGAATGTCTATTTGTTCCAGTAACATTTGTTGAAAAGACTATTCTTTCCCTATGGAACATTATTTCAATGTTTTTAAGAGAGACTAGACATTATTCAATAACAGTTGAGAACAGAACTAAATATGTAGTTATTTACTGCTAATGTGGTGTTTCTGTATTTAGGAAATAAAAATGCAGGACATCTAGTTAAATTTTAATGTCAGATAAACAATAATTTTTAGCATCAGTATGTCCCAAATATTTCATAGGACATACGTATATTAAAAATTATTTGCTGTTTATCTGAAATTCAAATATAACTGAATGCTCTGTAGTTTATCTGGCAACCCTATTTAATGTGTCTCCTCTGCTGAAGCCTGAAGAAACCAGTTATATATTGCTCAGAGATAACTAGAAATGTCACCATCATTGGAATGTCATCCCAACATCTTGTATCATGCATTCAACACTATGTGACCTTGAATGTGTTTGTCTTTCAATACTTGAGTTTCTTCTATTGCAAAATGAATTCTGACTAGAGATAAGGAGAGCTAGTAATTGTATGTAGGACCTCTTTACACAGTGTCATGTGCTTGCTCATTGGAAAAAAAAAACTATAATGTGATTTTGAAGTTTCTTTACACTTCTTTGACAGTTGTAGAGCCAGCCCTCTCCTTTCTTCTCCATTCCATATTGTCTCTTTTACAAGTAGGAAATTGAAAACTAACCGGCAGGCTTAGAAGACTTAGATTTTGTCTTGATATACTCTGTAACTCACATATATTCTGTTCAGGCAGAAATTCTCTCCTCGTCCTTCAAATTTGGCAAGAAATCTTTTGACAAGTTGACCAACATTTTCCCTTCTCCCCTAGGAGAGGACAGAATATTCATGAGCCTTCAAGTAGACCTATGACCATGCGCCTCAGATCTGGTGTGAGCTAGTTATCTAAACATAGCCTATAAACCAGGTAGCTGAGGCTAAGTTAGACCAGGCAGCCAGATTGAAGCTGTAAAAATTTCTCTTGGTATATCAGGTTTTATGTCAGAATTGTTGAAACCAGAAGGGTTCTGTGCCTACTTTGTAAAATTCATTGATTTAATAGATAGCAGTACTGTATATCCACGAATGGTCTACTATTTTCTCCATTAAACACACATGTTCAAAAATTTATAAATGATCGCACGACTCTCTGTAACAGATCTGTTTGATCCTTTTGGAGGGCAAAACTTAAGTGCTAAAGAAATGAGACATTTATGATTTTCTTCTAGAATCTTTAAATGACAATAGACCCGATAGACCCGAATATCTTTTTTTTTTTCTGAAGATTTCAGAGCAAACCCTTTTGTACAGAAAAGGTCTGAACCTGTATTCTCTCTCAGCACTTGCTAACATTCTTAATTCATAACTGTTGCAACTGGAAAATTTTCAAGAAAAAGTGGTTTCTTTACAGATTTTTTACCTGATCCATTCATGTAGCATCTAAATATACTAGTGAGATATTTACAGGGTCTCAGGTGCCCCTGGAAATATCCTGATAATGATTAGTAAATTTTAATAAAAAGGGTCAAGGTAAAAGTAATCTCAAGAATTTAGAATTTCCCATATTGGGATTATTTTAAATTTTATACATGGACATCAATTTAGTCACCTAAAAAGAAGCATATTGTTTCTGATGATTATTTCAAAAGTGTTATGAAAATTGTCAGGCTTTTAAACCTTCTTTGGAGTCTGAGATTTTTTCCAAAAGAAAAAGTTCTTGTTTTCCTCTGATTATAAACTATAATTTTAAATATGGGTAAAACGCAAGTTTCTCCACTGACTAATTCCAGTTTAAATTTTGAAATTTCTGTAAGCTTAATTGCCATAGCACCTACTGAAAATGCTTTCATTTCTTAAAACATAGTATATATTGCTCTACAAAAATTGTTTTCTACAATGAACACGCTTTCTGTAGAATCATTTAGAAGCAAAAGCTTCACAGAATAGGTGTTATTATTCTCATTTGACAATGAAACTCTGAAAAATTGTGTCATTTCAAGAGTACACAATTATTTTTCCCCCAGCTTTATTGAAATATAATAGACAATTAGTTGCTCATATTTACATTGTACAAGTCAATGAGTTTTTTCAGTTTTAGTTGGCATGCAATAATATATTCACTTCAGTTGTACAGCATAGTGATTAGAGCTCAAGTGATCATCCCACTAAATCTAGTACCCCTCTTTCTCTTTACATATTTATTACAACATTGTTGACTATTTTCCATATGCTACACTTTATATCTCCATGACTATTTTGTAACTATTCATTTGTACTTCTTAATCCCTTTGCCTTTTTTTCACTGCCCCTTTTTTTCACTGCCAACTCTCCTCCTATCTAGTAGCCCCCAAAATATTCTCTGTATCTATTTGTTTGTTTCCATTTTTGTTGTTGTTTATTTTGTTCCTTAGATTCCACATGTACATGAAATCATGTGGTATTTGTCTTTCTCTATCTGACTTACTTCATTCAGCACAATACCCTCTAGGTCCATGAAGGCAATATCTTTTTCCATCCCCTTCCTTTTAGTCTGTGTGAGTCTTTTAATCTGAAATGAGTCTCTTATAGGCAGCATATGTAGGGGTCTTATTTTCTTATCCATTTAACCACCCTATTGTTTGGTTGGAGCACTTAATTCTTTCTCATTTGAGGTACTTGTTGATAGATATGTAATTATTACCATTTTTTATTCATGATATTGATACATGTTTTTTCTTTTAAAAGAGGTCTCTCTAACATTTCCTGTAATAGTAGCTTGGCAGTGATGAATTCTTTTAGCTTATTTTTATCTGGGAAGCTCTTTATCTGTCCTTCAACTCTAAATGATATCTTTGCTGGATAAAGTATTTTTGGTTGTAGATTTGTGTGAGTTTTCAACACTTTGAATATTTTGTGCCAAGCCTTTCAGTCCTGCAAAGTTTCTGTTGAGAAATAGGCTGCCAGTCTTATGGGAGCTCCCTTGTAGGTAAATAACTGCTTTTCTCTTTCTGCTCTTAAGATTCTTTCTTTGTATTTAACCTTTGGCATTTTGATTATGGTTTGTCTTGATGTGGGCCTCTTTGGGTTCCTCTTTCTTGGGACTCTCTGAGCTTCCTGGGGTTGTATGTCTATTTCCTTCACCAGATTAGGGAAGTTTTCCATCATTATTTTTTCAAATAGCTCTTCAATGTCTTGCTTTCCTTCAGGTACACCTATGACACAGATGTTTTTACACTTAATTTTGTCCCAAAGACTCCTTAATTATTATTATATTCTTGGCTTCTTTTTCTTGCTGTTCTGATTGGGTGTCCTTGGCTTACCCATCTTCTATATTTGTGGTTCAATGCTCTTCTTCATCCACTCTACTAATTCCCTCTAATTACTGTTCATTTAAAATAACATGGTCATTATTTCTGACTGGTTCCCTTTTATAATTTCCATTTTTATGTTTCTTATCTCTTTGTTAAAGTTCTCTCTGAGTTCATCTACACTTACCTTAAGTTCCTTGAACATCTTTCTAACCAGTGTTTTGAACTCTGCATCTCTGTTAGATTCTTTAACTCCATTATTCCTGGATCTCTGTTCTTTTCTCTCATATGGTTTCTGCTTCTTTGTCTTCCCATTTTGGCTGCCTTTCTGTGCCTATGTACTAAGCGAAGCTCCTAAATCTCCTGGCTTTATTAGCATGGCTTTGTGTAGTAGGTGTTCAGTGGCACAGTCCTGAGAGAGGTTCAGCTGCAGGCCAAGTTTAGCCCCAGCCCATGCCCTTCTGGGGTCACATGTTAAGATTCAGCAAGGAATCCACAGATACTGTGCTTATAGTTGCCATAAGAAGTCATGCCAGAAATCAAGGTCAACTGCCACCATGGAGCTGCTCAGCAAGTTGCACAGGACTTGTCAAGGACACAGCTGAATGTGGCTTGGGTAAGGCTGCGAGTTGGGGAAGCAGAGTTTCAGGGAATCCTCTGGGCTGAGCAACCTCTGTTATCTAGTTTGATGATGTCTCAGCTATGGCGATGCTATGTCTGCACCTGGGAGCAGAAAGGGCTCAACAGAGGAAAAATGGACACCGCCAGCACTTCTGTCTGGGAGAAAGCCTTACCTTAGGCCCTGGCTCCAACAACTCAGTGTCTCCCCATAAGTCCCTGGTACCACTCCAAGGAGCCTACTGGGTGCTGGTGCTCATAGCAATTGAGTCCATCACCGTGAAAGTCCAGTTGTGGACATGGCCCTTTTATGAGGTATCTGCAGCTGCCGTAGCCTCTGTCCCACTCAGCCATTTGAGACTGGGCAGCCTTGTTCCTCGCCTGTCCTACCTCCTCCCCTTGCAGGGTGATTTCTTATTTCTTTCTCTAGTTGTAGAGCTTCTGTTCATTTTGACTCCAGGTGACTCTGCTTACTGTTTGCTCCATGTTTCCATCACAACTTTGATGTGGTCGCAAGAGCAGGTGAACAAAGCCTCTATCATCTGCTCCATTTTGCCCAATCTCTGAAGGGTACACAATTCTAACTAAGGTCTTCTGCTTCAAATACAACCCAAACCCACACAACATTAGATGAAACATTATTTGTAATCAATATTGGTTTAATGAAAGTATATGGCTTAAGTTAGCATTAGCAAAATTAACAACTTTGGCATTGATAGCTTTGGTGTGGTTGAAGTTAACGTCAATAGGAAACGAGAGTGTTGATTTTGAACTAAGCCTAAGATTTCAGGAAGTAGTAGACTTTGGCAGGCAGGAGAGCTCCTTTTTGAAGGACACATTTATAAGAGGCATGGCAATTGGTTGATTCCTAATCATTACCATAATGATTATATACTCAGGGGCATGGATGAGGATCTCTTTCTCCCAGCAGCCAAGGCTCAGGCATTTCAGACTATGGTTATCTGTGTCATTAATGTTTTAGACTATAGAGTCAGGAGTCCAGCTTGGAAGCAGTTCTTCAATTACCCTTGACATGTTCAGGTTCTTGTTATCTTCTCTTCGATCTATGACAAGGTTTGATCTTTGTCAAAACACAGGAATCAGTAGAGATCTCTTCAGGCTACTATAAAAATCCAAGAAAAACAAGTTAATTAAGTCGTTCATCCCTTTATAAAAATCACTCATGAGGGTAATTTGGTTTTTATTTAACTGAATAAAATCAAGAGGAATTCTGGTACAAGTAGGAAGCTACATCCTATACCTAAATTAAGTACCTATCATCCCTTTCTCTCTCTTAACTCTACTTTTAAAATATGCCTCAGAAGTTGAGAAGCTTTCAAATCTAAGTATCCAAAAAAATTTTAAACTTTTTCTTACTGTAGATTCTGCTCCACATGAGCGTAAAGGTGTACAGTGAAATCCAGACTTCCTCTTGCGAGCTTTGTCTGGAGAATTTTAACTCATTTTTTAGGATTCTGTTCTTAATTTCGCCTCATCATTTAGCCACTCTGGGCTCTGTTTTCTTTCCCTGTAAAATGAAGGAATTGGATGAAATAATAGAACTCTAGATCATTTCCCACTTCCAAATTCTGTGATTTCCAAATGATTACTGGGAAAATAGCTTCCCGCTGTTACTGAAGCTTTCCTCCTGTCATGCCCAAGTGGAGGTTGGTGTGTTTGAATATGGGGGAGTGGAAGGTGAGGGAGGGGACCAGGAAGGTGCGATTAAAGTTTTAGTTCAATCAAAGCCCAGGCTGTGGTTTCCTATCTGTCCTGAAAGTGGGGATTTCCCAAGCTTCAGAGCCAGTCTTACTTATCCCTTGCTACTCTATTAGGAGTGAAAGTCAGCATAATCAACAGTGGTGTGCACTGTACAATCAAAAAGACCCAATGTTATTTGCCAACAAAAGTTTCATAAAGAAACTGTTGGGTTTCTTTTGTATGTGTTTAGGTACAGATAAAAAATTAAAGAGTCAATTAAAATGATTCTAGAAACTCTCCATTACTTAAAAAAAAGTGAAAATAATCCCAGACTATATAGTACATTTGATGACATTTAACTAGTAGCTGTTAATGTTTGCAGGATGTTTACTGAACCCTGTGAGATGAGGTGATTGTTTACAGAACTTCCTCATTCCAGAGAGTTCTTTGACTACCTAAATAACTTGACTGTTCCTGTGTGCAAAGGATATGTTTTGAGCACACAAAAGAGAAGGCCTTCCAGTGTCTCCCATGAGGTACTGTGTGAGAGGGAAGCTCAGCCTTAGCCAAATCACTGTCCCATAGTGAAGTGCCTTACGTGACCCAAAGGAAAATGAGTCAAGTAGTATCAAATCCATGAGAAGAGCTGTATTTATAGCAGAAATCAGAGGACTGAGAAGACATGGCCTGGATCAAGATCCATGGCAAAAAGTACTAATGCTGAGTGCTTACCATGTGCCAGAACTATTATGGGCCCTAGGGAATCAATGGAGTGACAAAGCCAATAGAGTTCCAACCCTTAACAGAGCATGGAGTTTAGCAAAAGAGGCAGACTTTAAAGGAATAAATCTAAGTTATGATTTCCTGACTGTGCAGAAATTGGGATTTCGCAAGCTTCAGAGATAGGTGGTCTTAAAATTATGACAAGTACAAGGAGAAAGAAGTACAAGATGCAAAGGAAGTTAGGTCAGTCAATTTCCAGTGGCATGAAATCTCAAATGACATTCATCCTCAGGACCTCAGAGGGATTAATAGAACCCCTGGGGTTAATAATAGGAATAAGTGTTGCCATTTTCTGAGTCTCAGTGATATGCTAGTGACCAGGTACTTCCCACAAATTATCTCATTTAAAAGAGGGATCAGACACTGGACTCTACACTTTTGAAAGGTTGATGATTCATAAACTAGAGTGTGGGGAAGGGCTTCTATCTGTAGTTTGGATACAAAACTGCTTTTATTTTCAAGAAAAGAATGAAACTCAGTATTCCCAGTTTGCTAATGCCATTAATTAATTAATTAATTAACTAATTAATTAATTATTTTTTAGACAAGACAACCTTTGGTTAACCTCACAGATTGCAAGGAACTTGTCAGTTTATAATCCCTTATTTTTTATTTTTTTACCCCTACAGCACCTGATCTTCCTAGGTGGTCGCCCATCCAAGTACTAACCAGGCCCAACCCTGCTTAGCTTCTGAGATCAGACAGGATTGGGCTTGTTCAGGGTGACATGGCTGTAGACACTAATGCCTTCTTTAAACTGTGATAATACGCTACTATCTGCTTGCAAAAATGTGGTCACTGATGGAGACTCAGTGCCATATAATTATGTGATTGTTTCACTAGTAGTGAGAGTAAGTCTGGACTCTTAACGGGTCTCAGCTAGGTGTATGGCTAGAGGCATCCAGGGATAACAGGTTGTCATGGAGCACAGAATAATGGTCTCTGGGTGTCCATTGCCCCACTACTCCCATCCACACCAGGAGTAGTAACTGATTTGCCTTAGTATCAAGCTCAGAGTGTGACTTTATTCTTTCTACTCTCTTTCAGTACAGCTTCTTAGGCTCAACATCACATCAGTGGAGTGAGTATGGGGACTTTGTAATTTTACTAATATCGAGATAATTTTATAAGACATGGTGTAAAAAGTAAATGCAAGTATTTAAATTCCCACTAAATATAGATTTTCCTGGACAGCTGACAAAGCAGCTCAGTAGACTAAGGAAAAATTTAGTTTTAAGAGGTCTAAAAATAGAGTGTGCCACTAGCATCTTTGTCCAATAACACCAATGATTAATAATAAATTAAAAAGAGAAATTCATTTGTGGGGCATTTATTAGTATCCATGCATTGCTATTTATCAGCACTAACCCTCATTTCCCATTTTTCTTTCTTTAATATATTTTAATAATAGGAATAATGTAAGATCAGAAAAAATATAAAAATATTTCTGATACGTTTAACATTTGACCAGAACAAAAGAGAATTGGGAAACTCTGTATTATTCTGACTGTATAAATGGGTATGGTAGAAAGTGGGACGCAAATAGATAAATTGTAGGAGATAGTATATGATTCATGTTGTTGATAAAAATAATTGTCCTCTAAACCAAAATTTTTCAATAATGTTTAATATAAGTCATTGTCTAAGGAACTTTAATAGAGTCAAAATCTTTGCTATGCCTTTTAAATTACCAACAGGTATTTTGGAATTCTTTTGAGGTAAGTTTATGTTTGTTTGTGTGTGTGTTTGTTTGTTTTTAATGGTTTAAAAGCTTTCATTGAATTTGTTTGCACATAGCACTGAACTTTATGACATGGGGTCATTTAAAGGTATTTGGAATTTACTAAATATTGGCGATGGACAGGTAGATAGTGAAAAGAACAAAGACAGGACAATTGATTTCCTTTTTTCCCCTTAAGTCTATGGGCAGGTCTCACTGAATTCCCTGAGGATACTGACCCATTAGGGTCCCACTCTCCTGGCCATCCTGGCACCCCTGTGATCAACCGGGCTTGTCCTTTACTTTTTTTTAGGAAATGAGAGAGAAACACCAATATTTCATAATGCTGAATTAGGGGAGGGTTTTGATCGATAGAGGTTAGAGAAGGAGGAGTTTGCATTTTAGGAAGGAAATAATGTGAAAAACTGTGCGCATGGGGTCAGGAGGAAGGAGCAGCTTATGTCCTCTAGTTTGGATGATGCAAAGACACGAAGTGATGCAAGAAAAGGAAGGGAAGGTGTATTACAGCAAATTGCTAAAATCTCCATCACAATTAAATAATATGACCTCAGGCATGTCTGTAGTATTCTGCTAATTCATCTATAAAACTGTGATTCTGGAATCACCTCTAATCTTTTTCTAGCTCTCACACTTTCAAATGCCACACTACTGACCTGGATATGGATACTACAAAGACCCTTGTGGAGCTTGAGATACAAATTCGACAGTCATTCACATAGAGGTGACATTTAAAGTAGTGGTCAGTGAATTTACTAAAGGATTATGTGCAGAGAAGGATAAGAGAACCAAAAGTAAAATATACAGTCACATCCGTGGTCAGAGAAAAATAAGAGGAACCACCAAGGAGATGAAAGTGTTATATGAAGAAGAAGGAGTAGAATCAGGATGGGACCCTCCCAACAGGGTCACTACCACAAGAAATCCAGGAAGATGGGAAATGGACAGAGGAAATTGGATCTGCTTAAGATATGCTTGCTGATCTTTAAGAGTACACAGTTAGTAATAAGAGTACAGTTAGTAATCAATACTCTTATTTGACTAAGGAAAACAAGCCCAGGGGGCTGATCCACACTAAGAATAACAAGGTAAGATGAACTCCAGTGTCCTTGGTTCTCAGGTGGAGCACTCCAGGTAATAGGCCAATGTCTCCAAGAAAGTTGGGCAAAATTGAAAAGTCCAGGTGAAATGAACTAAAGCTCCTTCAAGGAACTGAATTGGCTTGCTCACCATTTGGACTCACTTCATATCACTAAAGTTAGCTGGACCAAAGAGGGGTTGGACCACGTCTAGCTCATGATCCATTTCTTGCCTCTAATGGAAAAGAAAGTACACAGTGATGAGGCCTTGTCTTACCCGGTGCACCCTGGTCCAGTCCTTTCTTCAGAAGCAGGGAAAACAGAAAAATAGTTAGAAATAACTGGAGGTGCCAGAGAGGAAGAAGGGGGAATTGAGGAAGAAAGAGAGTAGAGGAAGGCTCTTTGCAATGACCTTGAATCCTTAGGTCATCACAGAGTCATCATGGAGTCGTCACAAAGAGCAAAGCCCCTGGAAGGGACGTGTTTTCCTCCTCATGTCATTTATACCCAATAATAAATACACATACCAGATAACACACACGTTGAAGGCTGTGGGCTGTTGGACGCAGACCCAGGCCTTTGGGAATCCCCTGAATCAAGGCATGAAAAACATTCTCTTCCTTAGCACCTGTAACATTCTCCCAGTACGACTATTTCTCTTAAAGCCATAGGCGTCTGTTTTTAGGTTTGCTCCTTGGAGACAGAAACAGGGTTATATGATGTTTTTTCTCATTTCCTGCTATGTGCTGTTTTAAGTTTCTGTGGCAGCTTTTACATTCTTTCCTCCAAATGATGAATCTATATATGGTTGCTCCCCACCCCACACCATGTTGATGGCTGGGGCATAGACTTACATTGGGAATGTTTAGGAAATGGAATGTACTGTAACCAGTGTTGTTTTATCAGCTATTTTTGAAGGAAAAAATCTTTCTACAGTTTTCAAGCCCACTCTGTTGGTGCAATAGAATGTTCAAATAGAATCTTTCTTTGAAGATTTGGAATCACATTCAGCCTCGGAGTCACCATTTAGATCATCATTTGGGTCATCACTGACCTCAGTGCTGTGGGCCGTGGGACAAGCACTGAGGATTACAGCCAGAAGACGTGGGCTTGAGGACTGGCTTTACTTAGGAACTCTGAGATTCTAGGCAAGTCATTAAAAAAATAATAATAATACAACAAAAACCTCAAGTCTCAGTTTCTTTCTCTGTAAAGTGGAGATAAAAAGCAAATCTACCTGCTTCTCAAGATTATGTGCACATTACAAAAATCCTCTGTGGAAGCATTTGCATTAACTGAAAACACTCCATAGTTATAAGGACTATAGAACTAGAGACTTCACTCTAGGAAGCATACAAGAGCAGGCTAAATCTTGGCAGAGATGGAACAGGTGACTTGGAAACATTGGCTTATAAAAGAAACCCTCACATTGAGTTTGACTTCTCATTATTAATCTCTTTGTCCTACAAGTGGAATGCTAGCAAAAAAAAAAAATAGTTTTCACAAGTTGCTTTTCAGTTAGCTGCCTGTGTCCCCATATAACAGATAAGGGAACTAAGACTTTGAAAGTTGTTTGTCTATTTGTTTTTAAATGACTTGTCTCAAATCTCACAACTAGCAAATATAAGTGTAGAAATTTACACCTGAAATTAAGGCTGCTGGAGGTTCTATTTTTATAAAGACCTAAAGAGCATACACAGAAACATAGTGAAGAGAGCTTCAGAGTCATTGCCCCACAGCAGAACCTACACTCTGAGGTGAGGCCACCCTGCAAGCTCCTGGCAGAGCCACCCTCAGGAGAGGAACTCATTCTGATGAGAGAAACCCAAATTGAGACATCATTAGAAGGGATGCTTGTGAATGACACATTAGGGAGATGCCCTCTACTTGTCTTCTAACTCAGCCCTTTCAGCAGCCTGGGTCGAGACCCTGGGAAGAGGAAGACTAATAACTCAAGTGTCAATGGAGTGGTAACATGGAGCTCGGTGAGAAACAAACAGGGTGAGTCTGTAAAAAGTTCTATCACTAGTGGGAGAAGAACCTTCTTCCACTCAGTCAGCTCTGTGGCTAAGGAGACAGCCATCAAGACCATGCTGGTGACCAGGTTAGTGCCGAGGATGCCTGGAGGGGTGACATCAGAAGACACCACCTAGAAAGGAGTGTGCCGGACCTCCATTAGTGACGTGGCTCATTACAACTCCTGTTACTGCACACATAGCCTTTGATTGAAGGGAGGAATTGGGTTAGACTGTATTGTTGGTATTATTACTGAACACGATTTTTTTCTCTTTTTATCTCATTCCTTTGTTCCCATCAGTGCCTGTGTTTGAGTTGCAGATTTAGAATCTAAACTGTGGATCTAAGTTTTTCGTCTTTCTTTCAGCCTGTATAAATATGACCACTCATATCTTTCCCTTTAGCTACACTTCACCTGCCAGGAGAGGGTGTGAGCAGAGGCTCTGCCAGGAAATAGAAGTGGACCTGACTTTTACCACCCCTGTGACTTCAGGAAGTCATTCAGCACCCAGCTCCTCATAGTTAAATGAGAATAACAAGAATGCAGATACCACTGAGCCTTTGACAGAACTACATGCAATAATGCTGACTGGTAATTTGTAAGCACTCAATATGTGGTAGCTGTTGTTATTAGTAAATAGTAGGATGTTTACATTAAAAATAAGACTACAGATTCAACCAAATCTCAAGAGACTGTAACTGTTATGTGTATAAGAGTTATCACGTAGAGCGAGTTGCCCATTCTTTCTCTCATCATCAAAGGATCCAAGATTTTGGCCACACACAATAGAGTTCTCTGTTAGCTCTTCCTAAACTTTTTTCTTCGAACTTGAATTTCACATTGTTGTTGATTACCCCACCTTTTTCTAATGTCTGCCAAAATTTCCTTAAAATGTCCCTACCTTTTTGGTATAGTTTTTTTTTTGTTGTGTTTTGTTTTGTTTTTCAGGGAAATTCACATGGTCCTGTTAGGAGTTCATGAACTTTGCCAGACACTTATGAACAAAACAGTTTCTCATTCACGTTCTGCTTTTTAGGGATGCTGTGAGAATTAGTTAGATGAAGTCTGCAAGACACAGCCTGCTCTTGGAGAAATATGATATATTAATACCACATTGAACAGAACCCTGTTTTCGCATGAGGCATTTTCCATCCACCTGTTTCAGATTGGCCCACCTCTGCCATGGGGGACAACTCTTATGAACGCTATCACCTGCAGTGACTTAACTCTTCTTTAGGCAACACAGCTTTCCACTGAACAGTAGTCAAGTTTCTGATTAGCAATATTGCCAAATTAGTAGTATTCTTTCCCTAAATGTGAATCTAACATTTGGAGAAGTTGCTTGCTAAGAACCTTTCTCAAATTGCCTTCTCCAACTTTGCTCATACTCTGCCTGTCTTCTTCTTCTATTATTCTGTGACAGGCAGATTTTCTTTCTCTCTGACTAAAGAGACTGGTTCCATGGTGGCAGTTAGAGCATCCTCGAACTTTTCCCCAGACCTTGTAGTATTTTCTTAGGCATAATCACCAGTTTCTGCTAAAGAACCAAATAACCTTAGTTCCAAATCCATTCCATAAAAATGGAATTTTGCTGTAATGAAAAACTGGGTTATTTAATGTCAGTGGCAACTTTAAATACCTCTGAAGGCTAAAAAATATCAATATTTGACATGACTAGTCTTTTACCATTCTATTAATGGCATATGTTTATAGAAAGTGGCATAGCATTGGCTATAGTTATTCATATTCTCTCTTGTGTGCTATTGTACCTGCACCTCCAGCCTGAGAGGAAACACCTAGAAGCTGGTAGTGCTCAGAACAGGGGAGAGCAGGTCAACATAGGCAGTCTTCTAACTTATGAAGAAAAAAAAGCATAATTAGCTTAGTCAAGTCTATTGAAAGGAAAACTTCATGGATCCTCAAAATGCAGGTTCTGAGAAGCTGCTGCCAATCCCAAACTTGGCAGTTCGAAGGTTTTGTATCTCACATTTGGGGCTAGGAAGAGTCTTTTCCTCCCAGAAAATTAGGTTTCTATTTAGGGTCCTGAATGTTGTATCGATTACTCTCTTTCCTTTTTTTTTTTTTTTTAATCTTGTTTTTTTCCTCTCTTTCCTAGCAAATGATAACAATATATATATATTTTTTTTAATGTCAGTTTTGTTCTTCTGATGGAGACAATAAGAAGGATAGGAGAGGGGCCATGATGCTGTCTACATTTCTTGCATTCTCATAGCTGACAGCTCACTCTGCTTTAGAAAGGGAGACATTTTCTGAATTGTTCCTGAGGAGATCTGCTTTGTTTTGTTTTCCCTATAAGCCTCCCTGACTTATTTTGCTGTTGAGAATTTGAACTCTTGATGGCATGAATATAAGGAGAACAGTTGCTATTCGCTTTGTTTTATTTTGTTTGCTTGTTGTTATTCTAGGTCTGCTATAAAACGTCTTAGCAAGTAGTTATGTTTTCATGAGGAAAACCCAAACTTTAGTCTAGTGATCCTTCTCTTTGTTCCTGTACAGGAAGGAGGGGCTGGGAATGTCTCCCAGGACCATCACGGTACATCACTGACCTAGCAACAGGTCACTATGGTGGGCTCATGATGACAGCAGAAAGTTTGTGAGTGGTACAGGGTTGCCAAGATAACTATTTGGGCAAGCCCTCAAGAAAGATAGGATCCTTTATCTCCAAAACAGAGTAAGGTGCTGATTTTGTTGACCTCAAAGCTTGATGATTCTGGCCAAGCCTTTCTCAGTAAAGCCATCAGAGCAGGCAGAAAGAATCCCATTCTCTTGATGCAATTGAAAATGAAATTCCCAATACTGAGGAGGAGGTACTTTTGAAATTACACACACATAGTGCCACCCACCCAGAATCACTGCCCTTGATGAGAAATGCCACTGATGGGAGTGTGCTACGTACATGGTGACGAGGAGGCAAAACAACAAAACAAAACAAGAAAGTTGTTGGAAACCATTAGAATTTCTGTGTGTGTGTGTGTGTGTGTGTGTGTGTGGCCCATGAGAAAAATTATTCCCAGCCCTCAGACTTTCCTAAAGTATGAACAATGTGAAGAGATCCAACTTTTGATTTGGACTTAAGATTTTAAATTTAATGTGACATATTAATGAAAGCAATGTGTGGTATTTACTCGAATCATAGTTTTCTTCAGAGTAGTGCAAGATTCAGTCATGAATAAATCAGACGAGTACTCAGGATTCTAGAAGAAAGGGGCACTCAAAATCAAAATGGAGGAAAAACAGAAGGACATGACTAAAAAAAGAGTTATTTAGTTTGTGAGGCAAATGATACCATTTGGGGGAAGTACTAAAAACTTTGCAAAGTCATAAACTTTATGAAGGCAAAATGGTTGCATACACTCTGCCCATCTTCATGGCCAGAGTTTATGTAGTGTCGCTGGAGCTCTTTGTGGAGATGAGGGCAAGGGTGAGCATGCTGGGGCCCTGTGCTCTTGGTCACTGAGCATGGTTCTCTCCTGAGTGTCAACCCATTTGATGACATAGTGACACTTCATATGCATTCAGATGTAGTCCAGTTGCGTTTCTTTTATGAGTGTTAATTCAAGTGTCTTGAGAAACATAATAGATGTTTTAGTGAGTTTCGATAATATTGGTTTGATTTTAGAAGACTATATAGTCTTCTATTTAAAAATTTTCTCTGAGGGCTTTAAAGGGTCAAGTGCATTTTAATAAAGATAAAAACGCATTCTTGAGCAAAATGAAAAAGGTAAGGTCGAATGTGGAATTTTCCTTGAAATTCAGGTACATGGAATTATGAGGATTCTGCAGAAACTTTTTGGAAGCTACTATTTATGTGCCAGACCAAGTGTTTTACAAATATTATCAAATGAATTAATGAATGAATGAGCTAATGAACAAGCCTACAGAATAATTATTAATAATTACATTTTACCAATGAGAAAATTGAGGCTTAGGGAGGTCATAAAAAATTATCTATCTGACAAATGTTGGAAATAGAATTCAAACTCCAATCTTTCTAACTCTAATTTATGTAATGTGGGAGATTCAAAACTGAGTTCTGGAAATAATCATATATCATTAAAACTCCTCTGCCTTAGGCCAGCTGATGAAGATAGCTTTTATTTTTCTCCTTTTAGTCCCTTATTTCCCCCAATGAGTGCCAATATCCTCATTCGATTTCTCACATTTCTCATCTCTTTTACCCACAAAATTCTGGTTGAAAGGAGTGGAATCTTCATGCTTAAGAGTTTCTAATGACAGAGAGAGCTGGGAATACTAACCCAATGTTCTGATCTTTTTTGAAAGCCCAGACAGAAAAAAATATTGGCCCCAGCGGTCAAAACCCAGACAACTCCAGTTTTGATGGGACAGCTCCCAAAAAGTTCAGATGCTTCCCTGAACTTATCCAAACCTTGGGCGGTCTCCTGCTTTTCCAGAGGGAGCATGCTTGGTGGATGATACACCAAGTTTGAAACACATGGAGAATGCCCTCTGTGGGGACTCTTGGGTCTTACGAGAGCTTAAGTCCCAGTTGCACATCAGGCACCATTTCTCCTCTGGAGAAATACAGCAGGCTTTGTTGTGTTGAAAATGGAATCTCAACCACACAGAAAGCACTGGAAGGTGAAGTCATCAAACTTCTATTTATGATCTTCATTTATTAAGCATGTACCAGATACTTTTTTAGATATTTTACCTATGTTATTTCATTTAATCTTTTCAACAAACCTCAAGGTAGTTATCTCCACTTAACAAATGGTGAAACTGAGACCAGGTTGATTAAGTAATATGCCGAGTCTTTTGATTTGTAGGTGGCAGTTGAGATTTGAACTGACTTCGTCTGTCTCCAAATTTGTGCACTTAACTGTGCCATGATGTCCCCTGACCAGCCCAGAAGAACATAAGAAAAGATTACATTTGTGGGAGGATAGGTACCTTAGCTTTATTTCCATTTGTCTGCAGCCTCCCCTGGGCCATTCTGGAAGCAGGGATGGAAGCAGTGGAGCTGGCAGACACCTCTGGTTCTCATGTAGCAAACATGGGCAAGTTGGCCAGGCTGCTGGGCAGAGGTTGTCGGCTTTGGGTTAAGCAACAAGAATTAATGAGTACCAAGGAAAATCAGATTATCAACCAGCTGAAACCTTTGAGAGGCCATCAGCAAAAGTTCGACAAGATAGACTAAGAAATTCAAAGAATTTCTTAAAAATCAGAAATAAATCAGAAAGGAAAAAAATCAACGCACAAGCCAATTCCATAAATACTAGAACTTCATAGAATCATTAAAAGTCCCCATAACTTGAGCTTGACTAAAATTGTGGTCCCTTCACTGTAGTAATTTAAACAACTATTTATTTTGGCTTCTGTTTTCAATGACTTGTTCTAATCGAAATGCTTTGATGAGATGTACAAAAGGAATAAAAATGTGATTGAGAAGCCAGAGAGTAATATCTTGCTTTAAAATAATTATGAACATAAACTTTAACCTTTGGCCATGTTATTAGGGCTATCTTTGACTAACTAGGGCAAAGACTTTTAAGAACTTATTTGGAAAAACACTTTTGGTTTTAGAGTGTGTGTTGATGTATCCTAACACCTTACCAAACACATTTCCACCAAAATACCTTTTATTCTGCCTATAAATCAATGTACATTTGACATATAAAACTTCATTTCTTGGAGGCGTCTGTAACAATCCATGGCTTACAATAAGCTAAGGTCAACTTTATGCTGAGTTCAAACAATATTTGTGGAACTTGGGCTCCTGCTTTTCCTACAAGCAAGCCAACTTGCTTTACGTGAAGTCTATAATCGACATAAAATTCATCTCTTGGTGGTATGCTTACTTGAATTTAATATTATCTTATTGAATCCAATAGTAACAATAAATAATGTGTTAATATTTATTAAAATATTACCATATGTCAGGTATCCTTCAGAAGAACTAGGTTTGAAGCCTGGCCATGCTACTTGACCACCTGTGAGAGACCACAGACAAATTACTTATATCTCAAATAATCAATTTCCTTATCTAAAAATTGGTGATAATGACACATTGGTTTGTACAGAGGAGTCAATGAAACAACATATGTTGTATTAGATTGCTAGAGCTGCCATAACAAATACCACAGACT
The DNA here is from genome assembly GCF_902729225.1 of Pteropus medius. Lineage (NCBI taxonomy): Eukaryota > Metazoa > Chordata > Mammalia > Chiroptera > Pteropodidae > Pteropus > Pteropus medius. The sequence continues at coordinate 38,904,495 of NW_024340849.1, read as the reverse complement.
AGGTGGCTTAAACAACAAAAATGTATTTTCTCACAATTAAAAAGCTAGAAATCCTAAATTAAGGTTATCAGCAGAGATGGTTTGTTCTGAGGCTTCTCTCCTTGGCACATACAGGGCTGCCTTCTCCCTGAGTCTTCACATGGTCTTCCTTTATGTGTATCTCTTTTCCAATTTATTCTTATAAAGAGAACAGTCAGATTAAATTAGGATCACCCTAATGATCTCATTTTAACATTAATTATATTTTTATAGACCATATCTCCAAAAATGCAGTCACATTCTGAGTTACTAGAGGCTAGGATTTCAACATAAATTTCAGGAAGGAAACAATTTAGTTTAAACTATACGTGAAATGCCTAGAACATAGCACATATTCAATAAATGCTGGTCCCCTTCTCCTCCCCACTTCCAAGATTTGGTGTAAAGACACAGAGCATGAAGTAATAGGCTCTTTGAGTGGATTGTTCAGGTTCCTTGACAAATATATTAAAATGCAGGATAATCTCATTAAAATGGGATGTCCACTGCTGCTCATCCACAGCCCTTCAGTTTAAAAAAAGAGGCAAATTAAACTTTACATCTCGAAAAGTATATGTCAAGGCACAAAGAGGAGCTTTTTAACTCCAGATCTCTTAGCTCCCACTGATTTAACTTCTAGTCAAAACAAAGGCAAGCAAATAAATGCAATGATGATGACAATGATGATGATGTGACAAGGGTGCTAATAACAGCTATCATTTTACTGAGGACAAACACATAAGAAGCTCTTCAAATGCATTCTCCTATTTGATCTAGCCAACTTCTACAAATGGGTAGCTGTGTGTGGTCTATAAAATAAACTGATTTTTTTTTTTTTTAAGGAGAACACATTGAGAATGTCTACATGTAAGAAAGGATAAAATTGGTGTTAATTTCATAAGAGGATTTATCAGCTCAGGTGATCATTGTCACTTTAACTGTGGTTTTGCTGATATGTAAGGACAAAAAAATATGTTTGGATTGACTAGAGAATGCTGACATTCACTTTTGTAACTGGAGTGCTTTCTGAAGCAGAGATTCCTTGATAGGTGTTGACTGATCTGGAGAGCTGGAGATAGCCTGCTTGCAAGTCCTTCTCTACCTAGCATACTTCTCTGCATGCCGCAAAGATAAATTAATATTTGTGGATTGAATGATGCACCGCCCCCCATCCCACCCCAGGACTCTGAGTTACTCTCTCCTTTCAGAACCAGCATGGCTAACAGCTCTGATGAACTCAACAACCAAGCAGCTCTGTCTGTGCCCTTCTTCTGGACACTCAAGAGACTCTGCCCCGCTGCTCCCCACAAGAACACACTGCTGCAGAACGAGGTGGAACCGCTACTTCACCCCTTTGTAATTTTACTCTCAAGTGCTTTGGGGGTTTTGAGCAAGAATCTGAGTTGCGTGAACATATCTGTAAAAACAATTGTTGAGAAAGCAGAAAGATCAAATGTTGAAATTCCAAAGTTTTTACTTAATGGCACTTCTACATACACCTCCCTGGAAAGACAGATATGACGGCTGCCACTGATAGTGATAGAAACACCCATTTTGAAATGTTGAAGTTCATGAAAACATCTAGGCCACGGTGATGCCTATTGGATTCTGCTTTGCTTACTTCTGTCAGAAGAGGCAGGCTGCCTTTTTCTCATTTAGCTCAGTGCAACCACCTGCTAACAAGAATCACTGGGCATTGCTTCTGGTAACTCTTCCAGGCTTGAACCTCTGCAGGGTGCACACAGAGAAATGCCTCCCATCAGCTCACTCTCTGGACATGCTCAGGTCTGAGGGCAGGGCTTTGAGTTTCTGGCCTATTGTCAACCCCATTGAGCAGCAACCTTGGCTGGGTCATATACGGCATTTTTTTTCTGTCTGAAGGATGACCTGGTTAGCAAAGGACAAATAATAGAGCTCCTCAAAAATAATTAAGTCTTTGGATCCCTTTCTGCAAACACAAATCTGTGTGAGGTTTTCTGGAGTGAATGCTGTATACAGAATTCCAAAGGCCAAGAGGCCAAACACCCCGCTGGTCAGTCACCCACATTCTCTCCATAAATAGCACCATGCCTCTCCGAAGGAATGAGACACAGTTAAGCAGTCCCATTTGTGGTACCAGCTGGGTGGTGACTTTAACTATTGAACATGTATATGACAAAGACAACAACAGGGATGGACTGGACAAAGGGCAAATTCAATTAAACCACAGTATGTTGGTTTAGTCAAGTCACTTAACTACTTTTGGCCTCAGTTTCCTCAGCTCTAAAGTTAGACAAATAACTCTGTTCCATAAGATTATCCATTTAACCAGAGCAATTTCATTAAGAACCTACCATGTGCATAGTACCATGCTAAAGGCTAGTAGTGAGGATTAAATAAAATAGTGCAAGCCAGGGCACAGCAGAGCAGCTGCCTCATAGAATTTTTTCTCTATAAATGTTGGTTGATATGGAGGAGGGTTGAGGAAGGCGGAAACCCTGGCCTGAGTTCTTTAAAAATATGGATATTTACTCAAATTCCTGAATTATTTATTAAAAATATTAAAAATTGCTTTCTTCTATGTGAATAATGATTAAACAACATAAAGAGACAACTAAGATCCTGGGAACAGAGAATTAAGACAGGGGTGGTGGATACCATTCCAGCCCAGGGGCACCTTGACTGAGCTCTGACATATGTGACTAGACTCCCAGGAGAATCCATGGCTTCAAATTTAGGTTCAAATAGGTAAAGAGTGAAGAGGAAATGTGACAGTGGGCTAAGGGGAAAGTAATGAAAGGGGCAAATTAATATATTACAAGAGAAAGTATAGGAGAATTCCTGGGAACAAACCAACAGGCGTGTTTACCCTGTGAGAAGCCTTTCTGATTTCAATGGTTGGCTGGAGGGAGGGGAAAATTGAGCTCACATTAATCATGCTCCCAAGTTCAACTCCAGTTTCTAACAAAATAGACAATAACTGGTAATACCACTCCTGGCCCTCACAACCCCGGGGTCAAGGCCTGGCTGGAATTACCCAACAGGATTTCAGATCAGGCCTGGAAACTTGTGCATTTAAGCTTATTCTGGAATGCATGCTACATGTAGAAATAGATTTTTCAATCTAATCTTAAGAGAATCTGAACTTAATAAGAGTAACTGGGTGTTTTAAATGATCCCCTATTTTTCTTCTCAAGAGAAGCATTTTGTGGCAAAGACCAGCAAAAGTCACTAATCGCACCTATCTCAAACCCAAGTTTGGAAAGCAGCTTTTTTTTTCTTTAATAGAAAAACAGAAATCTTTTTAAAATATCATTTACCTTCTGGTTGCCTTTTATTTGTGTTTCTTGATTTCTTTTGCCCTCGTTGTGCTCCTCTAGAGAGCTAACAAAGATGACCTCAGGGAGCGGGTGCTTCAAAACCTCTCCTGGGTGGGGACTACAGACGACAGATCAAAATCGACATCACTCTTCAGCTGCCTGGTGTGCACCTCAAAAAAACAGGCACACCCACGCTAAAATAAAGAATTGGCCTGCACTAAGGGAAAATCATAGATACATTTCTTCTTCTAATGATATATGGAGTAAAGGTCAAAGGGTGCAGATCGAATATGGAGAGGGTACGGGAGAAGGTGAAGCACAGATAAGATGGCAGATGGGAGAAGTAAAGGCAAACCAAACGTTTGATGCAACTAATTTGTAAGGAGGAGACCCGCCAAACTCTGGAGTGTCTTCCATGTTAAAGACCGATGTTCAGGATGAGTCCAGTTTTAGCCCAGGAGAAATAAATCAACTAAAGGGCAAAAAGTTCAAGGAGAAAAAAGTATCTTTTCAAGTATGTGGTGTCGTCCACATCCAAAATTTCTAGGTCAAATACAATGAGGAACTAATGTGGGAAAAAAGAAAGCAGCCTGAGCTCTTGGTGCCCTGGGTCGGCACCAGTTGCTGTCCTGGTCCTCACAGCACTGAGGTCCTGGCCCAGCAGGTGGGCAAAGGAGGGAAGCTCTGGCCTCACACTTCTGGATGCTTGGGGATTTTCTAATTTGTATATCCTTTAATTAAAGGGAATAGGACCTTTTCTATAAAGATGATGATAATAAAACATCTCAAAAGAGAATGGGGGTTGCATGGTCTCATGTATTATCCAAGTGCTATGGAAGGCAAGAGGGCTTAGAACAGTAAAATCTTGTTTGCTCACTCGGCTCTGAGTAACTTAAGGGGAAAAAGCTCAGAAAATAATTGATTAGATGCCAATTCACATAGCTCACTTAAGTCTGCTTTTTATTATCAGTATTTCTTTAAAAGGCTAATAGATCCTGTTCTTGACAAGCATGAAGCCAGAAGGTGGGCTCTTATCCAGTGTTTTCATTTTTCAGCCCCAAGAGGCCATGATTAGATCTTAATATTGAATGCACAAACCACACTCACTGTGTGAACTCTCTGAGAGGGCTCCCCACCTAAGGATAAAAAAAGTAAAGAAGTTTTATTGGAAAGATTGTAAAAGGAAGGGGGAGGAGCACTCTGGGTCTCTTAGGGCCAACTGATTAGGATGCGTTGATTTTCTTATGAACACTCTAAATCTGCTCTCCCGGAGGGAAGAGAAACCCGAGAAGACTGGACTTCAGTGATTTAATCCCTGGTCTAAGAATAGCCAAACCAGGGTGGAGAGGAGCAAGCACAAGACAACGACTGAAAAGCATTTGCAAATTGAGCAAAGTCCTTTGAATCTTAGGTAATAGCTGAGAGCAGTTTTTTTTCTTCTACTTCTCATAAACTATAACTGAACTTGGGAAAACATGCCAATCACGGGATGCTCTCCACAGATTACATGATCTAAAACTGAGCTACAAGGAGCCAAACATGAATAAAATGTGCTTCCAGTCATAAGTTCATGGCGATGCTTCTCAGAAGCATCACCCAGTCCAGTAAGCACTGGACACATTTTATTCCTTACAACATGGTCAAGATTAAGTTGCCACACTTTGCATCTCTGTCTGCCATGTGACCACCCTCGCCCATGTACTAAATGTGCAACCCTCTCTCCTTCATAATGGGATTGATTTGTGTCTCTGGGTGCCCCCTTGGGGGGTAGTTATCTCTGTGGTTTGCTGGCCCAGGGAATCAAAAGGGAAAAAATATTTTCTCCAAGGAAAAAGACATGCAAGTTTATGGGTGGCCTGAAGCCTAACCTCTGGGATTAGCTCCTGGGATAGCTCCCATTCCTTCTGATGGCAGACTCTCCCTAAGAGATGCTGATGGGGCTGAGCTGGAGCTCCTTTCCAATGATTGGTTGGTTAGATAAAAATACATTTCAATACTTACAGAATAGCATTCAGAACATAACCTCCAGTAAAACTAATGTAGAAATGGCAACATAGATGAGTCCAAATATTAAGAAGGCAATACACAGATCAGTCTCATGATTTTAAGGGGACATTCGATATTGCCTATCAATGCCCATTCTGTGCTCCCTGGGAGCTGCAAGTACCAAGTGATAACACTCAGCCCCAGGGAGGGTGACAGGTGAGAAAGTGGAGTGCAAACCCATCTTTTCCATTCTGAACTCATCTTTTCCTTTCTGTAAGGAGTGAGATGCCATGAACAGCTTTTCCCGAGTATTTCACAAATGTATTAGTGTTTTAAGGGAGGTTAAATATGTTTGTCTCTTGGCAAATTTGTTATTCTAACCATGGCATAGTCAATGTGAAACTCAAACATCATTGTACTTTATTATTCTGCTTTGTATACCATGTTTTCCTCACAGCTCTTAATACGAAAGTGCTCAGCCAGGTTCTCAGCCTTTGTCACTTAATGGGATACATATTTTTGAAGGCTGATAATAGTTTTTAAAGGTAGCCATCACGCATTTATGTTGAGTTTAAAGAGTTAGTACCATTATGCCAATGACCAATACTCTATATTCGAAAGGCAACATTATCTTTTTCTAATAATTCTGATTAAACCCTGTTATAAAATAAGGTTCATTCACTGCCTTCGTGGCAAATGTTGTCTTCTCATCCTCTTGGCTGACTTACCTTCACCCCCTGGACACCTGGGAACAAGCTCCCAGCTGGTGGAGTGGCCTCTAATGCTGCCAGATTCAGAGAATGAGTTTGTCCTTCAGAGAAAAGTAGTTAAAATGTTCCAATGTAGTTCCTCAGAGAGCTAGAACCTCTCAAGTTCTCTCATGCTAGTTAATCAGAAACTCCTGGGTGGACATTGAACCCAATAACAGTGCCACAAATGGAGTGGTTTTTTTTAATAGGAATTATGTATATTTATTCTTAAGGGTAAATGAAAGTTCACTACTCTTTTTTTTAAGACATTTTGATTGAATGGTGTGTGTGTGCTTGTGTGTGTGTGTAAAAGATAGAGGGAGGGAGGGAGAGAGAGAGAGAAAGAGAGAGAGAGTCAGTCCATGCCATATAAGAGACAGATCTTGTCGGTTTAATGGCAAGTCCATGAAATACACTGTTTTTCAAAAAGAAGCAGCGAGGCTCCCTGAGAATCCACCAGTCTCTTCCAATTTTTGTCATTTCACAGTTACTTTCAGAAGTGGCTTACTAAGTGTATCTCATTTAAGCCCAGGCATAAATTTATATACCAAGAGAAACAGTCAAGACCTTGATGTCTTTTGTTTGTAATTTCCTTGTGCTTTTTGTCCCCTGGAGCAGATAAACAAGGGGTGTTCACTAGTTAGAGTCAGAAACTTCTCAACCCCAAATGTCTGGGAAGTCCTGTGTTCTGTTGATTCTAATATACATGCATCAGCCATAAGGGAACTCTAATAGTGCAAGACAATAAAATCTCTTTATGTTTTTTGTTTTAGGGAAATCCTGAATGGTTGCACAAGGGTCATAAAAAATTACTAATGTGTTTTCTCATGGCGCTGGGCCATACCATAAGGCCATGCTCAATGGTATTGTATGCGGCCAGTAATCACAAACAAATGTATTCCGCCAGCAGATGAGATGTTATATGAGAAAGTGTGAGAGGTTAGAGCTTGAGCCTTGGTGTCAGCTATGAAACAGGTCCCTCCATAGCTGAAGACCCCTGAGGCCATGCAAATGAAAATGACAGTGCCTGGGAGGCTGGGGTAAGAGGGGGATACCAAGAGGGATGAGGTCACCATTGTGGACATCCAGTTTCCATTCTAATGGAAAATATGAAAAGGCTTCAACTCTGGTGCTGTCTGGACCAAGAAAGAAGGTGGAGTATGGGGGAGATGTGAGAATCACCATGAAAAAGAGACAGGACACCAGCAGGTGTCCCAGAGGGAGGGGTGGCCAAACATGGAGCCAGCCTTGTACCAGCAAGTGAAATCAGTTGTCTGCTTTTGGCACCACTTCTTTGATGTGTTCAACGTCAGGTTAATGCATGAGGAGGCAAGCTGTCAACATAATCCCAAGGTTCGCCACCCACTACAGGTCCAGCGTGGAAGGACACTCAGGGCTGCTTTCAGAGACAGGGTATCATTGAGATCCCTCTGTCCAGATGAAAGGAAATTGTCATAAAAAAAGTTGATGTGTTTCTCCTAAACCTCCAAAAGAGAATTTCTGAGCTGTGAACAGTGACATTTCTCCAAGTGAGTTCCTATGACAAATAGGAGTATTTTTTTTGGATTCTCAGAGGTAGAAAAAAATTCCACAGAAGCAATACAGATTACTCAGAAGCACTGCATTTACTCAGACAGTTGTGTGCAGGTGAAAGGCACAGGTCAAAAATCCTGGCTCCACCACCCCCTGACTCTGAGCAAGTTACTTATGCTCTCCAGACCTCAGTTCCCTGTTCTGAAAAGAGGAAGAGAAATACCTGTTTTAATGATTGTTGTAAAAATAAATCTCCCACTTTAGTCACTACCTTTATGCCAACGATTTCCAGATCTTTTCTCTCTGGCCAAAATTTCTTTTCAGAATTTCACATCCAAATACTCTCTCCCATGTTCCACAGCCTCTTCAAAAACAAATGTTCCAAACTGAAATTATCATCTTTGCTCTCTCTAACCTCACAGACTGGTTTTATATTCAGTTGAAGATGCCATAATGTGTTACCAGAAAATTTAAGATGTCTTCATCACCACTCTAAAATCAAATAAATGACCAAATCTTTGATTCCAGCTCTTTCAAAGCTTCCTTGCTATCTCCATCCCAAGTTTGAATGCCACCATTTAATGCTTAGAGCATTGCAAGTCTCTTATTTCTAATGTTGGCCCGTTTTCCACACTTTTTTCAGGGAGAGCTTTGGAAAGAGCAAGTCTGATTGGTTCATTCCCTGCTTAAATGGCTTCTCACCACTCTCAAGATGTTTCTTATGCTGAATTGCCAGGATCTGGTCCTTTCTTACAACCCCTGGATTATCTTTAGTCTCCACAGTTTCTGACACTGAATTCTCTCTAGCCATACTGAACTTGATTGACTTTCATTCTTCTCTGGGCCTTCACAGAGATTGTTCTCTCTCTGCCTGTAACCTACTCTCCCCACCTCCTCTTTAATTAATTGCTACTTCAAGTCTCATCTTTAGATCATCTCCTATGGGTGCCTTCCCTGTTCCCCCAGGGCCGGATGTGTGCTCCTCTTGTATGCTGCCACAGTACCTGCAATCTCCTTAATATAGGCACATAGATTATTCGGAACCATACTGGACTTTCCTGTACCTGTCAGTCCCCACCCTCACTAGATAGTTAACTCTTTGAGGACATGGAGACTTCAGTAGTATGTATCTGACCATTCAATAACTATGTGTAAAGGAATGGAGAGAGATGGGAGAGAGGGAGGGAAGAAGGATGGAAAGAAGGAGGAAAGGAAGGAGAGAAAGAAGGAAGGAAGGAATAAAATAACATGATATGTTAAGTACCTAGCACAGAAGCAGTCACATAACAACAAATGTTAGTCTCCACTCTATACTGATAGACCACACATAATTACTTTTCTTAACCAGGCCCTATAATTACTTTTTCATAGCAAAGTAGTGATATCCCTTCACATCTAGATTTAAAAAATCTCTATAGCCAGCCAAATGTCTTCAAAACTCAAAAGGTTCTACCAGTTCAGAAGCTTCCAGATTGGAGGTTTTGTTTGTTGTCTAATGATATCTTTATTTTCCTTCACTTTTTCTTTTTCAATTAATAGGCTTTATCTTCTAGAGCAGTTTTGGATTTATAAAAAAATTTGAGTAGAGAGTTCAGAGTTCTCTTATACCCAGTCATTCCCTACCAATACACAGTTTCCTTATTATTACCATCTTGTATTGGTGTGGTACATTTGTTACAATTGAAAAACCAATATTGATACATTATTCTAAACTAAAGTCCATAGATATTACATTACATATCTTCGTATTGTACATATTTTGGGGTTTTGACAAATGTATAATGACATGTATTTACCATTATGGTATCATACAGAATAGTACCACTGTCCTAAAAATCCCACGTTCCATTTATTTATCATTCTCCCTTTTCCCCTCTCCATCTTCCTAAACCCCTGTCAACCACTGATCTTTTTGTCTTTATAGTTTTGCCTATTCCAGAATGTCATACACTTGGAATTATATTGTATGTAACCATTTCAGATTGGCTTTTTTCACCTAGTAATTAGCATTTAAGGTTTCTGTTCATGTTTTTTTCAAGGTCGATAGCTCTTTTTGTTGTTGTTGTTTATCACCAAATCATATTTCTTGTGTGGATGGATATACCCCAATTTCTTTATTCATTCACCTATTGAAGGACATATTGGTTGTTCCAATTTTTGGAAATTATAAATGAAGCTGCTATAAACATTTATGGGCAGGTTTCTGTGTGGATAAAATTTTTCAACTTGTTTGGATAAACACCAAAAAAACCACCATCACTGGACCATGTTTATGTTTAGCTTTGTAAGAAACTGCCAAACTGACTTCCAAACTAGTTGAACCATTTTGCATTCTTACCAGTAGTGAATGAGAGTTCCTGTTGCTCCACATCCTGTCAGCATTTGGAGTTGTCAGTGTTTCAGAGTTCCATTATTCTAATAAATGTGTTGTAGTATATCATTATTGTTTTAATTTGCAGTTCTCTAAAGATGCATGTTGAACATCTTTTCATATGTTTATTTGCCATATATACATTATTTTTAGCGAGGTGTCTATTTAGGTCTTTTGCTCACTTTTTGATTATGTTGTTTTTTTACTGTTGAGATTTAAGAGTTCACTGAATGTTTTGACTATAAGTCCTTTATCAGATATGTGTTTTCAAATATTTTCTCCTAGTCTGTGACTTGTCTTTCATTCTCTCACTCTCCTTCACTTTTAAATGATAGTTTTGCAGAATATAGAACTCTAGATTTGTGGGTTTTTTCTTTCAACATCTTAAATATTTCACTCTACTCTCTTGTTGCTTGCATGGTTACTGACAAGACATCCAATATAATTCTTATTTTTATTAATATAGGTAAGATGCTTGATTTCGTTAGTTTCTTTGAAGGCTAATTATTTGCCTTGACTTTTTACATTTTGACTACGATATACCAAAATGTATACTTTTTGATATTTATCCTATTGGTATTCTCTGAGCTTTATGAATCCATAGTTTAGTGTCCCTTCTTGGCCATTATTATTTCAAATATTTCCTCTGCTTCATTCTCTTTTTCTTCTCCTTCTGGTATTCCAATTGTGTATGTCTCACCTTTTGAAATAGTCCCACAGTTACTGAATGTTCTTATTTTTTTTCTTTTTTTAATTATTATTCCTTTTTCCTTTGCATTTCAGTTTGGGAAGTTCCAATTGTTGTATCTTCAAGCTCTCAAATTTATTCTTCATTCACGTCCACCCTACTGATGAGTCCATTGAAGTTATTCTTCACTTATATTAATGCGTTTTTTTTTTAATTTCCTGCATTTCTTTTTATTCTTTCTTAGAGTTTCCATCTCTTTGCTAACATAACCCACTTGTTTTGCATGTTGTCTATTTTTTCCATTAGGCCCCTTAACATATAAACATAATTATTTTAAACCCCTTGTCTAATAATTCCAGTATCTGTGTCTTATCTAAGTCTGTTTCTGATTCTTGTTTTGTTTCTTCAGACTATGTTTTTCTTTGCCTTGTAATTTTTGTTGAAAGCCTGATATTATGTATCAGATAGAATGTTTTTAATGTGATTTTATGTTAATCTGGCTAGGAGTTTAATTGTGTTTAATGTTTGATGTAGCTGTAGAATTCAAATTCCTCTTGTGTCTTTATCTCCTCTGTGAACTTTGGGCTTCTCTAAGTACTGTTCCTTAGAGAGATTCTGGGTCTTGGAGCTCTTTCAGCTACAGGACACTCTTGTTATACTGAGGCCATGTTGGTGGCAGTGCTGAGGGTAAAATGCAGAGGAGGGGAAGCATTCCATAATCTTATTATTAAACCTCAGTCTCGTGGGCTGTGTCCTTGGGCTGTGACCTTCAGAAGTGTGTCTTAGCTATCTTTACTTCCCTCTTAGATGAGACAGGAAGGCTAGAGGCAGAGTCTATGAAAATTAAATATAAGGCAAAATTGTTTGTTTGGGGCCTTATTTTATATTGTCTGTTCCTATAAGCAGTGATGGGGCTATAGGAAAGAATGAAAAGGACAAGGCTTTCAGGAAACAACTCTGAAGAAAGGCTGAAGATGCTAGGATTGCCTCAAATAGAATTCTGGAGCAAGAGCATGGCACTTGGGATGATCCAAGGTGATGTTAACTGGCTCATGTTTCCTCAGTGGGTTAAAGAAATGAAAAAGAAAGTCTTGGACTGAGAGACAAAATGCAGGTGAACTAGTAAGATATTGTGACTGACAATCTCAGTGCCTATGATCACGTAGAGTACTACTTTAAGCAAGGAAAAAAAAAAAAGCTGCATATAATTCCAGGTTGAGAAATGAGGAAATAGGGTTATTGTTGAAAGTTTGAAGTGTATTTGGCAAGTTCTCTGAATGGTAAAGCCATGAATTTGGCCCCATCTTGTTTCCTGGCTCAACCACTGCTCCTGAATTATGGTTCAAGTTTGTTAGTGAGTTCAGGGATGGGGTCCATGCCCTCATCGTATAACCTTGAACAAGTGCCCAAAACGACTTAGATTTTCTCACTAAGAAAACAAATATAATGGTCACCACTAAACCAAAATATCAAAGCCTAGGAATTGCTGGCCTGAGGGAACAATGCTGGCACTGGAATTTCTGCAAAGGAACATTACATTCCACAACCACCTGTAAATCTGTGGAAATGGAAATTTAAAAAAAAGAAAGAAAGAAAGAAAAAGAAAAAGTGCCAATCCAAATGTGAAGGGTGGATTAGTGGCTCCTACATAATTAGTAAGGATCTGATAAGAATGGACATTCCTCCCAGCATAATCATCTGCTACCATTTCGAATTCAGGAAGTGTTTACAGTGGTGAATAAATGAAATGAGTCAATGAAGAGGAGTCATAAGTTGCCATTTGGTGGCTTTCTCTGACTACTTTAACTACATACTCATCATTATTTCTTGTTTCTTTGGTCCTTCCAACTCAACTCGTTAAGTTCTTTGAGGACTATATCATGACATTTATTTCTTTATATTACTTACCACACTTAGTTCACCATTAGAACTGTTAATTAATGTATCAGCCAGGGTTCTCCAGAGAAACAGAACTGGTAGGATACATGTATACAAAAAGAGATTTATTATAGGAATTGGTTCACGTGATTACAGAGGCAGGAAGTTCCACTATCTGGCATCTGCAATCATGGAACTGGAGACCCCAGAAAGCCAGTGGTATAACTCAGAGTCCAAAGGCCTGAGAATAAGGGAAGCAGATGCTCTAAGTTTCCATTTGATTGAGTAGGTCCAGGAACTCAATATCTGAGGGCAGAAGAAGACAGATGTCTCAGCTCAAGCAGAGAGAGAGAATTTGTCCTTCCTATGCCTTTTTGCTTTATTCAAGCCCTCAGTGGATTGGATTATGGTCACCTGATTGATGAGAGAAATATTCTTTACATAGTCTATGGATCCAAATGCCAATCTCTTCTAGACACACCTTTGCAGACGCACCCAGAAATAATGTTTTACTAGCTGAACATCCCTCAGCCCGGTCAATGCATAAAATTAACCAACACAATATATACTAATTGACATAATAAAACATTTTTAAAAGAAATTGAACTAACTCAAGTCAAGGAAATAAATTTAATTTAAATCTTCAAGACGAAGAGATAAGAGAGACAATCCAAATTATTATGGTTTGTAAGACTAAAAAAACTGGAACCATATTTGTTATACATTCCTCAGATGTTTTGGTCTCTAATGCCTTATCAGAAGGCTTCCAACCAGTAATCACAAACCATTATTTGCTGTTGTCAATTGCTGGCTTCTGGTATCCCCAGGGCTACAACCCAATCTTTCGAAGCACCTTGTGCAACTTTTGTTTTTTCCTAGTTGCACATACTTTGGTGTATCCTCATGAGATGATGTGACTTTAGCACCCCATCCCACTACACACACACACACAATAATACACACACACACACACACAAAACCTGACTCTGTATGCACCACCACAGGGGATCTTAACTAGCTTTCATGCTTATTCCAAAATGAGTAAGTTTACATTGTTGTTTTATGAGGAACAAAAACAGACAAATGTTGAGAGATTTGAGGGTGATCAATCCTAGTCGAAGATTGTTCAGCTCACAGTATTTATTCACATTCAAAGAATGAGTTTATTATATCTGGAATCTTCAGCAATGGCCTTGGTAATAAGAAGGTTATTTTGGAAAAGTAAAATATTACATGTCAACCTAAGACATAATTTGTGATCTTCTCTCCTTTCTGAATTAGTAAAGCAAATATTGTGAGCTTTAAAACAATAGAGATGCGTGTTCAGAAATAGGAGTTTGTTCTTTTGTTTTCCTGGTGGCTATGCTATTGGTAACATGATACTTGAGGTTGGTAACATGATACAGAACTTCCAAAATAAACTCGATCATTAGAATTTTACAACAATGGTGTGTGGACCTCAGAACGTTCAGTGATTCTGTCCAAATGAAGAATTAATGTTCTGGTGCCAATTTTCTTTACCTCTGAGTTATTGAGCTGAAGTTTTCACAACAATGACAATTTCTTGACTGTTTCGTGCTTGTGATAGGAAATTACACAAAAGGAAGTTTTCTCAACAACCATTCATGTATTCGACAACAATTCATTGTAGTTTCTACAGCTTGCCCGAGCCTAGAGTAACACATTGAAAATAAGGAATATGGTGTTCAGTTCTGCAAAGTGAGATGTGAAAGCCCGCTCTTTATGGATTTGCATCTCGACACACCAAGTTCTCTTTTGTCCACATCTTTGGGACATCCTCCAGAGACACTTTCTCTTAGGTTGTCAGCTATGCTTAACAATGAGAAGGGTGGATTTTCCAGTCAGGGCTTATCAAGAAAAGAGGAGAAATTTTTTATTCTTCTCCTTTGCAATTATAGCAAAAAAACCAAACAAACCAAAAAACAAAAAACAAAACACAAACAAACAAAAACAGATGTTACCAGAAGATGTTTTCATAACAAAGGAATCAAATCCTAAAATAAAATTCAAAGGCTAAGCATAAAAAGAACAGCGGGTGTTCTGCTAGATATTGAGATACACTATTCGGAATCCCAGAGAACAATGACAATAACAACTTACATTGTAGGACAATTTGTTATTCACAATATGCTCACAGATCATCGCTCACAGATATCTCTATGAGGAGGATGGAGCAGGCATACATGCCCACAGCACAGCTCTGAGTCTTTATGACCACACAGGCAGCAAACTGCAGTCAAGGCTTTAGTCATAATTTCCATCATTTAAATCCATATCAGTACATGACCTCTGGGATAAAATCTTCAGTTATGTGAATAGTTTCTTTTTATTTTACTAAATATTTTGAAACTTATTTTTGAATTGTAAAAAATGTAACTTTTGCCTAGGCTAAATACTGACATCGCCACATATCAGTGGAAAAATAATGTAATCTCTTTAAATTTCAGTCCCTTTAGCTATACAAAGGGAGTAATAATACCAGCCTCTTAGGGTTGTTGTAAGAATTAAATGGAATAATTCACATAGAGCAAAGAACCTAATAAGTACTCAATAGAATATGTCTTTAATTTTTGATAATAAAAATAAAATATATCCACTATATAAAAAGCATCCAAGGATGAAGAAAAATAATAATCATTTATAAATCTATCATCCCAATATAATCACTGAATCATTATGACATATTTTCTGGTTTTCTAGATAATGTTACATAATGTAGCTCTTTATTATGAAAATTCTCAAACATATACTAAAGTTGAAAGATAAATACCTATATATCTTTCCCTCATACCAAGTATGAGATGATAATCATAAATACTTTGCCATGTTTACTTTATCTATCTATATATACGTATCTGTATATTTTCATATATATGTACATATGTATTTTTTGCAGAAATATTTTAAAGTAAATTGCATTCATCAGAGCATCTCAAGCCTACATATTTCAATATGCATCTCCTATAAATAAATAAATTCTCCCACATAATCAATACCATTATCACAACAAAATATAAATGAGTATTCCCTAATGTCATTTAAAATCCAGTTCATATTCAAATTTTATTTATTGTTCCCCAAATGACTTTTTGCTGTTATTTTTCCCAAACCAATTTATGCATTGTGTTTGGTTATGTCTCTTATTCTAGAACAATCTTCTCTTTTAGATTACTCTAAGCATACTTTTAAATAATGCATGCATTCTAGTGTAGGCATAGTTATAACCAATCCCTTAGCTTTAGAAACATATAAGTTGTTTTCTTTTTCTTATTACAAATCATGTTAAGAGAAACTTCTTAGCTCATTAATTTTCTTTCACCTTTTCTGATTACTTCCGAATATTTACTTTTCCTAAAAGATATGAAAATATTTAAGACCCTACTTACATATTAACATATTGCGGTCCAAAAAGGTTTATCGACTGCTATCCTCCAAAGTATTTGAGTATGCCAGCAGAGCTGGGGTTCTCAACGTCATACTCTGGGTCTTCATTTAAATGTCACCTCTTTAGGGGATATATCATGGTCATCTATACACTGTGTGAGCTTCTTCACTTTGCCTCCACAGTGTGTCCTTTCTGTGATAACTTAAAATTATCTGACTCCTCCCATAGAGGATCAAGAAATGTCTGCTTTAAAAGGTCACATTTTGTCTCTGAAACTAGGAGCTCGGTGAAACTGATTGATTGCTTTTTGTATTGTGCTGATTTTAATAAAACTTAAACATAAAACTTCTGGCTCTTTAATTTTTGCTAGCATGATACACATTAAGACTAAATATTACCATATGTACATTAAATATTATCAGTACTTGGAAACCATAAGGGAATCCTTTGGCAAATCTTATTTTAAAAGAAAATAACCCAAATAACCAATATTAGGTGTGTGGTTAAGTGTGGCAAATCTATATGATAGTATAATCTGTAGACATTAAAAATAGCATTCATAACAAGTTTATAATAATATAGGGAAATACTTGTTAAATGGTGTGGATAAAATAATTGTTAGAATTTCAGAATGCTAAATACAGGATGAAGAGACTAGTGAGATACAGTTAATGCTGCAATTATGGGTGATCAAAATTGCTTTTCTTAAATATTTTATTTCTTTCTGACCAAACAGAACACTGAAAGAAAGAGCTTTGGAAAAACATTATTTAAACATCCATGGTTCCTTTTTACCAAACTATACGAGAGGAAAGGAGTTTTCACTCATGGTAATTTCTAAACTTTTTAATATGATTATTGTTGCATGAATTTAATGTCAATATTAATTCGACATTTAAAGAATCGGGCAAAACTAAAACAACCAGCCAACCAACAAACAAATAAATCTTTTGGAGTTCTCCATTTCCTTCTGAAGATTGTCACCCATATTCTATTATAATAACATTCATAATTATTTCATTTTTTTGTTTACAGGCCCCATGGCAAAACTTATCGACATAACAGATCATCTATTTAATCTGAGGAAATTAGCATCTGTAGACAAGTACATAACAAATGTCTGGTTATTTCACTGTTTTCATCTTGAGCAGTAATTAAAGAGCATTTACTAAGCATTTACTCGAATCCAGCATTATAGTTGGTGTTATATGAAGCAGCTTGCACTATGGACTTGGCCCAGAGCTCTAGAACCTTACAGCTAATGACCTGTGATCAACAGACTCATCTTTCGTCGAACCACATGACTAACCTCCTGGACCCAAAGCAGAAGGAATTTACAGCTTTCCAGGGGAACATGATATTTGCTTTGACAGTTTCACATAGTTTTATCCTGAAGCCAGACAGAGCTGAAGTTTCATCTTCACTCGCCTTTCCTGGGATCAAGCCCTTTGATGGAAGGAGATCACTGGGAATCCATCCTTAGGCCTGGAGGTGTTAGAGGCAGAAACCAGACATACAAATTCTGCTCTTTTGAGGTCTATGGGAAAATACATAGACACCACTGCCCTGATCTACTAGTCTCATGTTGCCCATCCAGGTTCCAACGTTCCAGCACTGCATGTTGTCTGGAAGGTGGGAGAGAAGAGGAAAAGGGAGAGCAAGAGGCATGGAAGACAGCAAGCTAGTGACACCTGCCCAGAATACTGGCAGACCTCGTTAGGCTCTGGGCTGGGTTTTGAAACGTTTCACCACTGTTTCTGCCTGACCTAAGTCCCTACCATTTTAAAATTACCTTTTAACATTCCATTCTTCCCTCTAATCTTGCTAGGTAGGATCTTTACTTTTCTCACAGCTCCAATGTCAACAACTCCTTTTGAGCAAGACTTTTCAAGCAATAAATAGTCCTACTGCCAATGTATCTTTGCCAGTTTCTACAGTCAAAGTGAAACAAAGAAAGGAAACTTTATAAAAATTGGTGTTGTGAAATGGAACCAGACACAATAAATAATAGTCGGCATGCACATTCAATGACCTAAAGGCTTAGCATCCCAAAGAATTTCTTGAGGTGTCATGCATAGATCTTTGAGAGGGAGCTGGCATTTTCTAACTGGGAGCCCAGTGTTGAGGGACTCTCTGAAACATAGTCAAATATAGCAGTCAGGTGCAATATGGCAAAATAGGAAAAAATATCTAGCTGTGAATCTAAAATATCTTGGCAAGAATAGCTTCTGTATTGAGATGGAGGGAAATACTGAAGTGCAGCCCAAAGGAGAAATCCTGTAGGTGGCTGTCACAGTCCTCACATGGAACAGTCCCATTGGGACTATTAATAAAGCCAGACAAGCCCTTCTCAGTCCATAAGTTAATACTAAAGTTTTATTTAAAAGTAGTTTTAGGATGACCCAGAAATTGTTTCCTTTCCCATCTTCTTACCTTTTCAACCATTCCCAAATCCAAAAACAGTTGTGGAATTATTAAATTTAAATGTGTTCTAATGCTTTTATCCTGAGGATACTTAATATGTGTTAATTGATAAAGTTCATTCATTCTATGAGAGATTACTATATTGAAATAAACTAAACCAAAATAAAAGTACGCATTAAAAAAAATGCATTCTCAGAGTGGAGACATGATTTGTAGAAGGAACATGAACTTGAAGCATTCAGGCATGGCCTATTTAGCCATGTATTAAAGTTCCTCCATCATGGTATACATGGAGTATTAAAATAAATGAAAGAGATCCAGAGTGGCTAGAATGGCGGGGTGGGGGGGGGAGGTGGTAAAGGTTATTGTGAAAGACATGGAAAAAGAGGTAGGCAGGACAAGTTTATGAAGGGCCTCATAGTTTCTTTTAAGGAGTTGAAAGTCATTTAAGTGTTTAAGCAGAGTTCTTATATGATCAGATTCGTGCTTTAGAAAAATTACTCTTGCTGAAGCATGCAGAATAAATTGAAGGTGGGCAAAACTAGAAGCGGAAAGACCAGTTGCAATATCCAAGCAAAGGATGACAATGGCTTAGATTGAGGTAGAGGCCAAAGAGGTTGGAGATAGATTAGGTGGTAGAATTGATAGGTCTTGGTAACTGACTAAGGAGTCTCTCTGGTGAGGGGATCAGTGAAGGAAAGAGAAGAGCCTAGAATGACTGAGGGGCAGGGATGTTGTCTAGTAAGAAGAGACAGAAGGGCACATGCACATTTGAATATTCTGTTCATTCTTGGCAGGTTAGTGTAAATTTGTTTAACAATCCTTTCCCAAGAGCAAGTTCTGAGGAAGGTAGCATATCACACTGTGCTTATGAATGGAGAGGGGAAATTGCCAAAATGGGGAAGGAAGAGAAATAATCCTAAGAGTGGCCTTCCTTACTGAGCACTTTCTATGTGCTAGGCCCTATGCTGAGAGCTTTACACACACTGCTCTTTTGAGTTTTGTTTAATTCTTAAAACAATCCTGCATAAGGTAGATATTATTATTCTCACTTTAAAATAACAAGAGCAAAACCTGGAAAGGTGAAAGAACTCTATCTGTGCTGTCCCATATGGTAGCCCTAGCTGCCTTGGCTATTAAGATCTTAAAGATGTATGATTGAAAGACTGCTTTAAATTTAATTTAAATGCAATTTTATCTAATTTAAATTTAAAATTTAAAAACTAACGCTGGATTTGGTTATTGGAAAACGTTTAAGTATGTTTGGAACAGCTTGGATATGTGAATCAACTTTTCCAGCTGTAAGTTTTATGAAATCTAATCAAATATTTCTAATGGAAAAACTAGAATCTAAATTGAGATATGCCGTTTGTAAAATACATATTGGATTTCAAAGACTTGCCGTGACAAAAAGAATATAAGGTAATCTCATTAATAATTTTTAATATTGATTATGTGCTGAAATAATATTTTGGATACATTGGGTTAAATAATAAAACTCTCCTGTTTTACCTTTTTACTTTTTCTTACATAGCTTTTCGAAAACGTTAAATCCCCTAAGTTCTGCACAAGATTTCCTCTAAGGCTGACGTGGGGCACTTGCCTGGGAAGCAATGTGTCCTAACGGCTTTATATTTTAGCCAGCCGGGGTTCCAACAAAGGTGCGCGCGCGCACGTGCACACGTACTGTCTCCCCGCGGTGGGACCGAATCTTACCGAGTGCCCAAGACCGGCCGGCTTTCCTGTTTGCCTTTTTGAACTCTGTTTTCTCTGAGCCTTGAAGAGCCAGGGGCTGTGATGTCACTGTATAAACAGAGGGAAGGGTGGGGGCGAAAGTTGGGCTGGAGAGGACCAGGCAGAGGACGGGATGGGGTGGGACGGAGGTTTTCAAAGGTGGCTGGGTCTGAGTGCGTGGGAGCAGCGAGAGACTGCAGGGCGGATAAAGAAACATAATGGGACTGCCAGTCACTAAACTGGGGGCGGGGACGGGGACGCGGCTGCAAGAGAGGGGGTTTGGAAAAATATGGGACGCCTAGAGCTAATTCCCCTGATTAAAAATGCATTAGTTTGGAGGTGTCAGGGACACGCAGCTGTTTTCAAGGAAAGCCTGGCTCCAAGAGGTCCTCCCTGGCCGGGCCGCCTGGCGGCTCCATCTCAGGGTGGATGTCAGCGAGCCCCCGGCCCGCCGACGCTTGTCCTTTCCCTGACAGGGCCCTGGCCAATGTCCTGCTGCTGAGGGTCGTGGTAATTTACATCCTCTCTGTGTACATTAACTTATCTGCAGCCGCGCTGGCTGCGCTCCTTCAGTCAGCCTGTCTCCTGGGCAGCCTGGGAGACTTCCCCCACCGCCGGCCCGGGGGCTGCAGGGGGAACTGGGCCGCCAAGTTCCTGCGCCCTGCGAACAACAACAAACGCCTCCCAAGGAGGAGCCCCGCCGCCTGGTCCCGACCCAGGACGCGGAGCGCTGCGCGAGGCCTGGCGTGGGAGGCCGCGAGGGGACAGCCGGAGCAGGGCAGAGGCAGGCGGCCCGTGGCTGGAAGTGAAACACTTAGTGGCTAATTCATGACTCATGACTCATGTGCAGGCTCCTCTTCAGTGACAGCCGGGACAGTTACTGGTTATTTGTAGCCCCCCGGCTTTCATTTCGTTGTAATTAAGCAGTCATTTGAGGGTCATTTCATACCAGTTATAGGTTTCCCTGTTTTAATAATGTTTTAAGTTCCAGGGGGGCAACAGGGAGTGGAAGGGGAGGTTGGGAAGGAGGCGTGGAGGGCAAGAGGGTAATCGTCTCTGAGGACGTGTGCACTTTTCATAACTCTTTCCCTGACAGGCCCCAGAGTGGAGTTTCCTCAGATGCCGACTCCTGACGCTCTGTTTCACACAGCATGGGCCAGATCCTCTTCCATGACACGAACGGTCTGCCCTGAGAAGAGGTCTGGCCGGGTTTGAGTCAGATGTTGGATTTTCTTCTTTCCCCTCTGGCACCACACTAATCATTCTCTTTAATCACTGTTGCTTTTTAATGAGGCCAACTAGGTATTTATGGAGCCGTCTACTTTCTAAACGCTAATGCTTGATAAGTCATTTATAACTTATCGGTGGGCTTTGCGTGGGCCAAACCCAGAAGAAAGGAAGTGAGAGCGAAACCGAGTCTGGAGTTCACTGCGAAAAATGCAGCATATCTTCAAGTCCTAGGTGGTACCAAGGCCTTGTGGGAAATGTTCATTCCATCAGGCATAAGAATAAAGAATAACCAGTCTGTCCCAATTTTGTGAAAATTCCCTGGCTGTCATTCTTGATTTCCTTTATTCCCACCACTTTGTCCTTTGGCCGGTTCATGTATCTTTGGATATCATTTGAAGCTTCCATTTTAAGACTAATTCTCCAAAGTCCTTTAAAGAATCCTGGAGCTATTACATTTGGAGGGTACACAGATGCAAAATGAAAGGACTGGAAAGAAATAAAGGACAGAAACCAGATTTCCTGTTGGTAAAAGTAGGTGCCACATGCTCCAAATTTCAGTAGATGTTAAAGTTTAGGCTGGAGTGTGTAGTAGCAGCAGGAGTATAAGTCGCTTTCAAAAGAGGACAGAAACCCCTCTTTAGGGAGGGTAGGAGGAAGCAAGACAGGACCCTGAAGACTAGAAAAAAATGAATCGATCCATCAACATGGGAGTATTTAATATGCATTAAAGAGAACTTTTTAAAAGTTTTCAGCCTTAAAAAGGAGTGAAGTACTGTTACATACTACAACATGGCTCCCTTGAAAACATTATGCTAAGTGATAGAAGCCAGTTACAAAAGACCACGTATTGTATGATTTCATTTACATAAAATGTCCAGAATAAGAAAATCTATAGAGACAGGAAGTAGATTAGTGGTTTTCTTGAAGAGGGATGGGATGAGGAGAGAGGAGTGAGTAACTGCTGAAGGGTACAGAGTTTCTATTTCCGGCGCTGAAAATATTCTAGCATTAATTGTGGTGGTTGTATAACTCTGAATATTCTGAAAACTACTGAATCATATGCTTTAAATGGGTGAACTGGATACTATGTGAATCGTATCTCAATAAAGCTGTTACCAAAAAACATTTTCAAAAAGTTAAATAGAAACAGAGCCCCCAAAAAGCATTATTAAAAATTATCTTACTAAATACACTGCTCTTTTCTCTGTGACAATGTAGCTAGCAGATAATGTCTATCGAGGTGGAGATTTTGTCTGGTTCTCAGTTTGTTCTCCAGTGCCTAGAACAATGCCGCTTGTTGAAGGTACTCAACAAATATTTGCTGAAAGACAAGAGCTTGCAAATAACCAGACTGGCCTAGTTCAGATGTGTACCACACTCACCTTACCATTTCTTCTCTACATCTTCTTTTGAGCTCTCCAATGTGCCTATTAATAATAATAATAATAATAATTCAATTGGAAACAATAACTAATAAATAAAATTTTGTTTATTTTGTGCCAGGCCCTGTATATATATTTGTCTCTAATCCTTATAAAACCCAGCAATGTAAACCCACTGAACCAGGGTCAGTCTGACTCCCAGAACTTTAGTGTACTATAAACACTGCCTTCTAAAAACACGAACCACAAAGGCGAGGAGGAGCGTTGGTGAATATGCATAGATATTCAGCCAAAAATCACCTATAAAGGAAGCCAATTTGGTTTCTATTTAAAGTGAAAGAAGTGTCAAGAAGCATCATATGCTCATCAATCAATGATGGATTTTCTTATTTAAAATTAATATAATGTTATAATAATATAATGAATATAGTCCCTGGGAAGCAACTGGGAAGAGTTATAAAAGCAGTTAAATAACAGAAACTTGTACTTGTGCCTGCTATAAAAGTCTTTTTAAAAAATAAGTACTCAATATGTTTGTCTAAATAGTACAGAAAAGGTTTAAACATACATAATCTGAAAAGTTCTAGTTTCCTGAACTTTTCCTGAGACTTCTTCCTAAATGACTGTCTAAATGACTGTTCCCCAGTCACTTGTGGAGAGGAACACAAGTAAGAATATATCCAACATCTTTGACAGCTACAGTGATATATGTGTGAGCTTAAGCCTACTGCTTTGGTGTCCATTAAATGGTTAATATTTCTCATGTCAGTAATTCAAGATTCCAGACCCATATCTCAGCTAAGACTCAGACTCATCAACTTATCTCACACATTTAAGTTAATATTTTAAGATACCACCTGGAAGGACAGAATATCTTCTAATTAAAAGTTCCCCTATTTTACCATAAGAATTTTGCTTTATGGTTTACAATAAATAGTCCCCATTTTACAATTGGAGAAACCAAGAACGTCTGAAACTATTCCAAAGATCACATAGCAGTATCAAGAAAAGATTCCAATGAATTGACAGCAAGTTGTCCTCCCAACTGTTAGATACATCCCCCACTAAACTGGTTAGATACATCTCCCCACAAGAGGTGTTCCTTCTGCTAATAATAATAATTAAAAAATTATATATATAAATTTTTCCTAGCTAAGTCTGAAAAGGAGGTACAACCCAGAACATAAATGTGGGAGAAATTTTTATTTCTCCCTTTTTCCTCCATAGGGAGATTCTAGAAGTGAAAGTCCAACTACTTAAGCTGATGAGCTTCAAGAAACAACTCATGACTTTGGAATGTGCCTAGGTACCACAGTGTCTACAGAATGGCCATCCATTCCTAAGCATATGTGGTTGTCACCCTCTAGTGGATGATCTATGATAATAGTTGGCAGCCTCCTGTGGGGGACAAGAGCGAATGTCATCCAAGCCTGACCTATCTTGAAGAGGTAGATGATAAGATAAGCTAGCACCAGGACTCTTCAGTCTTGGATGCCTTCTTCCCAGGAAAATGGGTGTTCATGGGCTGCTTATTCAGTCTGCAGTCCCCTGCTTCTTTTCAGTCTAAGTTTATATTTCCTACTGGTGCGTTGGTACTTTCAAGAACAATACATATTTCCTTAAGGCAGACTTCTCCTACATTGAGATAGTTCTAGGCAATTGACTCCCAGAAGTTGTTTCCAGGCTGGCCTTGAAAGCTTTCTCTGTCTCCAGGCCTACTCAGTGTGGCCAACTATTCAGCTGGTAATGTGTAGTTTGCCAATTGAAAGACAGTCCTGTGTTCAATGATTTGATCTGCCTGGGGAAGTTGTGGACCAAGAAATATTGCCTCAATATTCACTGTTGTGTAAGGAGTCTAAATATAGGGCCCTAAATATAACACTAAAAATGAAGTCTGGCTTTGAATGCATTCATATTACAAAATTCAAAATATAATAACATAACTTTCCTGTTTCTATTTTATCAGGTAACTGAAGAATTGCCTTTCTAAATCTGGATGGGAATTGAATTTCTATATCGGACAGTTTCTCGGAGAAAAGGATTGTGGGTACAGGAAATACTCCACATTCTCAAAAGCCTACATTGTTGGTGCTTGTATTTGCTCTGTGAGAACTTACTGAAAGAAACTATTTCTCCAGAAGACAAGTATAATTTCCTGAATATCTGTTTATTCATCAGCAGAGGAGTTGAATGTTTCAGGTCAAGGATGGCCTTGGTTCTGAATCTAAAGTCAAATAATCAGAGCATGTAGTAATGAACTGCCCTCCCCTTTATCTGACCCATTTGATAGATAAGGAAACTGAGGTTTGGCCACGTTAGGCAGTGTTAACTAATTACAGAGATGGTACCCAACTATAGCCCGCTCTACTCAATCTAAGCCCCTGCTCAGGTAGAATTTTCTTAATGGTTACAAGGAAATCAGTTCCCTAGCCTAGTATGTATTCTGCTTGGTTAGAGAGTATTTTTAAGAGCACAGTTCAGTGGCATTAAGTACATTCACTTTGTTGTGTAACCATCACCACCATTCATCTCCATAACTTTCTTATCTTCTGAAACAGAAACTCCACACCACCAAACACTAACTTCACATTCTTCCCTCCCTTCAGCCCCTGCTAACCATCATTCTGCTTTTCATCCCTATGAATCTGCCTACTCTAGATCTCTCATATAAGTGGAATTATTCAGTATTTGTCTTTATGTATGGCTTATTTCACTTAGCTTAATGTCTTCAAGGTTTAACCACGTTGTAGCATGTGTCAGAATTTCCTCATTTTTTAAGGCTGAATAATATTCCATTGTAATTATATGTTACAATTTGCTTCTCAGTCAGTAGACATTTGTGGAAAAAATATTTTTAATGCAGAAGAAAACAAATTTAAACATTCAGAACTGAAAGCAAGTCTACAAGAGGCTTGAAGCTGTTTTCTTAAAGACTACTGGGGATTGCTAATTGAATAATTTAATAATTCCACGTAGACTTGTTTTAAATTAAAGCTATGGAATTTGGTTTATGTATCTTTGTAGTCTCTGCCACCACCTCCCATCTCATCCCAACATTAGAATAAGGTCACATGCAGGCATTCAATAGACGTGTGCTAAATTTTCAAGTCAGGCACAGGGAAAATCAAATGTGGTCTACATTATCATGTTCTTTATTTTTCTTAACGTTTCCATTAATTATACCAGAGGAAGATGCAAATGTTCCTGGCAGAAATCTGGTAGAAAGAATATTCTCCTGGAAGAACAATGTATCCATCAACGTTCTTAGTTTCAAGCTACTGAAACTGACTCTAATGGAGCATGGCTCAAAAGATTTCATTAAAAAGACATTGTTTAGCTCATGGAATTGCCAGAGAACCAGACTGAGGCTTCCAGAAATAATGCCCTAAACCATGTCCAAAACTTACATGAGGAAGAAAACACCACTGAAGTTTATACTGACACTGAGCAGTGGGTATCCAGCTTGCACAGTTGCCAATACTTAATTTCACCCAACCACCACCACATCTTGCCATATCTTCTTAGGATGTGAATCTTGCAATATCTGCTGTATTTCAAACCTGGATGTCTGGACCTCTGCCTTAGCAACCAAATAGATTCCACAGAGCCCCTCCCTCAAAATGTAAGGCATGTCTCATGTAAGTCAGTGATTGATGGGGCACAAGTCACATGCTCATGCCCAGCTGCAAAGGTGGCTGGGAAGTAAGTGCTGTGTTTTTACCCAAGGGAGGGAGAACACCTGAGGAAAACAATTCCCCACACAGAAAGAGTGTTCAAAAGGTGCTGGGCAGCCTCTATTGAAGGTAAAGGTAATAGGTACTCCCTAAGATTATAGGGCAGAGGAACATATAAAAATCCTAACTAGAATAATTCGTATCAGCAATTATTTTAAAACATCTTTAATACCTGATGTGAAGAAAGCAGAATAAATTGGCAAATTTTCAGCCAGTTTATTTCACTCTCACTGTAAACTTATAAAGCATCACTGGAGAACTCTTCCTCTAGAAATAGCTTTGGCCTTGATAAGGGAAACCAGAACTCAATTGAGTTCTGGTTTCCCTTATCAAGTAATTGATAGCAGCTGAAATGTTTAAGAAAGGAGCCGTATTTTGTACTTAGATATTTGAACTATTGTTCTTGAATTAATTCCTGTACATTTTCTTCTATATTTTGATAGTGACAGATAAATAACCTACATTATTATTTTAAAGGCATATTCAGGTTGGAAAAGCAGAAGATATTAGATCATTTGTTAAAATTTCTATTTGTATTATTCACATTTTATTAATTGACCCCTTTTTCCTCAACCAAATACCACTAGGCAAAACAGGCATATGACTGGAACAAACTTATCCCCAAAGGGTTGGCATTGCTGGCTCTGACCTATTGGAGACAGCAAACAAGAAAGCCATTACATGTATCACCATAGAAAAAAGCTTAGAGTAAGATGCCAAAGTAGGAAGAAACTAGTTTCATCTGATAATGCCTTTTCCTCCAAAATTGCCTCAAATGGGTGAGTCCCTAAATATCACACTGTCATATTTTTTTTAATAGAACTTTTATGAAAACTTATCCATGTGAATACCTTCAAGTAATTCCATTCTTGATAGAGTCTCATAGATCAAGGAAGTCTACCTACTGAAAGATATGTGCAATAAATAGCGTTTTCTCTAAGTATCAGTCCTTAGATTCTTCAGCTACCTTTGAACTATGTCCATGAAAATGGATTAATTAAACATACTAAAGTTGATGGAGAAAAAAACTAATCTATATTTCAAATATTCCTGGTGTAATGTTCCATAAAACAAACTGGTTTGGTTCATAACAATGATATTTAGCAGAACTTTCTTCCATTAAATGGTTAAGGGTGCTATAAATTTTTGCCTTTAAAAATATCTGCTGCAATCTAATCAATGCACTATTAAAAAAGGAAAAGCAGAGTCTAAACTAGAAAATAAAAATCATAGGCTAGAATAAAATGTTTATCCTGAAATAAATCTTCCAGATCATCTCATCTAAGATGGACAAATACATGCAGTAAACATAGGCACTTTCCTAGTTTCTGTCTGAGGCAGACATAATCAATCTCAGCAATTTCCAGCAGAACCCAGATGTAAATAGTCTCATAATTCTTCTTACAGATCTCTGGCAGCCTCAATCTTTCACGTGGAGTGGGCATATATAAAGAAGCGATTTGCCATCCCTGTTATTCTGAGCACTCTAATTTACGTATACTTGGAGGCTGAAAAACATGCAGTAACCAATGTCTTGACTGATGTCACCCAGCAGGCAACTGAAAGACATACATTTTAACCCTGTCGACTGTGCATGAGTGGGATCAAATTCACAGAGACCGAATAATTAGTATCAGCAACTGATTGCAATCAAGTCCCTGAATTCCCAAGTTTAGTAATTATAATGATCCTGAATGAGTCTGTTATCAACTTTATAGTTTCCATTGTGAAAGAAGTGAAATGGGCGGGGTGCAGAATCTTAGAGCTTATAATTGAGTATGTATGAGTTCATTTATTGTTCATAAACATGGAATAGTTTTCCTCTTTACTCATCATTTAAAGAAGAATGTTGAAGCTTTTACTGCACATGAAATTATAATTAGGCTGTGGCTGCAATTTAAATGTAATGTTCTTAGAAACAGAATAGAATATACGGAGACTAGGATAAAAGAGCTCTTTTGCACGAAATCTTTGAAACAACAACAAAGTAATTCACAGTATACCACAATGCTTGCAGTTTAAACAACTATTTACTTCCATTTAAAAAATAATGATCGTAAGTGTTTTTTGGGTTTAATAATGTCTTGCCCTACCCATTAAGACAACATGGTTACCTAATTTAAATTTGGTATAGTATATTCATCACTATATTTAACTTATGAGTGAAAAGAAAACAGAAATTATATGCTTGGGAAAAAATGTCTCTAAAAAGAACAAAAAAGACAAACCACTCTTGGTTGATAATCAGTCATTGAAGGTCAGCAATGTCTACATACTGATACATGCTGTTCCTAGAAACTTTTTTCTCAAAGTAATTTTGTTTTTCTTTAAAAATTTTTTATCAGTATTACTCACGCACATTGTTTAAAAAATCAAATTATGCTAAAAAGCTTATAACAAAAAAAGCAGCAACCATTCTCTCTCTCTCTTTCTCTCTCTCTCTCTCTCTCTCTCTCTCATACACACACATCCACACACAAACACACACACACACACATACACACACATCTCATATCCTATAGGCAACCACTTTTCAACTTTCTAGTATTTATTTCTGTATTTGTAAATAATATACTTGTTCTTATATCTCTTGATTTATCCACTTAGAGATTATGGCAGACAAAACTTTTAGCTCTCTCATTTATCTTTTTTGTTTACCTTTCCGCCCTCCCAATTTTTGGTTAAACCCATAGTGTTTTCATGTTTATTGCTATGGAAATATTGTTTACTATGTTGCTGGGTCTTTCAGCAAAGTTGTGTTCTATGATTTAATTTTCTTTCTTGTATAACTTTTTATTTTTCTTGCAGTTAATAGTTGCCTCATCTTCTCCTTTACTTAGTTTTCTTTGCAGCCCCAGCCAAATCTTCCAACACATTCCATCAGCTTTGTAAAATGCTTCTCAATACAATTTTCCACAAAGTCAAAGCTAGAAGTCTCTCTGTCAGTTTCATTCAGCTTTTCCTGAAGACATCCCTCCTCCACCTGCTCCAGTTTACCTGGCTGCTCACTTGGTCTCCTGCACAGCTGTTGTCCTGGTGCTTTCCTCTGCAGCACTGGATCCCCTCTTCCAGGATTAAATGTCTTCCTCTTTCTTGAAATACTGCCTCATTTTAGTGTAACACATTCTTCAGCAACTTCCTGAGAAAGGATGCATAGAAGATAACTTTTTCTGAGAGCTTACATGTCTGAAAATACCTTTATTCAATCCTTACACTTATTGATAGTTTCATTAGGTATCAGATTTAAATGAAATGTTACTTTTCCTGATAACATTAAAGTCATTGCTTATAGTCCAATTTCCAGTAGGGCAATTGGAAAGTTTATTTCTATTCTTGTTCCTGATCTTTTGTAAATATCCTTTTCCTCTACGTTTAGAAATTTTTAGACTATTACTTTAATCTCCTGTATTCTAAATTTTCAGTCTTCTTTTAATTCATGGTTTAGTACTTGGAAGGCTTCTGTCAGTAATTAAAAAAAATAAAAAATAAAAAACTTGTTTATAGCATCATTTGCTCCTCTCTTCTCTGTTTTATCTTTCTTTCCATAATGCCTATTAGTAAGATATTGGATTGCTTTTCTAATTTTCTTATCTTTTCTTGATTATTTTTAATCTCTAAATCTCTATGTGTTTTGATTCTATTTTCTGGATGAGTTCTTTTACTTTGTCTCTAGACCTTTTAACTGAATGTTTTATTTCTGCTATCATATTTTATCATATTTAACTTGCAAGAATTCTTTTTATATATATTCCTGTCTGTTTCATAAACACAATATCAGAGAATATCGATTATCGTTTGCTTTCATGAAGTTTTCTTTGCCCTCCTGCTTATTTTGGACTCAATCTTTCATGTCGCAGGCTTTCCTTAATGCCCAGTGTTACTAGCTGTCCAATTCTATTCAAGAATGAAGCACTAAATGCCTGACTGAGACTTCTGTGGGAAGCAGCTCCTCGCTGTAGAGTGCCAGGTACTCCTATATGTCTATATCTCTAGGTCCCTCCCCTGGATGGGTCAAGGTACCCAGAGAAGGATTGTCCCATTTCTTACCTGTGGGTTAAAGTCTGGCTGCATTCTGAGCTTGGGTGGCAAGGAGAATTCGGTATAGATTTTTACTTCATTCCCTAGTTTTTCCATTCTCTCAGCCCATCTGTACCTGTTCTGTGCCAAATGGCCTCAAATTCAGAGCCTTTCTGACTCAATCTTTTCAGAACCTAAACCTCTTGTCTCCTGATTGGAGGGTGGGCATGGGATGGAGGGTGGGCTGCATCAATTGCTGGGATATGCAGCTCATATGTGGGCTTTTAAGAGACCTATTTTTAGCAGTGCTTCGCCAACCTTTGAGAGAAACTGTTCTACTCCAATGCCTTTCCTAGGCTCTGTAGGGTGAATCACCTTGTCACTAAGTGTGACCCTCTGTAGACACTGATTTGCCTTCCCTCCTCTCTCTCCTTTGTTGTGTGGCTCAGGATAACAGAGGTCTTCAGGTACTAATAGAGGTGCATGTTTTTTGCTCTCCTCATTGTTGGATGATGATAGTTGAGCAAAGAAAGAATGAGAGAGTTGTTACTTGACCATCTTGAAATGAGAGGTTTTGAGCACTTCTCGGTACTGGCTCCCCAGCGCTGTTCTTGGGCAAGTTGTTGAGCATCTTAAATTAGTCTGACAGATAACAAAGTACTACAGACTGGGTGGCTAAAATAAAAAAATGTATTCTTTCACAGTACTGGAGCTAGGACACTGAAATCAAGGTGTCAGCAGCGTTGATTCCTTCTGAGGGCTAAGAGGAAGTATCTGTATGCCTCTTTCCTAGATTCTGGTGGTTTGCTGGCCATCTTCGGTGTTCCTTGGCTTCTGTTGTATCACTTCAATCCCTGCCTTCATCTTCACATATTGTTCTCCCTTGTGTGCGTCTGTGTCCAAATGTCCCCTTTTTATAAGGATGCCAGTCATATTGGATTAGGGCCCATCCTACTCCAGTATGACCTCATCTTAACTGATTACCACTGTAATAACCCTAGTTCCAAATAAGGTCACATTCTGATGTACTGTAGGGTTAGGACTTCAACCTAGAAATTGTTGGAGGACACAATTCAACCCATAGCACATCCCATCTGTGACTTTGTTCAGGACAGTCTCAGTTTACACGTGTTGTCCTTGCTTAATTATTCATAGTGCCACCTTCCACTCTCAGTAATGTACAACTTTGAATAATCAATTATGTGGTCACCCTACATATAATCCTTTCCACTTGCATGAAATTATCAAAATAAAGGATTTTACTGTCATTTCCAGTAGATTCTAGACACAAATATGGGGAACAGTATTTTCATGTTTTTCGTTTTTTTTTTTTTATGGAGAAAAACATATGTTTATAGAGATACATATATGATGATTTTTATAAAATCTTATATAAAATACAAGATTATGTAAGTATATATAAAGCAAACCATTTATACAATTTTATTTTATTTTTTTGTATCATTTTAAAACACAAAGTTTACTGTGATTATCATGATGTACAAGTAGAATTTTGAGTCTTTTAAAAAATAATCTTTTTTAAAAAAAAGAAAAAGAAAAATCAGTTTTATGTTGCTAACAATAGACAAACTTCCAGCAGCTCACAAAGATTGAAAACTCAGAACTCCCAGCGTTCACAGAGGCTCTGAATTTGGCTAAATCAACTGCTTCAAACCCATTCTTGTTATGGGATTGGGGACAGCTCAGTTCTTTCCATGGCAACCAACTGTGCTGTCATAAACACTACAAGATGATCTCTAAATGATCTAACAGTTGCTGGTCTATGAGGGAGATAACATCCTATTAAAAATACAAAAGTTAGAGCTAACATACCAGAATATGGAGCTGCATTGACAAGGAGATTTACACTACATATAAATAGTCCTTTCATATTTAGCCTCATAAGGAAAAGGCTCTGTTTGGTAAAAACTAATATGAATTAATGCTGATCTTCCTCAAATAATTCTCCCCCACCTCCCTTCCCCGGGCTTTATTGAAGTATAATAGACAATTATTTGCTCATATTTACATTGTACAATTCAATGAGTTGGTTTTTTTTTCAATTATAGCTGGCATACAATAATGTATCAGTTTCAGTTGTACAGTGTAGTAATTAGAGATCTATATAAGTCATGAAGTGACTAAATTAGGTACCCCTCTTCTCCCTTACATATTTTTTACAACATTGTTGACTATTTTTCTTATGCTACACTATATACCTCCATGACTATTTGTATCTATCCATTTGTACTTCTTAATCCCTTTTCCCTTTCTCATTGTCCCCCCGCAACTCCCCCTCCCATCCCGTAATCCTCAAAATATTCTCTGAATCTATGAGTTCGTTTCAATTTTTGTTGTTGATGTTTATTTTGTTCTTTAGATTCCACATGTACGTGAAATCATGTGATATTTTTCTTTCTCTATCTGACTTACTTCATTTAGTGCAATACCCTCTAGGTCCATAAGCAATATCTTTTTCCACTCCCTTCCTTTCAGTCTCTGCGTTTTTTAATCTGAAGTGAGTCTCTTGTAGGCAGCATACGTAGGCGTCTTATTTCCTAATCTATTCAATTTCCCTATCTTTTGGTTGGAGAACTTAATTCTTTTCCTTTTGAGGTACTTGTTAATAGGAATGTAGTTATTACCATTCTTTATTCATGTTTTTGATACATTTTTTCTTCTTAAACAAGTCCCTCCAACAATTCCTGTAATACTGACTTAGTGTTGATCAATTCCTTTTGCTTATTTTTGTACGGGAAGCTCTTTATCTGTCCTTCGACTCTAAATGACAGCTTTGCTGGATAAAGTATTCTTGATTGTAGATCCTGGGTTTTCATCACTTTGAATATTTTGTGCCAAGCCCTTCCATCTTGCAAAGTTTCTGCTGAGAAATTGGCTGCCAGTCTTATGGGAGCTCTCTTGTAGGTAACTAACTCCCTTATCCTACTGCTTTTATGATTCTCTCTTTGTATTTAAACTTTGGCATTTCAATTATGATGTGTCTTGGCGTGGGCCTCTTTGGGTTCATTTTCTGGGGAGAGGGGGCTCTCTGAACTTCCTGGCTTGTATGTCTATTTCCTTTACTAGGTTAGGGAAGTTTTCCATCATTATTTCTTCAAATATATATTCAACTTCTCGTTCTCTCTTTTCAGGTACCCCTATGACATGGATGTTGTTACTCTTAATTTTGTCCCATAGACTCCTTAAATTATTATTGTTACATCTTTGGCTTCTTTTTTCTTGCCATTCTGATTTGGTGTCCTTGGCTTCCCCATCCTTTATATCAGTGGTTCAATCCTCTTCTTCCTCCACTCTGTTGATTCCTCTAATACACACTTCAACTCAGATAATGTATTCTTCATTTCTGACTAGTTCCCTTTTATAATTTCCATTTCCATTTTTATGGTTGTTTTAAATCTCTTTGTTAAAGTTCTCACTGAATTCATCTATATTTCCCTTAATTTCATTGAGCATCTTTCTAACCAGTGTTTTGAACTCTGCATCTGTGTGATTTCTTGACTCCATTTTTTCCTTGATCTACATTCTGTTCTTTCATATGGTTTCTGCTTCTTTGTCTTCCCATTTTGGCTGCCTTCCTGTATCTGTACTAAGCAAAGCTCCTAAGTCTCCCATCTTATTAGCATAGCTTTGTGTAGTAGGTGTCCAGTGGCACAGTCCTGAGAGGGGTTCAGCTGCAGGCCAAGTTTAGCCCCAGCCTGTGCCTCTCTGGGGCCACCTGTTAAGATTCAGCAAGCAATCCACAGGTGCTGTGCTTATAGTTGCCTCAAGAAGCCATGCCAGGAACTGAGGTCAGCTGCAACCAGTGTGAGTCTTGGCGCTGCTCAGCAAGTGGCACAAGAGTTGCCGAGGACACAACTGGATATGGCTTGGGTAGAGCTGCAAGTTGGAGGAGGCGATATTTCAGGGAATACTCTGGGCAGAGTAAGCTTTGTTATCCAGTTTGATGATGCCTCAGCTATGGAGGCACTGAGTCTGCACACTGGGACAGGAGGAAGGCTTCTGTCCAAGAGAAAGCCTTGCCTCCAGCCCTCACACCAACAATGGTGTCCTCCAAGCAGCCGACCCAACTCTGATGCTCAGAGCAAGTAGGTCTGTCACTGCAAATGTCAGGTTGTGGACATGGCCCTTTTAAGAGGTATCTGTAGCTGCCGACTGCTGCTGTGGTAGCTTCTGTCCCACTCAGCCACTTGGGACCAAGTAGCCTCATGTCTTTACTCCCTCCTACCTTCAGTTGTTGCAGAATGATTTCTTATTTCTCTCTCTATTGTAGGGCTTCTGTTCATCTAGACCCACAGAAGACTGCTTGCTGTTTGCTCCATGTTTCTATCTCCGCTTTGATGTGGTCACAAGAGGGGATGAACGAAGTTTCTATCATCTATGTCATTTTGCCCAGGTCCCCTTAAATAATTCTTACACAAATTACTTACCAACATAAGAAGTTGTAAGGAGAGAGAAAAGCAAATATAGCCAGTCCCCAGTGAAGTGTTACTTGTGACTTTGTCTAAAAACATCACTGCACAACCAAAGGTATTTCTTGGCTAAGAACCATTTTTTTCTCTTGAAAAATAAAAATGGTATTTTTTTTCTAATTACCTAATACATTCCCATTTTATAAAATTTAAAAATACATAAAACAGAAAGTAAAAATCACCTCTAATTCCACCACCCTGAGAATTTTTTAAACTACTAGAATGAAACACGTTGAACATAGTTTTATATCTTACTGTTTTTTACATAGTATGATTTACATTGTGAGCTATATTCCACATCATTGAAAATGCTTCACAAATATAACATTCAGTGAATATCTAATAGTCCGTCATGTGGATAAAGCATAATTTATATACCATTTTCACATCTTGGGATATTTTTAATGACCCTATTTTTTCAACATCATGAGTAATACAGTGACAAACATAAATAAATCTTTATTCATATTTTATATTATTTTTTAAAAATGCATTGCTAGAAATGAAATTATTAGAATAAAGGTTATGAATGTTAAGTTACTCTCACTTTAAACAAACATCCTTTTCAGAAGTTTTCTTTATTATTGTTTACATTTCCATATGCACTCTTTTCACAATCTAGAAAAAGTTCTTTAGAATTTTTATTGGGCTAACATCAAAACCATAAATTTAAATGAGAAGAATTGACATTTTTACAGTTTTTAGAAATTTGATATGTATATCCACTTATTTAGATCTTTCATATCTCAATAAATTTCTGTAGATTTTTTCATATTGTTCCTATACATTCTTTGTGTTTCAATTTTTTTTTTTTTCAGTTTTTCCTGTCTTTATTGTACCTAAATAGAATTATACAGCTAGGACTCTTTGTAATTGTCTTTTTAACTCCTTATGTTGTTTGTGAATTTATAGTGATGCAAGTAGTTGTGGATCATGCTTTGCCATTGTGTGGATTCCATCATGTGAGTCTTGAACTGTTCATTATTCCACTGTTAATGGGAAAATGAGTGGTTTAGAATGTGTGCTGGTATGTAAATTCTAGAACATGTGTTTTGGTGAGACATGGGTGAATTTGTGTGCACTATATATGTGATCATGGAATTCTTGGTCATTCAAAATGTTGTTGTTATTATAGAAACAATCTCCTTGTCATTGTATTATTTAACTAGAGATTGCTGGGATAGAAAAAAATAGTTCCTAATTTTAGAAGTATTTATCTTTCTAACCAATTTATTTATTTTATTATTTACAACTAACTTATGGTTGGTGTGTGTGTGGCGGGGGAGGGGTGTAGCATATAATTATCCCAGTTGAAATTACTACACTTCGGCTTTTTCTTTCCAATAGTAATACCCCCTTACTTTGAGTTTATTGGCCACAGCTTTCAGAAAATTTACCTAGTCAAAGTGATAGATGGCACCTTTGATTTGTCCCTAATAGGAATGACAATAGCCTCTTACATATCACACCACTAAATATGATGTTGGTTGTTAAATTTAATACTGGAATAGAATGTATGTAAGGGTGTTACGAAGGCAGCAGGAATAGTGGAGCAGGCCAGCTATAAAACAATAGAGCTCGGAGGAAACGGACAGATTAAAGAATGCTCCTTCTCAAGGGAGCACACAGCAGATGCTCAGCTTAAACCTACTGCATGCTATGAAAATGTGGACTTACTGTTAACAGATATTCCATTTTATTCAAGTTGGAGACCCTAACCCTGACCCTAATTTTTTTTTGCGCATAAAATATCTGATTTTTATATGAAATCTCCCAATTATAAAATGTTTATAACAAATCATTTTCCTAATACTATATGAGTCAAAACAAAAAAAAATTAAATATAGTCCATATTTTGTCCACTTGCAAATTCAGGTTTCAGATAAATATTCTTAACTATTTTGAGAAAGAATTGAATTAATTCGAATCTTCCAAGAGTTTTGTTTTTTTAGAAGCATGTTATATTTCATTATTTCTTTTTTTTGCATTTGTATTTTACTCATTGAATCATTAGACTTCCTAATATTAAAAAGTTGCATTTTAGGGCTATAGTGTCCAATAATATAGAATTAACTTCTATTAAAATTTCATTCTGGATTTACATATATATTAAATGTAATTCTTTATCAACTTTTTTATTTTTAATATTTGGTTGTGGTTTTGGCATATGTTTCATAAAATTAATTGATTTATAATAATCTAAAGTAGAATAGCATAGAAATTATATATTTTTTGAAAGTTTTGAGAAACTTTACCTGGAAAATTATCTGGTGAATTACTTCTTTAAAACATTCTTCAATCCCCCCCCACCCCGATGCGCATAGTTATTAGTCTATTTATGATTGAGTCAATTTTGGCTACTTTTTTTGTCGTTGAAATGCATATTTTTTTAATTTAATATAAAAAATTTTTACATAATATTCTTTTATAATTTTATTACCTCCTCTGTATCTGCTGTTCCACATCTTTCTTAATTATAATACTTTTCTTATGGTTGTTCTTTGAATCAATTTATTAGGTTTTCTTTTTATTGTGTTATTTTCTTTACAGAACCACCCGCTACATTTATTCTATTGAGTTTTTTTTAATTCAGTAATTCATGATCTCAGCATTATTCTTACATACCTCCCTTTTCTCCTAAGATGCATTTTGTTAAATATCTAACTTCTTGAATTTGATGATTAGTTGACTTATTTTCATCGATAACGATAGCACTTAAGGCTATGTTTTTTTTTTTCCTATAATAGAATTTTGGCTTAATCCTGAAGGTTTGATACATAGTAATCCCCCTTATTATGTTCTAAGACCTCCAGTGGATGCCTGAAACCATGGATGGTACCAAATCTTGTATATACTATGTTTCTTCCCTATACATATACACCTATGATAAAGTTTAATTTATAAATTAGCACAGTAAGAGATTAACTACATTAACTAATAATAAAATAGAAAAGTTATAACAATATACTGTAATAAAAGTTATGTAAATGTGATCTCTTGTTCTCTCTCTGAAAATATCTTATTGTAATGCATTCACCTTTCTTCTTATAAGTCTTTCATAAATCAAAATATGATACAATGCCTATGTGATGAGATGAGATGAAGTGAGGTGGAATTTTCCATGTAATATTGTCAGACCACAGATGACCAAAGGTAACAGTAACCATTGACAGCAAAACCACAGATAAGGGCAATGACTATATTCTGTTCCTTTTTTTCTTAATATTCTAAAAATTCTGTTATTGTGACATTGACTTTCTCACCAACACATATGTTTCAACATTTTTAAAAATATTAAAAGGGTTGGAAGAATTGCTATTTAAACTTTGCTAATTTTTTGATTTATTATATTATAGTCACAGAATATGAATAGCTATATTTTACATTTTAGAGTTTGCTGAGATTTGAGATTTTTTTGTGATTACGTATATAATATTTTTAATAATTGTTTCATGGAAATTTGAGAAAGTATGTTACCTATACAGTATAAAGTAGAATATAGGTCAAATCCAGACTTACAATATGATTTAAATTTCTTATCCTTGTTTTTTTCTATATGACCTGACAAAGTCTTAGAATTCTCCCATGACGGTTGTGTTTCTGATCACTTTTCTTCTGCCAAGAACTTGTTTATATATAGACAAAACTCACCTAACTGATGATTACTATATTTCATTATGAAATTTTTATTTATTAACAGCTTTTCTTTTATTTAATACTCTTTAGTTTTTCCAATTGATATTGTCATCTTTTTGTTTTTTAATAGAAGCTTTGTTTCATTTTTAAGTAAAAATATTAAAAATATTTCTATAATATTTTGATTTATGAAAGACTTATAAGAAGCTTAGTGTTATAATTTTTATGATTATTTGTGTTTAATTGTTAGTTTAAATTATGTACCCTAATTCATATCTAGTTTGAAAGAAGAATATTTTAAAGCAATTCCTTTAATATAGACACGTAGCTGGTGTACCTCTTGTGTTATTAAATAGCTGACTATGTTTTTCTGCAATTGTCACAGAGAAATCAGAACATAGATATATGCAAATTTTTTAGGTTATATCATTTCTTCTCAAACTTCTGTAGACATTGTTCCATTATCTTTTGGCGTATTGCTTATACTGTAAAAATCCAAGGGCCAATATCACTGTTAGACCC
This sequence comes from Pteropus medius, assembly GCF_902729225.1. NCBI lineage: Eukaryota > Metazoa > Chordata > Mammalia > Chiroptera > Pteropodidae > Pteropus > Pteropus medius. The sequence continues at coordinate 38,865,398 of NW_024340849.1, read as the reverse complement.
GGGTAGGCAGGGCCCCTGCCCCAGATCCCACCCCTTAGGAGGTTCCAGCACTTTGGAGCATCTTTCTTGAAATTCTCTAAGCCTCCATCTGGTACCAGGACCATCCAGAAGGGGCACCAGTGCTGTCCAGATAGGGTCCTCTGAATCTTGACTATAACCCACATGGGATCCAGTCCTATCTCTTTTTTTTTGAGACCCCCCAGATGATTTTGAGGAATTAAAATTGCAGATCTCAAGCATGACCAATTTTTACAAACTGACCGTATCTTTGTGAGCAGCACTCAGTGTAGTATGTATAAAATCACCGGCATTCCAGAAGTCTCCCTCAGGCCCTCTCTCAGTCATCACTCCCAACAGGCAACCACTATTCTGACTTCTCTCACCATAGATTAGTTATGTCTATTTTTGAACTTTATATAAATGAAATCATACTTTGTGTACTTCCTTATGGCTACCATTACACTCAATGTATATCTGTGAGTTCATCCAAACGATAGTGTGTAGCAGTGGTTCATTTTCTTTTCATTATTTATAAGATAACGTGGCATGAATATTCCATAATGTTTTCATTCTACTTTTGATGGGCATGTGGGTTGTTTCCAGCTTAGGGTTGTTATAAATAGTATGTACTGAGCATTCTTGTATGTGTGTACATACATATGTATTGTTGTAGCATGTATTCCACTAGGAGTGAAATTGCTGGATCATTGGGTATACCTAGTCGAAATTGTAAAATAGCTTTCAAAAGAGACTGATAAGGGAACATTCCCAATAGCATTGCATGAGAGCTTCTGTTGCTTGACATCTCACATCTTCACCAAGCTTTAGTAGCGTCAGTTACTTATTTTTAAGTTAGCCATTCAGGTACTTATGTAGTGGTTTCTCATTGTGGTTCTAATTTTCATTTCACTGATGACTAGTAACATTACACACTGAATATGCTTTATTAGCCTGAATATCTTTTCTTGAAAAATGCCTATTCAAAGATTTTACTCCCCTTTTTTTTAAATTAGGTTATTCAGTTGTCTGCATTTTTCTTATTGACAGATCAAAGTTCTTTAAATACTGTAAAAACAAACTTTTGCTTGTATACTGTGTATTGCAAAGATCTATAAATCTACTTGCCTTTTTATACCTTTAATGGTGTTTTCTGATTTAACAATGGTCTCAATTTTAATGAAGTTCATTTTAATCAATCTTTTCCTTTATGGTTAGTACTTTTTAGGAATCTTTGCCTATCCTCAAATCTTATGTTTATTTCTAGAGGTTTTAATGCTTTACCTTTTACATTTTGGCTTACAAGTCACCTGAAAGTGTTTTTTTTTTTTGTGAATGAAACAAGGAGGGAAGCAAGCTTCACTTGTTTATAGATATATACACATTTGCTCTAGCAGAATTTATTATTTTCCTCCTTGCATTGCTGCAACACAGTTTTTATAAATCCAATGGATGCAGTATGACCTTGAGACATGGGCAAGTGAACTCCTGCCCCAATCCACGTGTTTTAGGGGGCTCCACCCTTTGGAGTGCCTCCAGTCTTCCTTAGGCCCCTGGGGCTGGTGGTGCTGTCCAGGAGCCTTGAGCCAGGGTAGCACCCTGCATGGGCCCTGTCCCAGTTTCTCTTTGAGGAAGGGAGTTCTCTACCTTCACATAAGGGATCAATCACATGCCTTAGGGAGCACCTGAACTCTCACCTATAGGGTCATCCTAGGGCCCCATGAATCGGTCCTGGTTCCAGAAAGGGGATCTGGTAAGAGTATAACTCTTGCTGACTGGCATGGTGTTTCATTTGCAGAATGGTGCAAGAGTGGGCCACCAGAATGGCATTGATATGATGGTTTGGGGTGACACAGTACAAATTCAGGACTCTAGGCTGCTGATGATCTACCACTGACCCTTGGTCTTGAGCTGCATGTGTGGTCTTTGTGTTGGCTTCATTCATTCATGACATGACTGTGGTGCTGCCTCTGGTCTACAGCTCCTAAGGGCAGCAGAAGTGGTAGTATGCATCTTCTACTAGTCCACCCCAGGCAGGGGCACCAAGGTGGTCATCTCATCCTTTTCCTTCCATCATGTCACATGGCAGGCAGTCTCCAGAGGGGAGGCTTAACTGTCTCTGGAGTTTTTATGACTATTGCTTCCTACTGAAAATAGACCCTTCCAACTGATATAAAGTTCTTTCTTTCTTTTGATTATTGTGGTGATGTCAGTCTCTCTCAGGTTGGTCTTAAGCCATTGTATAAAAAACAGATATTCCTTGCATAAATGAGGGTATTTTTCTTGCTCTGCTCTTGAAACTCTCACCCCACTCATGGCAGGATATTAGAAGGCAGGAGTACAGTCAACAATGAAAGTGATCACATCCTAGGAATACATCACCTGGATTTATACCTCCTTAGTCTAAGTCTGCCAACCTCTAAACAGTCTTTATATTTCCACTTCTGATCACCATTCACTTTTCTGGCCTCAAATGATTCTCTCACAGCAGCTAGAGTAGCCAGTTACAAACATGAATTATGTTGCATAATTCTTAAAACTCTTCAGACTTCTTATTGTACTTTAAATAAAATTCAAGATTTGTAACTTGGCCTTCAGGGTCCTATATTATCTGGTCCATGCTTACCTCACTAACCTCACTTCCTGCCACTCACCATCCAGTCCCTTGTGCTCATTACATGGGTTTTATTTCAGTGCCTTGAATATATCAACCTCTTTTCAGCCTCAGGGTCTTAGCTCCTACTTTTCCTCTGTCTGGAATGCTCTTCTTTTGGTAGTATTTATGCAGAGCTCCTCATCCTTGGAAAATGATTCTGAGTTCAGTTTGAAGGTCATCTTCTCAGAAAGTTTTTCAGTTACCTAATTTAACTTAGATTTCTCCACTCCATTGCTTTTATTCTTATCACAGCAACGTGCTTGTCTTTCTTTACAGTGATTATGATGATTTGTGATTGTTTGTTTGCTTGTTTATTGCCTGCTTCTCTCAGCTAAACTGTAACTCTACAAAGGCAAGGACTACGTTTCTTATTTTCTCCTGTGTCCCCAGTACCAGACACATGGTTCTCAGTCAATATTGCTGAGTGAATGGTGAAAGAGAGATGTGTGAGATGTTATAGAGACAGAGAATATAAGGTGTGGAAAGGTAAAAGCAAACTGACTTATCTGGCTTGCATCTAAAATCAAATCCCAAGGTTAAAAATGAGATGAAAAACAGTTTTAATGAATTAACCTAGTTTTATAGAATAGGCATTTGAAAAATGCTTGTTGAATTGCAGCAATTCATCATAGTTAGGAGAGAAAGGCACTAAAAATGAAGGACCTCTCTTTCTTATCTAGAGTTGACACCTTTTTAGAAAAGTTTTGTCATAATTTATGGTTCTAAAAGGCTCAATATAAGAAATTTTGAAAATGCATAAGGTAATAAAACATTTTTAAAATTAAATATAATATCACCACTCAGCTATAATAATGGCTAACATTCTGGTGTATTTTTATTCTAAACTTTGTTATTAAGTGTATAATATATGGTTGATAAATATATACATATACATACAACATTTTGTTGTATTTTTTAGTCTTCCATATGTACAATGTATAAAATAAGTAAATATAAGGACATTTAAATGTTATTTATAAGTGATATATTATTATAAAATTAAGGTTATTACCAGAGGGGAAGTGGGGGGGAGGGGGAAAAATAAAAAATAAAAAAATAAAATGTTAAAAAAACCCTATATTAAGATTCTTTTAGATTAAAAAATATAAATAAATAAAATAAAATTAAGCTTATATTTTATGTAATGTTCCATAATGTACTTTTTCCAGTTCACATTATACTCTGTACATTTTCTCATGCCATTAAATGTTTTTAAAAATACATTTTAAAAATTATTGCCTAGCATTCAATCATACTAATGTATCATAAATTATTTAACTAATGTTCTTTTTGGGTTATTTAGGCTTATCTAATTTTCCATGTTATAAATATTGCAACAATAAAAACTTATGTAAATAAATCTTTTCACACATTCCTGATTAGTTCTTTTGGATAAATTTCTAGCAGTGAAATGACTAGACCCAAGGTTATGAATTTTTCAAGATTCGGCTGTACATTGTCAACTTGCTCTTCAGATGTGCTGAAGTATGTTCCCAGTGGCAAACTGAGATCATTCATTTATTCTCATCTCATCTCATATTGAGTATTAAATATTGCCAGTTTGTTCTTTTGTGAATTATTTACTTACCTCTTTTGCCAATTTTTCTATTGGATTGCACACCTTTTTTATGATTTGCACTATATATATTAAATAAATATATATTCTGTTAGTCATATATGTTTCAAATATTTATTTTCAGTTTATTCTTTGCTTTTTTGTCAGTATTTATTTAATGTGTAAAACTGTTAAAACTGTCATAAAGTCAAGTACTTTCCAATTTTTTAAAAATTTTGCTTAGGAAAGACTTTCCAACTCCAATTTCAAATAAGAAAACCACCTAAGTATTTTCTGTTTCTTTTAAGATTTCTTCTTTTTTAAAAATTTAGTATTATAATCCCCCTGATATGTATGATGGAGTAGAATTAAGAATATAATTTTGTTTTTGTTTTGTTTTCCACCAGTTAACCATTTGACCCATATTCATTTTCACACACTAATTTCATTCCCTTCACACAAATTTGGAAGCCTCATTAAAAAAAAAAAAGTGTTAAAAAAAATGTTTAAAAAATGTAAATACCAGGATTTGTTTCAAAGCTTTCAAGGGTCATTGCTTTTGCCCAGTGTGACATTCTACAAATTATATTTATATAATGGGTTTTATTATGTGGGAGTGTAAATCCTGCTTATTTATTTTTGAAAATTTCCTGACCTATCAATAATTTGGTAAAGGTTCAAATCAACTTGGTTCTCTGTATCTTGTTTTACTCTACTTGTAAAATAGTGGGTAGGTGACATAGGCTTTATTAGGTGATAAAATTAACTCTTTTGTACTACTAATTCTCTCTTTCTAGACTTAAATAATCTTAGAAAAATTAACAAACTTTGGGCAAGCTATTTAACTTCTCTTGGCTTCAATTTCCTTATCTTTAAAATGAAAAGAAAATACTCTCCTTTGATATTTAGTTTTAAAATATGTCTTTTCTCAAAAATTACTCAAAACCATCAAAGAATAAAAAGCAAAATTTTAAATTCAATCATTAACAAAACCAAGAAACATCTGAAATCTAAAACCACAGACTACAAGGAAGACAATAGAAAAAAATAGATGTCAAACAGGGATGTGAAAGAAGTAGCTGAATTTCTTATTTAAAAGAGTCAGCATCTCTTTTTAAGATAAGAAATATGATAAGATATATACCTTGAAGTGTAAATCACAAATTTATTTTTCCAATCAATATGTATGGGCTATACCAGTTGGTCAAAGGCCCCCTTCGCTGGACTTGGTTTAGGTCCCAGAAGAAACAGAAACAGAAAAGGCAAGTATACTAGGAATCACACAGCTACGTTTGTAAGAAAGTCTGTCATGGAAGCAGGGAGAAGAAAAGGAACGACTTCTGAGTTGCCTTGCAGTGTTTATTTTGGTTGGTTTGCAAGAAATAAGGCTGGAAGAACTCTTGAGACAATCTCAGCTATGTGTCATAATTGCTGATCTGGATGACCCTCTTCCTAACCCATGTAAAGGTCCTACACGTAGTTGATCGAGGAAGAACTCAGTTCATTACCGGATGAGCAACAATGAAAATGAGAAGTATAGGATTTCATTATATAAAAACTGAAGAAAAAAAATGACAGATGAAGAAATTCACCAGAACGATGTTGAGAGAAAATTAGTTGAAAATTCTGAGCAAATATTTCATCATAAATTTTAAAACCTTGGTGAGTAGAAAAATGTAAAGCTCCAATAAGCAATATAAGCTCTAAATAAATAAAGGTATATATTATGTTCACAAATGATATAACATAATAAGATGTCATTTCTTACCACATTAATCTATTAATTCAATGCAAACTAAGCTTCCACTTGGATTTTTTCCAGAACTCAACCAACTTACTCTCATATGAATATAGAAGAATAAATGTCCAAGAACTCAAATAGCTAAGTTAAACATAGAAAAGAAGAGCAGCGAGACTGGACTCCTTACTGATTATCAAGATGTATTGCAGCACTTTAGTACAAAACCCCAGTAGGGTTTTGGTGCACAGATACATATAACAATGGAAAAAATAGAGAGATAGAGAGCTCAAGAATGGATCTATGTGTACATGACAAAAATTAACACTATAATAAGAGAAGTATTCAACAGGTGATGACATTGGAAAAACTGGCTTTTTTATGGGAAAAAAAAAGTTGGATCACTACCTTACACCATAGATCAGAGTGGACTCTAGATGGAGTTATGATCCACAACACATCTATAGAAGAAAATAGAATATAGAATGTAGAATAAAATCTTTTTCCACAAACCTCCAAAACCACTTAAAAAATCAAAAGTAAGAAATTTTGTTTAATGAAGGAAACCATAAACAAAGAAAAAAGATGGATACCTAATGAGAAGTTTAGACTCCCTAGTAATCAAACAAAACAAAACAAAACAAAACCAAAAACAAATTAAATCAATGAGATACCACTTGACATTCATAAGAATGGGAAAAAATTGGAAAAGTGAATAATATAAGCATTGACTAGGATGTGAGAAGATTAAAATTTTGGTGCACTATTAGTGAATGTGTAAACCGGTATAGATGCTCTGAAAAGCAATCTGGTAATCTTTAGAGAAATATAGCATGTGCCTATTTTAGAAATGTGGAGAGTTAGAGGCAACCTAGATATCATCAACTAGGAAATCTATAAGTAAAGTGAACTATAGAGTGATGAAATATTTTATGCTGCAGTTAGAATAAATGAACTAGATATCTGACTATTAATGTCGATAGTATTAAAAGTATAGGATTGAGTAAATAAATAAAAGTAAGAAACAATCCTCATCTTTTCATCTCCATCACTTTCTTATTTTCTTTTATTCAAGTTAAATTCTGTGATCCATAATTATAACTACTCCTTCATATATATCTAGACTCTCTTGTTCTTCTCTTTTTGTGGTATTAACTTCCCTATTGGAACCAGAATTTTGAAGAAAGAAAGAAGAGAGAGAGAGAGAAAGAAAGGAAATACAGATTTAGTATCAATTAGGTTAAATAAAAACCTGTCCTAAATTTGAACTGGAAATACTAATATATTAATCTTTGAAACAAGCACACATTTTTTCAGCTCTATCCACTGAACAGGCCTAGAGATGATAGCCAACATAATAGCAATAATACCCCTAATGTCTAGACTGTAGTCTCTAAAAATAATTTCCCACTAAAAGTAACCAAGGCTTCTTGAACAAATATCCATTTCCAGATCTGGGACAGGAGATGTGCAAAAACAGCCTGGAATATCTTGTCAGACAAGTAAGTAAAGAAACTATCAATGACTTTTATCACGTCTAAAGAACTCAGGAGCCAATTTCAATTAGGTATATACTGGTTGAAAACAGAACAATTTGAGGATCAGTAAGGACAATAATTTCCAATGGACTAACACACATCAAATATGTTTAAAATCCATTTATTCATGATAATACAAAACAAGACAGAACAAATGTCACTGGTTATCTCTGATAAATGTTAAGAACCAAATTGTTGCTTTGAAAACTAATAAATAAAGGGAAAGAATCGAATATCTATCCTGCCTTTTCCATATGAATACAAGCACCTCAAGTGATTATACTTCAGTATGTACACCAATAGTTGATGAAGGAAGTATCTCTGTATAGAAGTATTCCATCTAATAAGTGAAGAAAAATGATAAAATTAAAATGTCATCATTTTGTAATCAATAGACACAGGAAATAGTTATCTAATAGCACAAAAAGAAAAACAAGCCAATAATATTTAGTCTTCCACCCAAAAAATCAAACCTGAATTCAATCACATCTCTAGATTTAATTACCAATCTATAGGAAATACAGAGGAATAAAGGAATATGATAACCCCATGGGGAGCCAATCAGCAAAATCCAAAATATGGAACATGTACAGAATAAATGATCCAGTTTCTTCGATGAAAATTCGTAAGGTAAGAAAGAGCTAGAAGGTGAACGTACAGATTAAAAGAGACTCAAGATACATATTAAATAATTGTGATATATGGATTTTATTTGCATTCTAATCAAATGAGCTAGAAAAAACTTAAAGACAGTTAGAAAAATAAGTACATCGATGGAACATTTGAAGATATTAAAAAGCTTTTGGGAAGTATTTTAACATCTATATAGTCATACGGTTGTATTGTTTTCAAGTTACTGTCTTTTAGAGAGATCTACTTAAATATTCACAGAGGAAATGCTATGAAGTCTTGGATTTGCTTCACAATAATCTGGGTGAAGAAAGAAGAGAGTTGAGAACTTGATGAAATGAAATTGGCCGTGAGTTGAAAATTATTGAAGCTGTATGATGGGTATAAGGAGTTTTATTATCCATTCTCTCTCCTTTTGATATGTTTGAAATTTTCTGTAACAAAATGTCTTAAGTAATGGAAGTTATAATAAAAGAAAAGATTACCATAGGAACTAAAAGATTAAACACCTAGAAAAATGGGTAATAGGTATATGAAAAATAGAACTTTAAAATATTACTGAAAGACACAATAGAAGAATTTAACAAATGAAAAAGCATATCATTAGGTGGTAAGTGTCATCATATATAGATGATTTTCCTAACCCTAACCATTCTTCAAAATGTAGTCTAATAATAAAATGCAAACCCAATAAAAATACAGAAATGTCCTTTTACGCCAGATAAGCTGATTTATATGAAAAAAATAAGTATACAAGACAACCCAGAAAATTGGGGAGAGGGATTATAATAAGGGAACAAGCTCTAATAGATATTAAAGTCTTAAGAGACTAGTGGAAGAATAGACAGATCAGTGATAAATAGCATACATAGTATGTGCAGCCATTTAGTAAAAAGGAGAGAAAAATACAAGAAACGGGCAAATTAATTTTTACATGACTTTCGAATTTTGCATGGATCATCTATTAATATATCCAGGGTGGAAGGACGGTTTTCAAATGTTGGCTTTTAACTAAATTGAAGGATTTGTTGTTTTTTTGAACTGACCACACATTTAGTGAGAAATTTAGTTGATATGACATCACAGTGGTGTAGATTTTAATCTCTGTGGGAGAAATGGGGGAGGATGGAAGAAGCAAAAAGACGACATCAAGTTACTGTGGGAGGTGAGGAAGTGGTTTCTCTCTCACTCCTCCTAAGACTGTAAAAAAGTGGCCAATTTAATATGTAAGAAAGAAATGACATGTAGATGAAGCTTAGAGCCTGAGGTAGCAGAGGTGGCATGAGGAGTTATATCTACCTGCTATTTCTTTCCCATTGAGGGGAGAGGAATGATTTCTATGTTTATGAATTTCTAATCTAGAAGATATCCATGCAAAACAAAGACCAAAGGTTATGGAACAACATAGTCTCTGCAAGGAAGGGATGTGTCTGGTCAAGCTGTCAGAAACCACCAAAAGTCTCAGCGTGGACCCCTTTGCTGTTCTGGAAGCTGTCAGTTCTTTGAAGCAAACTGTATTTTTTTTGGGCAACACACCAAAGAGTGATGCAAACCTCAAAGCCTGACAAGTTGGATCCCAGTTCTAGCTTTTTCTCATAAAACTTTGCTTTGTCTATTAGAACAACTTTTAGAGAATACAGAGGAAGAGACTTTTATTAACAAGGATATTAATCAGCAGCATTAAGATCTTAGAGAAAACCCAAGTTGAAGAGAGTTAACTAAATGTCTAATTTTCCTTAATATTTTTTATTATTCTATTTCATAAATACCTAGAATTATATCTTGTAAGAATGAAGTGCAAAGAGTTCCAGGCAAAATAGATTTCTCAGAAAAGTCTACTGATGTTTTTAACTATATCTCAACTATATTAAGATGGTGTTTTTTTAAGTGACTTCTCTGTTCTTGCACTAATGTTAGAGGAATTGCCAAAAAAAATAACTAAAACAAGTCCCAGTTCACAAAAAAACCCATATAATTTAGTAAAATATATATAATCAAATAATATTATAAGATAATATAAATTAAGAGCACATGAATGGTGTAAATAAGTAGATTATCACAGTAACTTGCACATCATTTGGAGCAAAGAGAAAAGAGAAACATGATCCATTATCTGATTCCATGTAAAATTCTATCTTGAACTTGTGAAAGCTGGGGAGAGAGGGCAATTCTTGCTGCTTCTTCTGAAGTCTTTGATGCTGAGACCAAGATATATTATAGAAAATAGATTTCTATAAACTTCCAGAAAAAAAATCCTCCTAATAATATGGAAGATAGATGTCTCAGAATGCTGTAAACTTAGAGGATATGTCCCTCATTTTAAAAAATAAAAATGTTAAAACTAATAAATGAATTAATAATTGTTTCTGTCTATTCAATTTGCAAAACGATAAAAAATAAATGAAACAAACTAAAACTTTGAAGATTAAAGACAATATGACAGCCTGGTCAGAGTATCCTATTTCTTTGTTCCAAAAGCATAATAATTCAGATTACATTAAGAACCTTCACTTGGTAGGTTATACAGAATGCAAAGAAAACATTGCAGCATTGTGCAAATGAACAGATGAGCAATAATGTGAAGTCTTGCATCATCTTGTAAATCTGGCATTGAAATTTCCATCATGAAAATACTGTGATCTCAATTCCTAAATGCTGCGAATAAAGTTAGATAGATGGTTTTGAAACTTTGACATATATTGATTTGACTTATACAAACATACAAACTATTTCTTATGCTAGGAAATCAAGGCAGTAAAAGTTATCAGTATTTTGCTTATAATTCAATAAGAGTATGTGGTAAAGCAAATAAATAAATATAAGTTGTCTACTCAAAAGATATTCTGAAACACCTTTTGAGGTAGTACCAGAGAAGAATGTTTTAAATTTTGCAGTCCATATTCTATATTGGTTAGCTATTTTAAAAATAATCTTATGGAAAAATGCTCAATCATACTATTAATAAAATAAGGGTAATTATAAATAAAATAATATGTTGCTAGACAAATTAGCTAAGATTGTTTTTAATGAGGATAACTGATGCCGTGAAAGTGTATAGTATAATTGACATTTTCATACATTGCTAATGTAAAGGTTTATTGAAACAGTTGTTTTCTAAAGCAATTTAATGATATATATCAAAAGCCTTTAAAGTTTTCAAGCCCTTTAATTCACTGTTCCTATCTCTGGTAATCCATTTTATTGAAAAAAAAAATAGAAAGGTTCTGGAAATTTTATGAACAAACATCTCACTAACGAAATAAGTCTTTCCCTTCAAACTGAGTGAACCAAGATACTCACTACTGGACCAGGGGCAATGCTCAGTGCATATGCAGACAAGCTAAGCCTAAGTTTCTAAACCAGCCATTGGAAGGAAAATGGGAAAGCCAAGACTGGCCTAGACAAGTCACTAATGACTCCACAGAGCTGGAGTCAATTCCTGAAACTACATCCCTGCTACGCAGTTGGAGAGGGGTTGAATGTATTATGGGAGCTGACCTACATGGCCACCACACCTGGTCTTTCAATTTTCTCCATCTCAGTGGTCTCTGTATTCAGTTAACTGAAGCCAAAAAAGTAGAACCAACCCTCAAATGCCCCACTTCCTTGCCTCCACATTCAGTGCAATACTAAATCCTATTATCAAACAGAACTGTATGAAACTGCCAATATGGGACCTCTTTGACTACAAAGTTATGATTTTATATGATTCGATGTATGTTTCTATATGCAAAATATTTCTCAGATCGTCTGTTTTCTTCTCTGCTGCACCTCCCTATCAAATAATGCCACCTTAACTCATCTCCTTATTTCCACTCTTATTTCTGCACCCCACTTTAAAGTTCATCAATGGTTCCCTATTGCTCTTAGAATATATCATAGACTTCTTAGCCTGGCCACAAAAGTCTTGAATAATCAGACTCTTGCCTACAACTCTGGTCTCCTCCCAGGCCATTCTCCCTATCACACTGTCCTCCAGCATCACTGACCTCTTGACACTATCCTATATCTTCCCTTCTGCCATGTGCTCTGCCTGGAATGTTCCACTCTTCACTCATCAATTGACCAATCCTACACACCCTTCATTTTTCCACTTTAATTTACTTCTTCAAGCCTTTCTTGATTTCCCAATCTAATTCATTTTGCCCAGTTACGCTCTCTCATAATACTCCATTTGTTTTCTTTCTGGAAACAATTTGTAATTAGCACATTTATCCTCTGGTTGTTATATATCTGCTTAATATCTCTCTTTCTACTAGATGGGAAGCTACCTGAGGGAAGAAATTGCATCATTTTTGTTTTCCTCTGTACTTGGTACATAGTAAACTTTCAATAAATATTTGCTGAATGAATGTTTCTATGAATGAACAATTAAATTCGTGTGCTAGGTAAAAATGTTGATGGAAAAAATAAGCTGTAAAGTTGTGTGAACAATATCATTACAACTATTTTGTAAGACCAAACATTAAAGAAAGACTCAGAAGGAAATAACAAATAATGTTAACAAAAATTGTTTAGATGATGAGATTATGAGTAATTTTATTTTTTTCTCTTTGATTTTCTATATTTTCGATTTTGCTTAATGAGTATATAAAACTTGAAAATTATATTTTTAAAAAGTTTAAGAACAATCTTTACTTCCTCTATAATTTTCCTCCTTACCAAAATAAAATAAATTTTTGATCTTCTAACATTTATTATGAAATGTCCCACCTAATTTTCCAGCATGTGTAGTTAGTTTATTTCTGGCATACACAATTTGAAGAGTGCATAAGGAGATTCTAAATAAAATCTTTGCTCTATATGGATAGGTAAGAAAATAGTCATAAATTCCTAGTTCCAGGATGTAGATAAAGTAATTTGATTACATAAAAATCTGATGCCACTGTTTATTATAATAATAATACATAATTATATTTAATTAATGATAATTATGCTTTTCCCATGTAAGTTGATATCTATCATATGACATTTTTTAGAAATTTCATAGCCACATATGTTTCTAAAACTTCTTCAGTAGGCCCTTCAGAACTCAATGTAATCATCCGCAAGGATCACTCCCTATTTTCTGAGTAAATTATCTGTCCATCCTAACAAAATATTCCTGAAATCTTCTCTCCACTCTGACTTCTCCATTTTTAAAATATCAGGTGTGTTTATATAGGTGAAAAGGAAGCAGAGTTTCAAACATCTTTCAAATTCATCCATTTTTTGTCACATTTCTCCCTCCCCATTGCCACTTCTCTAATCCAGGCCACTGTCATCTCCAACATGGACACAGCTACAATTCCCTAACTGATTCCTTCCATCCATTAAAAAAAATCTTTACTAGAATATAGCTTATATAAAATAGAGTGCACCTACTTAGTTGTACCTTTCAATGAGTTTTGACAAGTTATACCTCAGTGCAAGCACAGTCACTATAATCATCTAGAATATTTCCATCACTCCAAAAGTTCCCTTATGTCCCATCCTAGTAGACCCAGTATATGGAAATACCACAACTTGTTTATCTATTCCCTTCTCGATGGACACTAGAGTTGTTTCCAGGTTTGGGCTATTATAAATAAATCCACTAATAACATTTATATATTAGTCTTTTGTGTAGACATGTGTTTTGATTCCCTTTGAGTAAATACCCAGGTGTGGGATTGCTGAATTATATGTTACATATATATTTAACTTCATAAGAAACTGACAAAATCTTTTCAAAAGTGTATGTACCTTGTTGCATTTCTACCAGCATGTATAAAAATTTCACTTGCCAGTATCCTTGTCAACGCTAGGTATTGTTAATCTTTTTAACTTTAGCTATTCTAAATGGGTAGATTAATATCTTATTGTGGTTTAAACTTGTATTTCCTTTATGGCTAATAATATAGAGTATATTTTGAAGTTATTATTAGTATATCTATTTTGATTGTTCATATATATCAACAATTAAAAAAATTAGGTTATCTACTTATTATTGAGTTGTAACATATTTTATAACATTTTAATGTAGTCTGATTGTTTTGGCTGTTATATGTATTTTGAATATTTTCTCCCAGTCTTTGGTATGAACTTTTATATTCTTGACAATATTTTTTAAAAAGCAGATGTCATAAATTCTGATGATGTTCGGTTTATCAAATATTTCTTTTATGGTTTATGCTTTTTGCATCCTAAGAAATCTTTGCCTACCCCTAAGATATAAAGATTTTCACCTATTTTTTTCTAGAAGTTTTATAGTTTTTGAATTTCCATAAAAATTTTAGAATCAGGTTAGAAAATTCATACTTTTTGATATTCTTATAATTGATATTTTAATTTCAATTTATAATTGTTCATTACTGGTATGTAAAGGTATAAATGATTTTTTCACATACTGACTTTGTATTCTGGAACCTTGTTAAATTTATTTATGAATTCTAGCAGCTTTTTGTAGATTCCTTAAAGATTTTCTTCCAACATAATCACATTATTTGCAAAAACAAAAACAAAAACAAAAAAGAGTTATTTTTTCCTTCCAATTTATATGCCTTTTTTTTTGTTGTTGTCTTTAGTATAACATCAGGTATAAATGGTGAATGTTGGCATCCTTGCCCAAACTGAGTAAGGAATTATTCAATTTTTTAGAATTAATCATAATGTTAACTATAGGTTTTTCATAGATATTCTGTGAGTATCAGGTTGAGAAAGTTCTCTTCTATTCCTAGTTTTTATCTCAAATGAGCATGACATCATTTTATACATTATTGGATTTTATTTACTAATATGTTGTAATGATTTTTATAATCATGTCTATGGGGTATACTGGTCTTTAGTTTTCCCTTTTTTGTAATACTTTTATATGTTTGGTAGAAGAGTAAAGCTGGCCTCAAAAATTATTTGTAAAGCATTACCTCCTCTTTTTCTGAATGAGTTTGTGTAGACTTGATATTATTTCTTCCTTAAATTTGAATAGAATATACCAGTAAACCCATTGGATCAAGGTTGCATGTGTGTTTTAAAGATTTCAAATATTAATTCAGTTTCCTCAATACATTAGGGCTCTTCAAACTTTCTACGTCTACTCGAATCAGTTTTGATAAACTGTCTTTCAAAGAATTTTTCCTTTTCATTTAAGTTTTCCAATTTATTTGCATGATGTTTTTCAAAATATTTCCTTATTATTCTCTTAATATCTATAAGATCTGTAGTGATGTCATTTTTCATTATAGTCAGTCTACCTAACACTTCAACAATTTTATTAATTTTCTTCAAAATTAAATGGTTTCATGTTTTTTCTCTATCGTTTTTCTATTTTTTTTCAATTCTATTGCTCTTTATTGTCTTTCTTCTACTTACTTCAGGCTTAATTTTAATTTCCATTTCTTTTCTCATTATATCTTACATTTCCTTTACACTCTGGAGCATATTTATAATAATTATTTTAATGTCCTTGTCTGCTAATTATATTATCTCTGTTATTTCTATTTCTGTTTCTATTTACTTAATTTTTTTTCCTGACTATGGGCCAATTTTCCACTTCTTTGTATGTCCAGTAATTGCTTAATGGTTGCTAGACATTTTGAATTGCATATTGTTGAGTGTCGGATTTTATATTGTTTTTAGGCTTCTCTCTTTCTGGTAGAAAGGTATTTGTAGATTGTATTGATATTTTGAGGCTTATTTTAAAATTCTTTTAGGGTAGATGTAAAGTAGCCCTTATCTGAAGATAATTTAACCTCCTATGTAAGGCATCACTCTTCTGAAGTCTCCATTAAATGCCACAGTATTTAATAAGGTCTCTCCTCTTGGCTGAAGGGAATTAGGATGATGTGCAGTTCTGTTTGAGCTGTGAATATCTCTTATATCACAGTTCCCCAGTAAAACTGCTTTCTTTGAGATTTATTCTTGCTTGGCCTCACGAGTTTTACCCTATGCATGCGTGTATTGATACTCAGCCAAAGACTTAAGGGAACATTTATGCAGATTTCTGGACCTCTTCCTTTGAATAAACTCTCTTTTCTTGGGTACTGTGCCCCACCTCCCCCCGGCCCTCCCCCCCCCCCACCAAATTCTAAATGCCTCAGCTTCCTGGAACTTTGATCTCTTTCTCTTCAGCTCAGAAAGATTGCTGAATTCTGTTTGAGCTCCTGCATCTAGAGTAGAAATTACCTCCAGACAAAAAAGCTTTAATGATAGTAGGATTTACATCAACTGTTTCTCTTTTGTCAGTGATTACATCTTGTGCCACCCATTGTACAATATCTGAAAATAGCTGTTCCTTATATTTTGTCCACTTTTCTTATTGTTTACAGGGGAAGGATAAGTCCAGACCCTGTTTATTCCTCATGGCTAGAAACATAAGTTTCTTCCCTCCACTTTTGACATCTGCCATCCATTCTTCACTGTCGCCAGACTGATTTTCTTAACACAAATTTGATCAAATCAGCCACAAACTTGCAGGGCCTAGTCTCATCCTTGTCTACCTCTCTAGCATCATTTTTCACCATTTCCCAATTTCTACGTTATGTTTCAGCATTACTAAATAATTTCCAGTGTTCTTCAAGTATGCCATGGTCTTTCTCACATATGAACCATTGCAAATATTCTTTTCTTGACTTAGAATATTTGCCCTTCGCCCCACATATGCACTACCTCTAGCTAATATATACTTATCCTTCGTAACTAACTTACCTTTCTTTCTCAGAGAGGTCTCCCAAAAAACGTAGAGTTGGTTTGCACTGTGCTGACATGTTGGTTTGCACCATCCTGACACTCTCATAATGTCTTGTATTTATTTCCCTTATAATAACCCTCATCATTTCATTTATAATTACTTACTTAATATCTTACCCATTAAACTATTAAATCAAAGTGAAGATTCAACATTTCTCTCGCTAAATCTGCTAAATCTCCAGTGTCTTGTACAGCAACTGGTAGAGCAGATATCAACAAATATTTGATGAATAAATTGAGGAAAACATAAGATAATTAACCAAAGAACAGATAATGAGAGGCAGAAGGAGGGAGGAAAAACATACAAACAAGCAAACAAATAAACTCTAATGTTCAAAAAAACAGAAGAATCCTAAGGACAGCACTTTTCCATTTTGTTGACTCTGTGGGTCAAATTTTCCAGATGTCATTTAGTTCCTGACTTTGTTTTGCCTTTGTCAACAGAAGCACTAAGATGAGAATGGCACATTTGATACTTTTCTTTTTTGCAAACCAAGAAGACTCAGAATAAATGCTTTTCCATGATGCAGTTTTCAGAAGCAATCATGATGAACAAAGTTTCACAGTAATTGAGTACAGTATCTGATGATTCTATTACTCTGTCTTGGGTAATTCCATGGAAGAGAGAGATCCATTATGCCTTAACCTGTTCTTTGTCACTTCTGTTGTTTTAGTGTCAAGGTAAAAGAGTGTTCACAGACCTGATATGATATTCATCATCCTAATCAAGTCATGTGAACAAACAAACTTAGGTCGTGGCAATCAAAGACCTGAGAAAGAATGTTTAGAAGAATTGAGAGATTACATGTTTCATACAAGAAAACAATGCAGAGGTTGTAACATTTTAATTAAAAAGTCGTAGATCCATTGACTAAAATGTAGAAGTGCTCTGCTTACTTGTCATTCAGCCTTTACCATTTAACACTTTATCAAAAAAATAAAATGAAATAACAGAAAACTTTTCCGCTTAAAGTGATGTGCTTTAGTGCCATATTTAGAATGCCAAACAAAAGGAGTTATTTCCAAACAAAAGCTCAGATTCCTTATGAAACCTTCTTTCGATGACAAGGAAGTTATTTATTCTCCAAAGATTCAGTGGCATCAGAAAATATGAGAAAGAGCTAAAAGTATTCTTAGACACCATTTGGTCCAATCTCTTATTTTAGATTTAAAAAGTGGTTTTTCAACAGCATCCATTGCTTCCTTAATTATTATTTCTCCCTCTGCTACTTGACCTCATTTGACCTCTGGCCCATTCATGCTTTTCTTCCTTCCTCATTCCATCAGCTCATGTCTCATTCATCCCCATCTATACCCCGGGCTCCCACAACAGGCATTTCAGCATGGGTCTAACTAGCAAACTAGGTCACTCTATACTCCTGACCTGTCTTGTCCACCATTCCAAATCCCCAGCTCATAGTCAGCCTTGTGTACTCAAAGTCATCTTGGACATTTTTCTGGCAATCATTTCCTTTCCAACTAACGTCCTCACTCTAACTCTTTCACTAATTCACAGCAGCAAGTCATCCAACTCTGAGGACTCTGCACTCCAGAGCCGCGCTATCTGACCTCAGGGGGCTCCCAGTGCTACTCATTGGTTCTTGAATTCATTTCATATTGATGTTCCATTGCACTCCTCTCTCACAGAATCTTCAAACCATGGGATTTTGTAAATATCTAGAACTCTTAAGTCTAGAAAATTCAACTCCTTTATTTTATAAATGAGAAAATGAAAGAAAGCCCAAGATAGGAAGTCACACAGTTAATGATAAAGATCTGACTATAATCCAGGAAAAGGAAACTTTAACTCCTTATCCCTCTTTAGTTTACCTGTACCTTGACCCATCAAGTCATGGGTTATCATTAACAACTATTCCACCAACAAAAAGCACATCCGGTAAAAATTTCCCTAATTCTCTAATATCTAACTCAACATGATGGAGTGAAAAGAATATGGGCTTTGGTGCTAGAAAGGCCAGAATCCAATCTTAGCTCTGTCCTTTCCTATCCATGTGACCATGGGGAAGTTACTAATCCCATTTTGGCCTAAATGTCTTTACCTGTTGAATGGAAACAATAGATTGAAAATCTACCCTGTAGTGCAGGGGTCCCGAACCTTTCTGGCACCAGGGACCATTGCTCCTATGAGAATCTAATGCCTGATGACTTGAGGTGGAGCTGAGGTGGTGATGCTAGCACTGGCGGGGGGGCTGCAAATACCAGTGAAGCTTCACTCGCTTGCCCGCTGCTCCTCTCCTATTCTGTAGCCCAGTTACTAATAAGCCACAGACTGGTACCAGTCCGTGGCCCAGGAATTGGGGACCCCTGCTGTAGGGTTTTTGTGATGATTAGGGTCCCTGTGTGTAAAATAACAAGTATAATAGCTGGTAGGTAAATGGCAAATTGGCAATTATTTCCACCTTCTTTCTCTTTCAGCATACTATTTTCTCTGCCTCTTTATCTTGTCTTTATTTTTACCTACGCCCTCCTCCCTTAAGAGAAGTGGCTTTCATCCTCCTTTTCAAAGTAAATCCCTCTTCCTCAGATTATGAATACATTTTCTCCCCCTTTCTCTGGGCTCTGAACCATCTGGGCACTGTTCTTCAGCGCCTAGTACTCCTTCTTCTCTGCGGACTCCTTTCCACCTGGCTTCTCACCTGCTCTGGACACCCCTGGCCTTGAAAACACCTACAGAAGGTTGCAGCAGAGGGATTCCAACTCAGGAGCAGGAAGAACGTAAGCAACAGATCTTGAGCATGATTGATATTTGACAACACCACACAGGAATTTGATATGCCTTCTTCCACATTGGGGAAATTTCACCTTTTCGAATGGCAAGGTTCTAGCTCTCCTATCTCATTTACCACCAATTTCTGGGAAAAAGGGGGTGGATGGATAATCTTGCTTTTGTCATGTTATCATTACTCATTCACTCTTCAACACCTAGATGGTTTGTTAAAACAGATTTCTGTGTCCATACCCTAAACTTCTGATAAAGTCTGTATTAGGGCTGAGAATTTTACTTTTAACAAGTTCTCAGGGGACACTGATGTCCTTGTCCAGGAACACTGAAAGAACCACTGCTCCAGAGCCTAGTTGTTGACATCCAAAGAATGTCCAAACCTGTAGAAAATTTTTATAAGAATTTATTAGAGTTCATTTGAGCCAAAAAGAGGATACTCCTAGAAGCAAGATCTCAACAGAGAGAAAAATATTTCTCAGAATGACAATGCAGTTTCTTTTGTGCATTTGAAATTAAGGTGGGACCATAAGGAAGATTACATGAAGGTGGGAAAAAGCAAGCAGGGATTGCATTACAGGATAATTAACAAGATTATATGCTCTCTTGAGGGTGGTTGCACTTCCAAGGGGTCTGAAAAAGGCAGTTCAAAGTTGTGTTAATCTGGATGCACAGAAACAATGGAAAAGGCAAAGATAAACCTTTTACTAAAGAAGTTATATGCCTGGGCTACTCACCATGACTTGTTTCCATTTATGATCAGATCACCCTGCAAGGTTATTTTCAGTTAGTTATAATGGCACCCCTTTTGCATCCACAATGTGGTCTGTGAACCAACTGCATCATATGCACCAAGGAGTTATCACAAATGCAGAATCCAGGCTCCACCCCAGAACTACTGACCCAGAATCTGCATTTAAATGAGATCAATGTGACCCACATTCACATTAAAGTTTGAGATACACTACTCTAAATCAATGGTTCTTTATCCTGAATAAATATTAAGATTCCTGGGAATTTTTTTTTTTAAATACTAAGTCCAGGAATTAGTATTTAGTTGGACCGAGGTGGGGTCCCAAGCATATTTTTAAATACCCAGGAATCCTGTTAAAGTGAAGATTTGAATCGAGTAAGTCTGAGGAGGAGCTAAGGTTCTGCATTTCTACAAAGCTCCCAGGTAGCCTTGCCGTTGTAGTCCGGGGATCATAGATTAAGTAGCAATCCATTCCAGAAAGGGCCATTAATGCTCTTCTACTCCCCAAATTTGACCATCTTTTTTCAACCCTCATCTGTCTTCATCTCTCTGCAGCTGTTATTCTTCTCGCTTTAAAATATTGGTTCTTGGCCTTGACTGCAAATCATCATCACCTGGAAAGCTTTAACAACTACTGATTTTGGGGTCCTACCCCCAGAAGTTCTGACATAACAGTATGGGGTACGGCCTGGGAATTGAAATGTCTATATCTCCCCAGATAATCCATAAGAGCAAAGTTTAAGAAGCGCTGGTTCAAAACCATTACTTGCCATAGTCCTGAGAGACAGTGCTATTCAATATTTCCTCCTACTTCTTGATCACTTCTCAGTATCTGTCGCTTGCTACTTTTTCTCACTCCAGTGGTTTTATCCATCACTACCACAAACATGACTCTGAATCTGAAAAACTGATATCAACTAAGCTCCCCAAATATGCCTCTCTTGACTTTCACATTTGGGTTAAAAGTCCATTCCTTCTCATAGTCACTCAGGCTTAAAACTGGACATTGGAAAAGTCTAGATACTTAGAGCCTGATTCTTCTTTCTGCCACTTCTACCCTCTCCAGTGGAAGCCAGGCTGTTCTCTCTCCTCTCCTTGGATGTCTCTCCTGCACAGCTTTTCATCTCCATTTCCATTCACAGATACTTCTAGACTTCACAGACTTTCACGTCTACTATAATAGCCTCCAAAATGTCTCTGCTTCTCATACCTTAACCATGGAGCCAATTCCTTATCCCACCTCCATGGCATCTATTAACATCCACTGAAGTAGCATCCTCAGGCACCCCTCCATGAGAATGTCGCAGTGAATTATTTTACAAAAATAATATCTTCTTACACAGATGCCAAGCCCACCTCATCTGGTACATTTCTTTTCTTCATAACTCTTACCCTCTCCTAATTTTATATTATGGGTTGGTTTATATGTTTATTATTAAGTATCTGTCTCTCACTGTTAGAGTATAAACTACAAGAGGGCAGATGATTTTGTTTCTTTTGTTCTCTGAGTTGTCTCAAGAGTGTAGAAGTGTGCCTGGCACTCAATATTAATTTTTTGAATGAATTAATAAATTTTAATCATAGTCAGCAATGTAGATATCAGTTAATTATTCATAAAGTAGATAAGTCCTGCTACCACAGTTAGGATCTTCTTGGAAGGATTCTCTCAAGTTCTTTTCCTCCATGGGGATAACTCTGGGATTCAGGAGACAGAAGGTGAAAAGAAGGAGGGAAGAAGAGAGGAGGGAGAAGGGAAGGCCAGGAGGAGACCGAGAACAGTCATCAGATGAGATTGTCTCTGTATTGATTTTTGCAGGCCTTCCTTTGGTTAGTCCCTATCAAGCAAGTTTATAGGAGGTGGAAATCCCCTGTCCAGTCACTGTTCAATGCTGATGCAAACTGCAGAGAGTTACAAGGGACAAGAGCTAACCTACTAGCTGGGGAGGGCTCAACAGGCAAGAGTGGCTTTTTAGGGCCTCCCGGCACCAAGGACACGGCAAGCAATCTTTCTTCTCTGAGATTAACCTGGCGGAGAGCCACAGTAAACACCCAATCTCCCTTACAGGGAGGAAAGATTAAATATCTGATTAAAATTTTTGGCTGCTAATTTATTGAACTTGGATGGATGAACAGTTTAGAAGTCACATGACTTTCCCTGTGTGTCGGCTGTTGTTTTTCCACAGAGAGAGGTCACAGGCTCCGAGAGGGCATGTGGGGGCTGGTAGGCCGAGGGGCGCTCTCTTGGACCGTCTTTGAAAACTTGGGGGCCAATTCTGTCTCAGTCTGGGAATGTCCACATCGACTATGGCAGTTTCTGTTTCGACCTCTTACTCTGTTCTTGTTGCTTTGTAGATTTGGTTCATTTCAGACCTCCCCCGCTTATTGTTCTGAGCTGCCCAATAAAATGATGTCATGGGCAGCTTAAAAGTATACAGGAAGTGTTCAAAGTTGAATGACTTCAGTACACTTTATTCCGCGCACTTTTGCTGCTGTCTCTCTATGGAAACCGCACTCCACAGGCCTGGGGAGGCAGCCACAGGATTAGAGCCTCTCTCCTTTCCTTCCGCCATTCCACTCTCTCCCCAGCCCACGCGGCCAGTCCACCCGCCCCTCGCCTCCATCCCAGGGCCTTGGACAGAGGCCAGCACCAGAGGAGGGAAGGGAAGCTAACAGAAAGGAAAGCCAGAGGAATAGAGGTCAAAGGGAGTTTCCTCAGAAAAGCAGGGACACGGGACTCTCAGGAGAACCAAAGGTCATCTTTACTGGCCTTTGGGTAATAGAGTCAGCCAGTCTGTCAGAGTTGCCAGTCATGGCAATGTCCCCAGAAAGGGCAAAGTGACAGAAACCACAAACTTGCAAACTTCGGTGAGTGTTGCATTGAGACTGCTGCCCAGTTATTTTGAATAAAGCTAAACATGAGGCAGTTTGTAACTGGATAATAATAACAAATATACGTACAGGGCTTTATAGTTTACACAGCAGGTAAACTATAAAAACTATATATTACTGTATGAGTCCATCACAAATACCTTATGAGGTATTAGCCCCATTTTACCAACAGGTATCAAAAATAGAGAACTTTTTTACTTGCCTGAAGTTACCTAGCTGTCAAGGGTAGAACCAAGAGTGAAGTTCAAATCCAACATACTTTCCAACATTCCACTCTGTGCTCAAATTAAGGTCCAACTTTCCTTCCCTTGTTCCTATTCTTTATAGAAATGATCCAAACTAGTCTTTGTCCAGCTATGTAGTTTGTAGTATTGCCCCATCTTATAGAATTACTGAACTTTCCTTTGTTTCCCATAAACCAGGGGTTCTCAACCTCTGGGCTGTGGACCAATACGTCAGTGGCATGTTAGGAACTGGACCTCACAACAGGAGGTGAGCAGTGGGCACAAGCAAAGCTTTATCTGTATTTGCAGCCGCCCACCCCCCCACCCCGGTGCTAACATCACTGCTTCAGTTCTACTTGAGATCATCAGGCATTAGATTCTCATAGGAGCACCAGTCCCTGATACTAAAAAAGGTTGGGGACTGTTGCCATAAATGACACAGAGTTTGTGCCTGGCGCTGGTGTCTGGGCCTGCTTAATCCTCCAAGGTTTTAGAGATAGTTCATTTCGCATGCCCACAGACTGGCTCTTGCAATTGGTCCAGGTATTGCCTCATCATTATTACATAACTGGGGACACTGCAGCTCAGTGGTACTGGTGTTAAGGTAAGAAAAAGTACCTAGAACCAGGCATGTGACTTCTTAAATGCATTTTCCACAAACATATAAGACAGGAAGTCTTAATCTGAGGTCCATACACAGAATTTAGGGGGTCCATTAAGATAGGATGGGGGAAATTTTCATCTTTACTTTCATTACCTTTAATTAAAATTTATCATTTCTTTCAATTATCAATGTAGGCAGCATGCTACACCACTATTACAGTATGTGTGATTTTTGTCACCAATAAAAACCACAAGATTTTCAAATCACATTGCAGTTGTAGCAGATATTTTAAAATACAATTCATGACAATCACTACTTAGAATTATGGTAATTATTAGGCCCACTGCTAAGTCTTGTTATTTATTGCATTATTAAGGAAGCACATATCTTTTATATTTTGATTTTGTAAGCCCCTACTTACATAGAAGGAACCCACCCCCCTTTAAGATCTTTATCTCCACATAGCCCTAATTATTTTTTGAAGTCCCTGCAACTATTTCAGACTGTATTTCCTTTGTAATGCTAAGCACATTATTTTATGCATTTAAAAACATTATTCTGAAAAATAATCCATAGATTTTACCAGATTTCCAAGGGGGTCCATGTACCAATAAAAGTTAAGAGCCCAAATGTCATTTTGCTGGAGTCGGAGTCCTGAGGGTGTATAAAAGGTTTGGTAACCTGACCTGGGCCTTCCCACTACTTGCTGGGACTTTACTCTTGGCAGGCAGAGTTTGAAGGACAAGAAGCCAAGGCCATGGCCGGTGAAAAACTGAGGAAGCCTGGAAAGTTATGCTCACTATACATCTCGCAGGGCTGCCATCAAGGCTGATTCACACCTTCATACTTACCTTAGGAACTGTATGTCCCACCGTGCGTACACTAGTGTTCCTTCTCACTAAACCTCACACCAGAACTCGTAGGTACACACCCATACTACTCACCTCCAAGACTTTGCCTCTGGCTATTTGGTCAAATTTAAAGAGAGCATGGTCAGGATGAGCTGCTCTATGTACAATTATCAAGCCTGATTTCACAGTACATTTAAGTGGCAACTATGCACAGACGCCACACAACATGACAGCCAACTTGAGCATCTCTCTGTTGTCCTCCATTTGAGAAATAGTCAAACCAGGGTCAGAAGGGATCTGCATTGTTGGCACTGGGAGGTGTGCATGGCCATTGGAGATTTTTGCCCAGCTTATCTGGCTAAGGTGATGTGAGCCCACAAGACATATTCACTATATGCCAGACCTGATATTGTAGATTTTCATTGCTCATATACCTTGAGTAATTCCAGGTTTCTGCTGTCTAGACAGATATAGTAATATTCAAGGCTAACTCTCATGGACTTATGGCCACTACTCGCACAGAAGGAACCCAATCCTTTTTCAAGATCTTTTTCTCCAATCAGCCCTAGTAATTTCACGAAGTCCCTAGAGATGTTTCAGACATTCTTGTGAATCAGTCTAGAGTGAATCTTGACTACCACTCCTGCAGCCCGATATGGAGATCCAGGCCTCTCTTTACTTTTGACTTTGCTACCCTATGCCACACGTCCATGGTCACTGCACACTCCTGTTGACCTGTGCCTCTCTTGACTGAGGATCAACTCTTTAAGTACTGGTGTCAATCTTCCTGGCACTTGGCTACTCGGTGGTTAGCAGCAAAATGAAAAGAGTACTCTTCCACCTACACGGCAAGTTCCCACTGTGAGAGGCCTGCATGGCAGGGCAACCTGGCTTCAGAGATGCTGGAAAGCTGGCTCATGGAACAATACCTTCTTTTACACAGATAGCCCTTCCCACTCCAGGATGTGCAGAGCCCTCCAGAGTGGTAAGATAGGGACAGGTTCAAGAAAAACCAAGCTGGCCATTCTTAGAACTGTACCTTTTCTTCAACCACAGCTTAATCTACCTTATTACTGAATCAGATTCACCATATCTGACATTTGCTGAATCCTTTCCTTATGCTGAATCCTCTCTTAGAAAAATTTGAGGACACTCTCCTGTAATCTGACTTCTGCTTCCCTGCTCTGCCCTCCCCATTTTGTTCTCAAAAAACAAACAAACAAAAAAACAAAACAAAAAACAAAAAAAAAACAAACTCCTGCAAACATCAGAACCACTTGCAAGGGCTCACTTTAATTTCTATTACTGGAAGCCTCCTCAATCCCTGGAAAAATCCAAGATACAGTTGATGAGGGTAGAGGGGAAAGGATTACCTTCACTTCACATTCTAGACCTGTCTAATTTGGTGGAATTGGTCTCCTTCTTCAGACACTCTTGAGGAGACCCAGTTGTGTAAGGCAGTGAGAAGCTCTTCTGTTTTAGCTTTCTGGACTTCCAGTACCACCTTGGCATTATGGTGAGGTGCAAAGAACTCAGACTTTAGGGTTAGAGTAAGCTCCGCTTCAGCAGCAGCTTACTAACTGTGAGATGGGTAAGAGCTCTTTGAGCTTACTTTTTTATATGGAGACAGGAAATATTCATACATTTAGGGTTGTTTTGAGGGCTAAATGGAATATCTAATATATAGCACACAGTACCATGCTGTGCACGTAGTTGGCAATTGATACATCTTTATTCTTATTTTGGATATTACTTTTTAACTTAAGCTTAGGTGTACCAGTTGGATGTAAGAAGCATTGATGGGAAGTTTCTGGAATTATATATCAAGCTTGTTGATTAGAAAAATATTTCTTTGCTATTCGTTAAGCCCTAATATATATATATATATTTATATATTTATATATATATATAATATATATATATAAATATATATTATGAAATTGTTTATGTTAAGAAACAATAACAGATATATCACTGACTAATCTGCAAAGTAAAATCAAAATTATACTATTTGATAATATTATATAGTAAAAATAAAAAGGAAAAGAAACAAGAAAGAAATTTTACGTTATCCATGCACCTCTCAGTGCCAAGCAATATGCCAACATTTTTGCTGTGTTCTCTAACGGTCACATTATAGTGAGGACACTGAGGTCCTTTAGAGCTCTAGAAAATAATAAATGTCATTATGTTTTCTTTCACCTTCCTGCGTGTGTCTAAGACTCAGCCGTAAAAATCCACTTCCTACATAAATCCAATCCCATGCCCCATGGTACCATGCCTTATTGGCTTTATTCCAGATGTGAAATATCCTGGCTTACTTGGAGAGATGAGTGTAGGCTGCTCTTCCTTGGGTTCCCACTGAGACCAACAGAATTCCCAAACCTGTGTACTAGGAGAGAAATAGCATTGCTGTACACTAAAGGTATCCAGAGATTGGTTTTATTGCCACTTTTCTTCCCTTCCAGTAATTTCCATGGCAGCTTTCATTGTGACTTGCTCTGACTGGGAACCCCTGGAAATTCTGAACAATGTTGTGCTTAAATCTAGTGAAACCCTAGTTCTAACAGAGTCCTAGGGAGAAAGGGTGGGCAGGAAGACTAATGGGAAGGGAATCTCCCTTTTGAGGCTCCACACGATTTGATTCTGTGACCTTAAAAGTCTGAAAAAGAAAATCGGGTTGATTCATAAACAACCAGGGACTAAAATACTTCTGGTTTCCTTTTATTGTACTTCTGAGAACCAGTCAATTATGTTCAGAGCTCTGAGTGATTAGAAGGATTTTTTTTTTTTTAAACTGATTCAGGAACCATAGCAACTTTTCTGGGTTGCTCGTTTTGACATTTTTGTCTAATTTTTGTCACTCTATTGTAAAGGAATAGAAGACATTCATCTAGAAAAAGGAAGCCAATCAGTGACCAAGGCTGTCAGGTCAAAAACCAAAAACAAACACAAAGGGCTGAATTCCTGCACATCACCACTGGGCCTAGTTCCAGAACAGCACCTAAGTGGGGAGAGGCAGAGGGAGACTGGAGATTCAGCTCTGTTGCAGGGTTTATTTAATCTCAGGTGGCTGAGAGATCACAATATGGAGATATTAAATAAAGGCTGTGTAACCCTTTAAATAAATAAAGGAGCCAAGAGTCGGTATATTAAAAAACACTTTAACTTCTATAGCACTCATAGTGTTCAAAGAATCTTCATAATCATTATATATTTTGATTGATTCCTCATCGTGATTCAAATAGGATTAGCCCCATCTCTCATAATTTTGTGGCTGGAAAACTGCCAGCACTGATGTTCTTTTGAGAAAAAAAAAAAAGTTGGTAGTCTAAAAATAATTAGGGAAAGACTTAGGACCAGCCCTCTCACAAAAGAGAAACTTTCTTACTACACGCTGCAGATTGAGAAAAAATGCTCTCTACCATCAGTTTTTAAAAAACATGTGCACAAACATATTGGAGAGTAATGGTTCTTACACATTTATTTTTACTCTCATGCTTTATACAAGTCGAAATCTGAAGATATCCACAAAATCTATTAAAAATACTTTTCTCCTTTTCTGTGTTCTGTTAAATTTGAGAACTCAATTTAAAGCTAGGAGGTAAGGTAATGAGAATAACACAGCTCCACATGCTTATAATTTTATTTCATCTGTCAAAAAACTCAAAACTAAATTCCATCCTCTGGATTAATCAGTGTTTGCCACTTATATACCTACTAACTATTTCTCTGATTTAGAAAAAAATGTTTTACTCTGTTTTTTGGGGTATTTTATTTTGTAATGTGTATACAGTTGCAACATATTTAAATTTTTTTTTTGGACATTGATGTGGTATAAATCTTAAATAAATAATGATAATAGAGTGCAAAAAAGGTCTCCAAAACTAGTATTATTTTATTGACATTTAGATTTATAAGCAAAAAAAAAAGAAAGGGAGAGAGAAAGAGAGAGAGTTTCTAGCAACTCACAGCATGTTTGTGGTTTACTTTTTTTCATCTACAAGATGTTCTAAGGTGGAACAGGTCTCCTCTGGGAGGCAGAAGGCCAGAAATCTAGCCTTCTTGTGCTTGCAATTTTAGGTGATATATTTAACCTCTGGATAGTGTCCATGAAATGAGGAATAAAAACACCTTAGGTATTTGAAAACGAGGAATTAGATCAATTTGCTTATTGTTCTTTTCTTTCTTAAGATCTATGGACCTTTCATCAAAGCATTTAACTCTAAAACAATCTTATAGATGAACACAAACTCAAACCACAAAAATATGTCTAAAACGTTTTTTAACAGTCAAACGTTCACATGAATTTTTGCACTGATCCTTGGGAGAGAATTGAAGTAAATCACAGTCTTTCTGTCTGGCTCCCATAAACTGTTGCTCATTCTAATAAAGTAACCCAAGCACTCTATATGGATGAGGCACAGAAGATGAAAGCTTGCTGTCTCCAGACTGACATTAAAAAAAAAAAAAAGAAAAAAAGGACCGATCATTGATCTTAGAAAAATTTCCATTTCTAAGCACACATTTTAAAACTCATCCTTTACTTTTATGTTTCCTAGGTTACCATAAACTGAAACCCATAGAAATACTTTATTTTTACCTTTTTAATATCTTGAATGGAAACGCCAAATTATCTTAGATTCCTAACCAGGCTGCTAGCTTCTTGAGATAAGCATCTGTTCCTTCCTCCTCCTTTTTAACCTCCGTGATCCTCAAGTCAGTGCCTTGCCTGCAACAGGGACATAAAAAAAAAAAAATAAAAGATTGAATTGAATTGATCTGACTCCTTCATTATTCAGCTGACTCTTTAGCTATTGCTAAATGTTTCTTAGCTCTAGTTGGGAGCCAAAGCATTGAGAAGATTTTATTAACAACTAAAAATAATACTAAAAGTAGCAAGTCTTAGCCCAGAAGAGATTACGTCTATCTCAAATTAAGAACAGATGAGAAATATTAAAATGGCCATTAGTGTACTGTAAAATGCTCCAGTTCTTTGTTTTATTCTTAAGTCAGGAATCCTATGTGGAGTTCATCTGCAACTTCAAATTTGCATAAGAAAGGTTTCCATTGCAAAGTATCAGTCATTTTGCAAATTCAAAATATCCAGGTAAATTGTTCATTTTTATTTGTATTTGTAAATATTTTTTCCAAAATCATTTCTAATAAAGCTAATTCTAAATAAAGCCTTGACTTGGGAATTTATGATGCACTTCTGAAGAAGGTATAGGAAAATACAGAAAGGTGTACTTCTCCATGGAAATAAGAGAAGTGATGCATATAGAACATATACAGCTTATTCAGTATCTTCAGGGTGCCCATAAGGAAGTTTAACTCAGTACTTAGGAAATGGCATATTGACTGTAGGGTTCTAGTAGCTGCTTTTTTTATCTAATACATTTTCAATAAAGGGATGCCTGCCAATCTGCCACAACATCTCCCTAAACTTCGATAGGGTCTCCGTTACCGTTTTGATGCCTCGAAAGAAAGCCGTTTTGCTTCTTACAGACTCCACTCTCACTGTGAGAAAGCCACAAGCTCTACATATAAAACACGAGAGCTCCCTCTACAGAGGTGACCAGCAAAAGTGCCCTCCAGCTGCTTGCCCCATGCTGGGACCCAGATATAAACCAACAAACAAAACAAAAACAAAACAAAAGGAAGCTCTGTTGGCTTTTTTTTTTCGTGAGTGCATAAATAGGATGGGAATGAGAAGGTAGAACTCACTGCTTTTGCCAAGCACAGGAAAAGAGTGATGACAGAGAAGTTATTGTGTAAGAGAATGGCGTGTATATAAGCAGATTATTGCTTGTATTCTATATAAAGTTCTCCTGTAATAACAATGACCAATTTAGTTCATTTTAAGCCATTCCTATCCTTGGTTTTCTTTCTTTTTATGATTATTATATTATTATTGTTACCGTTATTATTTTAGGTGGGAAAAGGACATGAGAAGAAGGAGGGAGACAATTACAAAACGATAGGGCAGTAAACCGGATTTTGCAGCACTACTGCAGGGGCACGTCCTGCCACATTCCTCTGGGCGTGATGGACTGGCCAGATGAAGAGCTTCAAGGCCATCAAAGGAAGGAGAAATGAGGAGTTGCCTGAATCTGTGTTGACTGGTGCATCACACAGAGCAAGGATGAAACGTAAAACTCAAAGGGAAAGGGCAAAGCAGATGAGGAATTATATTCCTGAAGAAACCGTGCAGCTTGAGAACTGTGAAATGTCATTGGCAGGTAGCCCATTACCTTTAAGAAAATGTAAAGTATGTGTACTGCAGACAAAGGGGACCTACTGTAAACATAGCTCAATAACTCTTTCAAACGAGAGAGAGGGTTCGTATTTACCTTTGAGAGACGTTGGGTCACCCTGCTTTACACTAAAAGAAGGAAATGTCTCTAACACTTTAAAATCTTGAGTGCATACCACATACCACAAAACTCCAATATGGCTGATAATGGGCACAGCAGTCATTGAAAGGTAACTAACTCAGCAGCAGCATTTGTGTGGGTAATATGTTCTGATGACTTCCAAAGGTTAATTTATGTCCTTTTCCCAGAACTCAGAGTGTATTCCTCTGTTTAAAACATAAATATACTACTAGAATCGGACTCTTTTTTCAATCTTTAAATTAAAAATGAAGAATGAGTGAGAGCTTTCTACCCAGGCCACATGACCTCCTCATCTATATAGAGACAATCTGGAGTGTTAATGTTTAAAGACTTTAATCAGATTTTCCTAGAAAAATAACAATTGGACATGGACTAAGATTCTGGAATATATTTGGGATAGTATAATCTTGTATAGTACTCTTTATTGGGAGAGAGAAAGAAAGGAGGGAGAAAGAAAATTAATTGAGGATTGAAAAGTGAATGGATGACTGGTGGATAGATAAAAAAATCTGCTATACTCATACAATTGAATGCTATTTGGCAATCTCAAAAGGAATAAAATACTAATACACACTACAATATGGATGGACTTCAAAAAATATTATACTGAGAGAAGATGACACAAAAAACCACATATTACACAATTCCGTTTATAGAAAGTGTCTTGCAAAAGTAAATCTATAGAAACAGAAAGTAAAATAGTGTTTGAGGGGTGCTGGGACTGGGAATGGGGATCAACTATAAATGGGAATGAGGGCTCTTATTGGAAGAATAAGAATGTTTTAAAATTAGATGATCGTGATGATTGCACAGTTGGGTAAATTTACTAGAAATCATTGAATTCTATATTTTAAATGGGTGAATTTTATGGTACGTAAATTATACCACAATAAAGTTATTTTTTTAGGTAAATAAATGATTTGGTAGAAGCAACCACCAAATTGATTTTATATAAGATTTTAAAGAAAGTAGATTTAAAAAAAATAAAAATTTATGACTGCCCCCTTAAACTCCCTTGATAGGTCAGTACCTAATCCAACTAATAACACTTTTTTTCTTAACTAAAGCATTTCACATGGTCCACCCCACATGTTGGAGTTATTTGTGTATATGTATGTCTCTCTGCCTAGACTGTGAAATCTCAGAAGAGAGGACCTTTTTGTATTTGTTTTCTATCATCCTCAGTGCCATGCACTGCAGCTTTCACAGAGTAGACATTTAATGAATATTTTCTGATTTGAAAACATGATCTTTAGGAAAGGAAGAGAAGCCTAATGGGACAAGAGAAAAGATGAAGCATCCAAAGAAGTTAGCTATCAGACAAATAGATGTGTTTTCTCTAGAAAACCAACTTGCAAATAAAGGCCCATGCAAAATAACCTTTTAAGAGAGAATCTATGCATTTACCTATGTCAGCAGCAGTGCCTAGGGACAAAGGTTCACATATAGAAATAACCAAGTAAACATCTGTCATATTCAAATTTAAAAAGGAGGAAACAACAACCCTTGAAAATGGAAAAGGTAGAAAAATAGCATCATTTCAATTTTACAGTTGGTTAATTTGTATAGAGAACTGGGGAAACTAAGAGATGACAACTATCATCATGTTTTTAAAAGAATTATTATGAAGAAACTTCAAATAATTATTTTCATCTTCCAAAGATCAGAGAAACAAAGAAAATACACTTAAATTGAAAAAAAGAAAAAGAAAAAAGGACTTCAAGTAGCCATAAAGCAAGCTTGTCAATAAGGGTAATTTAGCGGGTTCTTAAGAGCCAAAGTGCCGTTCATCCCTGCAGATCTCTGAATTGGCAATTATTATTTTCAGTTGTAGTAAATACAGACCTGTCCAAGGCAAGAAGTTAGTTGAAGCAGGAACCACTTCTGCTTCTTTCCTGATGTCTGATTTTATGCAATTTTCTATTGCTTATCTTCTAAATGTGCTTGTAATAACCTGCCCTCTTGCTAGCACCTTCTTGTAAATGAGATGCCTATCTGGGTTTATCCCAGCTAAATAAACTGAATTCAATAAAACCCATCCTAGGTTATCCTCCAGGAGAGTTATTACTCCACTAACATGCTACTGTTGCTACTGTTACCTAATGTTTTAACTTCTCCTTTAGGCTTGAGTTATGCTACGTTGTTGTATATCTAAGATAAGAGGCTGTCTGGAGTCTGTTCAATGTTATCATGTAACACACAGTGACTTTTTTATTGAAGGCACTCCATGAGTACCTCTGCACGGATGCAGGTTTTATTGAAACTAATTCAGAGACTGTGTGCGAGTGTGTGTGTACTTACATATGTGTACACACTCATAGATACACATATATTTAATAACATATATGTATTTTTTAAAGATAAACGCTGAACTGAAAACAAAGTTATGATGTTACTCTCTGCAATTAGCTGATAATCTGCCTTAATCTGTCAGACTGTTATGCCCTGTATTGTATTAATCTATTTTAAAGCTTAAAGTGGGGAGACTGGTCTCTTAAGTATACACCAGCGCTGTGGGAGCTTGCTGTCTATTTATGCTGGCCAACCCAGACTTTGTCTGAATCCTGCTACTTCAGATCCTTGAAGATGCAGCAGTTTCCTACCATGAGTCTAAGACTGCTAGGACTTCACAAAGTTAAAAACAGTGTGTCCTGATACAGTGTTGATGTTTCAAAAAGCCTAATGGAAATTGTACATTTTCTACAAAGACTGCAATGAGCAAACAGTCTGCCTTCTTTGGTTTTGAATTTTATGAATTCCTTGAATAATTCTGACAATTTCATACTTATAAGAAGCTCTGGTTGACATAATACATGATATCGATGAATCAATTATTGGAAGAAATTAAAACTGTAGTTTGATAGGAGAAAAATATTTCAAAATATGGAACTCAAAAGAGAAAAAAAGTTCTCTGGTGATAAAAATGTTTACTACCCCTACCATGAAAATAGCAGAAGGGAACAGAAGAATGCTGGTGGTTGCTTCTACCAAATTATCCATTCACGTAATTTAATTTATTAAATTAAAGCATGCTCAGACATCTTGTGAAATGAAGTCATACTAAAAAAAAAAAAAAAAAAGTAAAGATACATGCCATATTTCTTCCGCTTCCTTCCCCGTGATCCAGGGCCCAAATTTGGTAGGAACTTGGAAAATTCTACAACTATTTCTTTACTACATGGACCCAGATTCCTGAGGCAACCAGAGAAATATCCCACGTCTCTTTTGCCTGCTTATCTTCTTACATTCATTCAGAGAACACAATTTCCAGAGAAAAATTGTACAATAAGTAGGTTGAAGATTAATGCTCACATTTTTGTGCTTCCAACCAAGGGCAAAGAGAGAAAAAAAATCTCTAGCTTTTTACTGTGTGAGTGTACTCCATCAGTTCTGAGTACGAGGAAACAAATAATGAGTAGGTAAAGATGCCACCTGAATAAACCAATATTGTCATAGGAGAATGATAGCTAGAAACTGGAAAGTGGACCAGTAGCCCTCTGAAAAATTGTC
This sequence comes from Pteropus medius, assembly GCF_902729225.1. Classification (NCBI taxonomy): domain Eukaryota; kingdom Metazoa; phylum Chordata; class Mammalia; order Chiroptera; family Pteropodidae; genus Pteropus; species Pteropus medius. Next base: position 38,830,608 of record NW_024340849.1, on the reverse strand, counting down.
CTCTGAGCTCTAGATAAGGGAATGTGTAACCATCACATGATACAAAGAAGTTGAAAACAGGAAAATGTACACATTTTCTGTGGCATAGCCATAGAATGGAAATTTTTTGGCCGTAAAAAAATAATGAAAGACTGACACATGACACAAAATGGATAAACACGGGAAACATGGGAAACATGCCAAGTGAAAGAAACCAGATGCAAAATGTCACATATAATATGATTCCATCTACATAAAATATTCAAAAAAGGTAAATCTATGGAGACAGAAATTAGAATCATGGTTGCCCAGGGACAGAAATCAATGGGAATGGAGAGTGATGGAAAATGGGCACAAGAGATATTTCTTGGGTGATGTAAATGTCCTATCACTGGATTGTGGTAATGGTTGCAGAACTCTATAAATTTACTGAAAATTGTTGAGTTGTATATTTAAAGTGGGCGAATTTTATATGTAAGTCATACCTTGATAAAGCTGTTAAAATATTTTAAAAATCATAAAATCATATAACATGTTCACTGATTCACCTTCAGCACTCAGCACAGTTCCTGCCACATAATATGTGCTCAATACATGTTTATAAATAAGTGGATGAATAAGTGAATGAAGTGATAATCAAAGAGCACAAGGTTCTGGGCAAGATGGCTGAGTAGATAAATGCTGTGCTTGCCTTCTCCCATGACTACATTAAAATTACAACTAAATTATAGAACTATCAACCTGAAGAACCATCTGAAGACTAGCTGAACAGAACTCCTATAACTAAGGATATAAAGAAGAGGTCACATCAAGACTGGCAGGAGGGGCAGAGAGGTAAAACAGGCTGGCCCCACACCCATGAGTGGTAGTTGAGCATAGATATCTCAGCTGCAGTAGTCCTCACAGAAGAATGAGGGGCCCCAGGCCCACACATGGACTCTCCAACTCAGGGTTTCAGTGCCTGGAAAAGGAATCCCATAAAATCTGGCTGTGAAAATATATAGAGATTCTGTCCAACAGGATAAGACAGAAGGCTGCTGGAAACCCAGACATCCTTTTAAAGGACCCGCCCACAGACTCACTAGCTCACAAGCACTCCCTCTGGGCTCTGACAGGGATACAGCGATTTGGGAAGCTCCAGAGATCTACAGGGAAAGAACGAGTCATGTGGCTTCAGGACGAGGGTTGGAGAGACAGCTGCCATTATCCCTGTATTGAGTTCTCCTCCTGTGCAGTCTATAGGTGGATGCTATCTTTCCTGTGTTGAACCCTCCCCGCACAAGGCCAAAACTGAATCTGCACTGGCATGGTGAGGATCACCTGCTCTACCCTGAAGACTCCCTGAGACCCCACCCTACCCAACTTGTGCACCAACAGAGGCACTTTTGGCAGTTGGACAACAGCCTTGACCTGCCCACTGCAGGAGACTATTTCAGCAGCAAGAAACTGGCTTTGGCTTGTGAGCCTCCAGAGGCACTTTTGGTGGTGGGCAACCAGCCCCAGCCTGTGCTACAGTCTTTCTTGGACAACTCAGGGGTCTGCAGACTTGAGGCAGGGGGCAGAAGTATGACTGGCCTCAGAACACTCTGGGCATTTGCAGTCACTCTAGGCTCAGCACTGGTGCCAAGCTTAAATCTGCCTTAACCTGATTAACCTCTTTGCCCCACCATGGTAACTCCCTGGGACTCCATCCCATCCAATGCACCCACTGCTGGAGGCACTTTTAATGGTTAGGCAACCAGCCCCACACCATGCATGGTAAGAGTCTCTTTCAGTAGCAACCAGCAAGCCTCAGCTCAAGTGGTGCCAGAGGCACTTTTGGCGGCAGGCAATCAGCCTTGGCCCATGCTAAAGTTTTTCTCTGACAACTCTCAGAGGTCTGGGGCCCAAGGTAGGTGGTACTGGCCCCGATGTGTTCTGCAATTTTTTGTGAGTGGCCCCAGGCTCAGCACTGGTGCAAAACCTGAATCAGCATTAACCTGATGAATGCCATTCGCCCACCCTGATAATTCCCTGGGGCACCCACCTCACCTAACTCTTTCAGTGGCTGAGTCTTACAGGCAGCTAGAGTGATGTCAGACCTCAGAGTGCCCCAGGCCTTTTGCTGAACTGCCCCAGGCCTAGTACTGGTGACTGCTGGCCCCAGTTAGCAACATGGCCTCTTCTACACAATTCCAGGTCCAACACAAGCAGTGACCAAGCATGGATAACCTTGTAGCTGTTACCAGGTAGCCCCAGGCCAGTCACCAGCAGTGGCTAACCTTGGACTGAACCGGAACCGCTCCCAAGGGGCACCAGAACCAATACTCTTAGAGGCTAGCTTCAAACCACAACAGAGCACTACCTGATTTGCCCTACAAAGGGTGTTATCAGTAGGCACATGAACCCACTGGAGTGAATCCCACTTCCTGGGGTCAGCCCCCACACAGCAGCTCACATAGTGTAGGTGTGGCCAATACTCAAATTCAGTAAGCTTGAGAGTCAATCCCACCAACTGACATGCTAACCACAATTGAGTCTCAATGACAACAAGAAGGCACACACAACACACACAAGGGATACTCCTGGAGCACCCAGCGCAGGTGATTAGGGAGACCGTGGCACTGGGCCACCCAGGGCACCTACTATATAAGACCACTTGGTCAAAACTGAGAGATGAAGCAAATCTACATAATACATAGACACAAACACAGAGAGACAGCCAAAATGAGGAAACAAATAACATATCTCAAATGAAAGAACAGGAGAAAACTCCAGAAATAGAACTAAATGAAATGGACCAAACAACATACCAGATATAGAGTTCAAAACGATAGTTATAAGGATGCTCAATGAACTTAGTGAGAACTTCAACAAAGAGATAATAAGCATAAAAAGGACATAAAAACCATTAGAAAAAACCAGTCAGATATGAAGAATACTATAACTGAAATGAAGAATATACAAGAAGAAATCAACAGTATATTAAATGAAGCAGAGGATCAAATCAGCAATTTGAATACAAGGTAGTTGTCTATGGTCATACCACCCTGAACACGTCTGATCTCGTCTGAATACAAGGTAGCAGAAAATGCCTAATCAGAACAGCAAAAAGAAAAAAAAAAATTTTAAATGAGGATACTTTAAGGGACCTCTGGAATAATATCAAGGGTAACAACATTTGCATCATAGGGATACCAGGAGAAGAGAAAGAGTAAGAATTAGAGAAACTATTTGAAGAAATAATGACCGAAAACTCTAACCTGGCAAAAAAAAAAAAAAAAGGACATACAAGTCCAGGAAGCACAGAGAGTCTCAAAATGAACCCAAACAGGCCGACACCAAGGCACATCATAATTAAAATGACAAAAGTTAAAAACAAAAGGAGAATTATAAAAGTGCAAGAGAAAAGAAGCTAGCTACTTACAAGGGTACTCCTATAAAACTGTCAGCTGATTTCTCAACAGACACTTTGCAGGCCAGAATGGATTAGCTTAATATATTCAAAGTAGTGAAAAGCAAGAACCTACAACTAAGGCTATTCTACCCAGTAAGGCTATCAAAATTAATGGTGAAAACATGGCAAAGTGAGAGACGTCCTCAGATCTCTCCCTCTGAAACAACAACAAGCTGAATATTTAAAACTGAACAAAAAAACACCCAAATTGCACACCAGCATGTCTGAGCATGGGATCTGCACATAAGAGCTACCACAGGTCAGAATCCTGGATGTTGGGTTGTGGACTGGGAGAAATAAAGAAGCTGCCTCTCGCAGCCACTGGAGTTCCCTGTAGGAGGAAGGGGAGGGGAGAAAGGTGCAGCGAGTTCCCTGAACAGCTCTGCCTGGGAGAGTTGTGAGTTCCATGCAGCCGGCAGCAGGGTCCAGTCATCAGGGCAGAAAGCAGAGAAGCAGGACGGCAGAGAACAGTTGATATTTACTGGCTCCGATTGCAAAACCGAGGCTGAGCCACAGCTCCCAACTCCCAATCCAGAGATCCCCCTCTCCCATACCCTCCAAGACCAAACACCTCACAGCCCCAGGGGAATCTGAGCAAATGCGGCCAAGACTGTGGCTGACATTGACAGGGACTGAAACTGAGGGTAGCGAGCATGATTAAATATTTACAAGAAAATAAAAAGGTATTATTAAGGCTTTATAGAAAGCAGAGATCCAAGAGGCTTAGATGTTACGTACTGGAAACCAAAACAAAAGTGCCTTCTTTGAAACAGGCTAATGAGGGACCTTTATATAACAAATCTTCTTTCCAGAAAAAAAGCTGCATACACTTCCATTAATGGCCAGGCAGAGAAATGGTTCATTAAAGACCATGAACAAGCAAGATGACAAGGCATCTCAGAAAGAAAAAGAAAAATCTTCAGAAAATAAGCTTATAGATATAGAAATATGTGACTTAAATGACAGAGAATTCAGGATGGTACTTCTGAAAAAACTCAGTGAGTTCCAAAATGAGTCATATCAACAATTTCAGGAATTGAAAAATCAACTTGATGAGCAGAGCAAGGAGACTGAAACCCTCAAAAAGAATAGAATAGATCTTCTGGGGATAAAAAACACACTGCAAGAGTTTAAAAATGAAATAGCAAGCTTGGGAAATAGAGTCATCCAAATGGAGGAAAGGATCAGTAATATTGAAAACAGAAATATAGAAATAAATTAGAAAGAAGAAGAGAGAATGGAAAATAATGAAAGAGAAATATAAGGCTTTATAGAAATAGGAGATATCCAAGAGGAGATATCCAAGAGGAGATACCATCAGGAGAGGAAACATAAGAATTATGGGCATTATTGAAGCCAAGGAAAAGGAGCAGGGACTAGAAAGCATTTTCAGACAAATAGTGGATGAGAATTTCCCCAATCTAAGGAATGAGCTGGAGCTTGGGATTCAAGAAGTTGACAGAACACCCAATTATCTCAACCCAAAAAGGCCTTCACCAAGACACATTGTATTAAAATTATGAAAAATTAATGACAAAGACAGAATTCTCAGGGCAGCCAGGGAGAAGAAAATGGTAACTTATAAAGGAAAACCTATTAGGTTATCATCAGACTTCTCAGCGCAAACTTTACAAGCAAGAAAAGAATGGAATCAAATATTTAAACTATTAAGTGAAAGGAACTATCAGCCTAGAATGATATATCCAGCTAAGCTCTCCTTTAGAAATGAAGGAGAAATTAAAACCTTTCCAGACATACAAAACTTGAGGGAATTCTCTATTACGAGGCCTGCACTACAGGAAATACTGAAAGGGGTCAGCTCATCTAAAACAAAATAACAAATCAAAACAAAAAAATACATAATTAAGAGTAAAATGACTATCTGGCAAATAGAAGCAGAGGAGTGCAAACCTTAATAAGAACAGGGCATTATAAGCTTAAATAATAAGAAGAGAATTGCTATAGCAAGATAGTAATGAAAGTTCAGCATACATAGGGACGAATTGAGATAACGGTGACTGAAAAGGGAAGGATTCAAAGATCTAAATTTGCAAAGGGGAATGGAGATAAGGCACACACAGAAGAAAATGGACAACTGTATATATATAACTATCCTTTTCATATTTGTAATGGTAACCAAACACAGAAGACTCAGAAATGAAGTATATAACATAAAACAAGAAGAACCAGAGGCAAAACCTACAAAAGCCAACCAAAATAAAGAAAACAGAAACACAAGGACAAGGAAGCAATGGAAACACCGAGCTACCACAAAGCAAAAGATAAAATGGCTATAAGAAGACCTCATATTTCAATAATCATTCTAAATGTAAATGGACTGAATTCACCAATAAAAAGATACAGAGTTGCAGAATGTATAAAAAAAACAAAACCCAACCATATGCTGCCTCCAGGAGACACATCTCAGCTCCAAAGACAAATATAGATTCAAAATAAAAGGGTGAAAAATGATATTTCAAGCAAATGGCATTCAGAGAAAAGTGAGAATAGTGATACTAATATCGGATGAAATAGACTTCAAAATAAAAAAAGTAAAGAAAGATACCGAGGGGGCACTTCATAATGATAAAGGGAAGCATTCACCAAGAAGACATAACACTTATTAATATCTATGCTCCCAATCGGGGAGCCCTGAAATATGTAATGCAATTACTAACAGATCTAAAGGGAGAAACAGACCAAAACACTATCATAGTAGGAGACCTAAATCCCCCACTGCCGGATATAGACATCATCCAAACAGAAAATGAATAAGGAAATAACATCCTTAAATGACACATCAGACCAACTGGACATAATTGACATATATAGAGCCTTTCATTTCAAAACAACTGCTTATACATTCTTTTCTAGTGCACATGGAATATTCTCAAGAATCAACCACATACTGGGACATAGAGATAGTCTCAACAAATATAATAGGGTTGAAATCATACCGACCATGTTCTCTGATCATAATGCTTTGAAACTAGAGATCAACTGCAAAAAGAAATCAGGAAGAACCACAAATACATGGAGATTAAACAACATGCTACTGAAGAATAACTGGGTCAGGGAAGGAATAAAAAGAGAGATCAAGAGATACATAGAAATGAATGATAATGACAGCACAACATATCAAAATTTTGGGGATACGGCAAAAGCGGTCATAAGAGGAAAGTTCATATCATTACAGGCCTATCTCCAAAAACAAGAATGAGCCCAAATAAACAACTTAATGCTTCATCTTAAAAAACTAGAAAAGGAAGAACAAATAAGGCCTAAAGTCAGCAGAAAGAAAGAAATCATCAAAATTAGAGCAGAAATAAATGAAATTGAAAACAACAACAACAATAACAACAACAAAAACAGTAGGAAAAATAAATACAAGGAGCTGGTTGTTTGAGAAGGTTAATAAAATCAACAAACCGCTGGCTAGACTCACTAAGGAAAAAAGAGAAAGACACAAATAAACAAATCAGGGATGAAAGAGGGGAAATTACAACTGACATTGCAGAAATACAAAGGATCATGCAAGAATACTATGAAAAAGTATATAATAATAAATTTAATAACCTAAAAGAAATGGACCAGTACTTAGAAATAGCAATCTTTCTAGACTGAATCAAGATCTAGAAAATATAAATAGACCAATCACCAGTATGGAAATTAAAACAATCATCAAAAACCTACCCAAAAATAAAAGTCCAGGACCAGATGGCTTCACCAGTGAATTCTACCAAACATTCAAAGATTTAATATTTATTCTCTTCAAACTCTGCCAAAAAAATTGAAGAGGAGGCAATACTTCCCAACACATTTTATGAGGCCAGTATTACTCCGATACCAAAACCTGGTAGAGATAACACACAAAAAAGAAAACTACAGCCTATATCTCTCATGAACACAGATGCAAAAATCCTAAATATGATACTAGTGAACCAAATATAGCGACATATTAAAAAGATTATACACCACGATCAAGTAAGGTTCATCCCAAGGGCACAGGGATGGTTCAACATACACAAATCAATTAATGTGATACACCACATAAACAACTTAAAAAATAAGAATCAAATGATCATATCAATAGATGCAGAAAAGGCCTTCGAAAAGATACAGCATCCATTTATGATCAAAATATTTAACAAATTCAGTATAGAAAGAAAATACCTTAACATAAGAAAGGCCATATATGACACACCCTCAGCCAACATTATACTTAATAGTGAAAAACTAAAATCTTCTCTCTAAGATCAGAAACAAGGCAAGGCTGTCCACTATCATCACTGATACTCAATATAATATTGGAGGTCCTAGAAAGTGCAATCGGGCAAGAGAAAGATATAAAAGGCATCCAAATAGGAAATGAAGAAGTCAAACTGTCACTATTTGCAGATGGCTCAATTCTCTATATAGAAAACCCTAAAGACTCCACAAGAACACTAATAGAAACAATAAGCAAATACAGTAAAGTCTCTGGATACAAAATCAACATTCAAAAATCCATAGCGTTCCTATACTCTAATAATGAAGTGTCAGAAATAGAAGTAGAAAAATAATTCCTTTTGTAATTGCAACGAAAAGAATAGAATATCTAGGAATAAATTTAACAAAACATATGAAGGACCTAAATAATGAAAACTACAAGACCCTATTAAAAGAAATCGAAGAAGATACAAAGAAAAAGAAAGATATTCCATGTTCTTGGATTGGAAGAATCAACATAATTAAAATGACCATATTACCTAAAGCATTATACAGATTTAATGCAATCCCCATTAAAATCCCATCAGTATTTTTTAAAGAAATAGAACAAAAAAATCATCAGATTTGTAGGAAAGCACAAAAGACCCTGAATTGCCAAAGCCATCCTGAGAAAAAAGAATGAGGTTGGATGCATCACTCTGCCCGACTTCAAATTATACTACAAAGCGACAGTAATCTAAACGGCATGGTATTGGCAGAAAAACAGACATGTGGACCAGTGGAACAGAATCTAGAGTCAAGAAGTAAACCCATATTTATATGGGCAAATAATTTTTGACAAAAAAAACCCCAAAAACATACAGTGGAGAAAGGAAAGCCTCTTCAATAAATGGTGCTGGGAAAACTGGAAAGCCACCTGCAAAAGAATGAAACTAGACTGTTGTCTATCACCACATGCCAAAATTAACTCAAAATGGATTAAGGACCTGAATATAAGACCTGAAAGAATAAAATTCGTAGAAGAAAACAGAAACTAAAGTCAAGGACGTTGGACTTAAAGAGGATTTTATGAATTTGACCTCAAAAGCAAGGGAAGTAAAAGCAAAAATAAATGAATGGGACTACATCAAACTAAAAAGCTTCTGCTCAGCAAAAGAAATCGTCAACAAGGTAAAGAGACAACCATCCGAATGGGAAAATATATTTGCAAGCAACACCTCCGATAAGGTCCTAATATCCAAAATATACAAAGAACTCATATGACTCAATAACAACAAGAAAACAAACGATGCAATCAAAAAATGAGCAGAGGACCTGAACAGACACTTCTCCCTAGAGGACATACAAATGGTCAACAAATATACAAAAAGATGCTCAACATTGCTAGCTATTAGGGAAATGCAAATCAAAACCACAATGAGATACCATCTCACACCTGTTAGAATAGCTATAATCAACAGACAAGTAATAACAAACGTTGGGGAGGATATGGAGAAGAAGGAACCCTCATACATTGCTGGTGGGACTGCAAATTGGTACAGCCACTATGAAAAACAGTATGGAGGTTCCTCAAAAAACTGAGAATTGGTCTACCATATGATCCAGCAATCCCTCTACAGGGTATTTACACCAAAGACTTGAAAATACATAACCGAAAAGATATTTACACACTGATGTTTATAGCAGCACTATTCACAGTGACCAGGACATGGAAGCAACCAAAGTGTCCTACAATAGATGATTGGCTAAAGAAGCAGTGGTACATATATAAAGTGGAATATTACTCAGCCATAAAAAGAGATGAAACACTGCCATTTGCGACAACATCGATGGACCTCGAGATAATTCTGCTAAGGGAAATAAGCAAGACAGAAAAAGTTGAAAATCACATAATATCACTTATATGTGGAATATAAACTTAAAAGCAACAAATGAACAGGACAAACAGAGACCCAGGGACATGGACAGTGGACTAGTGGTTACCAGAGTGTAGGGGGTGGGGGCGGGAGGGAAGAAGTAAACAGGGTAAAGAGGGTCAAATGTAGGGGATTTGGGGGAGGGCGATGTAGGTAAAGAGGATTAAATATATGGTAGCTGAAGGAAACTGGACTCTGGGAGGTAACACACAATAGAATATATAGATGTCAAATTATAATGTACACCTGAAAATTATATAATTGTATTAACCAATGTTACCCCAATAAACTTAAAATAAATTTATTTTTAAAAAAATTAAAGGTGAGATAAAGAGCTTACCAAATTAAAAGAAAAAAAAAAAAAGCTAAAGGAATTCACCAAGCTAGTATTACAAGAAATGTTAAAGGGACTTCTTTAAAAAGGAAGAGGGGGGGAGAACATAAATATGAATAATAAAATGGTGATAACTATGCACCTATCAATAATCACTTTAAATGTAAATTGATTAATTGCTCCAATCAAAATACACGGGGTAGCTGAATCAAAAAGAAAAGAAGACCCATACATGTTGTCTACAAGAGACTCCAGATTGAAAGGCACACAGAGACTGAAAGTAAAGAGATGGAAAAAAGACATTTCATGCAAATAGAAACAAACAAACAAGGCTAGGGTAGTAATACTTATGTCAGACAAAATAGACTTTAAAACCAAGGCTATAATAAGACAAATGCTATAATAAGACATTACATAATGATAAAGGAATTAACCCAACAAGAGGATATAACCTTAGTAAACATTTATGCACCCACCATAGGAGCAGCTAAATATATAAAGCAAATATTGACTGACATAAAAGGAGAGATAGGGGACTTTAACACCCCATTGACATCAAGGGATAGGTCTTCCAGACAGACAATTAACAAAGACACAGTGGCCTTAAATGACATATTATATCAGATGAATTTAATTAATGTTTTTAGAGCAATTCACCCCAAAGCAACAGAATATACATTCTTTTCAAGTGCACATGGAACATTTTTCAAGACAGACCACACGTTAGGCCACAAAATGAGTCTCAATAAATTTAAGAAGATTGAAATATCAAGCATCTCCTCTAATCTCAGTGGTATGAAACTAGAAATCAATTACAAGAAAAAAAGTGAAAAACACAGAAACATATGGAGGCTAAAGAACATGCTACTAAACAACAAGAAGGTTAACAAAGAAATCAAGAAAGAAATCAAAGGATACCTTGAGATAAATGAAAACAAACAAAAAGACCCTAAATTCTATGGGACACAGCAAAAGCAGTCTTAAGAGAAAAAATCCTAGTAACACAGCCTTACTTCAAGAAATAAGAAAAATCTCAAATAAACATTCTAAACTCACACTTAAAGGAACTAGAAAAAGAAGAGCAAAGTTCAAAGTGAGTAGAATGAAGGAAATAATAAAAATTTGAGCAAAAATTAATAAAATAGAGTTTAAACGAGCAATTCAAAATATAAATAAAACCGATAGCTTGTTCTTTGAAATGATAAGCAGAATGATAAACCTTTAACCAGACTCACAAAGAAAAAAAAAGGACCCAAATAAATAAAATCAGAAATGAAAGAGAAGTGATAACTGACATCACAGAAAACACAAAGAATTATAAGAATATGCTGCTTATGACTATATGACAATAAATTAGACAATCTGGAAGGAATGGATACATTCCTAGAAACATACAATCTTCCAAGACTGAGTCAAGAAGAAAGAGAATCTGAACCAACTGATTACTACTAACAAAATCAAATCAATTATCAAAAAATTCCCAACGAACAAATGTCCTGGACTGGATGGCCTCACAGGTGAATTTTACTAAACATTCAAAGAGAATTAATACCTATTCTTCTCAAACTATTCCAGAAAATTCAAGGGAGATGGAAGGCTTCGGAGCTCATTCTATGAGACAACTATTACCCTGATTCCAAAACCAGACAAAGACATTATAAAAAAGAAAAAAGAAAAAGAAAAAAAGAAAAGAAAAGTATAGGTAAATATCCCTGATGAATATAGACTCAAAACTCCTCAACAAAATATTAGCTAACCAAATTCAGCAATACATTAAAAAGGTCATACATTATGATTAAGTGGAATTTATTCCTGGGATACAAATTTGATTCAGTATCCACAAATCAATTAATGTGATACACCACATGAACAAATTGAAAGATAAAAATAATATGATTGTATCGAGATGCAGAAAAAGCATTTGACAAAATACAGTATTCATTTATGATAAAAACTCTTAGCATTGTGGGACTAGAGGGAACATACCTTAACATACTATATATGACATATATGACATATATGACAAACCCACAGCTAACATCATACTCAATGGGGAAAAGCTAAAAGGGTTTTCTTTAAGATTAGGAACAAGACAAAGATACTTTTACCACTGTTATTCAACATAATATTGGAAGTCCTAGCCACTGTAATCAGACAAGAAAAAGAAGTAAAAGGCATCCAAATTGGAAGGAAGTGTAAAACTGTCATTATTTGCAGATGACATGATATTACATATAGAGAACTTCAAAGATTCCACCAAAATATTGTTATAACTGGTAAAAGAATTCGGTAAAGTAGCAGGATACAAAATTCATATTCAGAAATTGGTTGTATTTCTATACATCAATAATGAACTATCAGAAAATGAAATTAAGAAAACAATCTCATTTACAATTGCATGAAAAAATACTGAGGTATAAATTTAACCGAGGAGGTAAAAAAACTATACTTGGAAAATTACAAGACGTCGAAGGAAGAAATTGAAGAAGATACAAATCAATGGAAGCATATATTGTGCTCGTTGATAGAAAGAATCAACATTGTTAAAATATCCATAGTACCCAAAGCAATTTATAGATTCAATGCAATATCTATCAAAATATCAATGGCATTTTTCACAGAACTAGAATAAATAATCTTAACATTTATATGGAACCATAAAAGACCTCGAATAGCCATGGCAAACTTGGGAAAAAAGAATAAAGTTGGAAGTATGCTATCGGATATCAAACTATATTACAAGGTTATAATAATAAAAAACAGCATGGTATTGCCATAAAAACAGACACACAGATAAATGGAACAGAATAGAGAGCCCATAAATAAACCCACATCTATCTGGCCATTTAATCTATGACAAAGGAGACAAGAATATACAATGCAGTAAAGACAATCTATTCAATAAATGGTGTTGGGAAAACTAGACAGATACATGCAAAAAAAAAATGAAACTTGGCCACCTTCTTATGCCATATACAATAAGAAATACAAAATGGATTAAAGACTTAAATGTAAAACCCAAAACCATAAAACTCCTAGATGAAAACAAGGCAGTAAATTTTCTGACATTTTTTGGATATATCTCCTTGAGCAAGGGAAATAGAAGAAAAATAAACAAATGAAACTACATCAAACTAAAAAAGTTTTTGCACAGCATAGAAAACCATCAACAAAATGAAAAGACAACATACTGAATGGGAGAAGATATTTGCCAATGATACATCTGAGAAGGTGTTAATATTCCAAATTTATAAAGAACTCATACAACTCAACACTAAAAAAAAAATCTGATTTAAAAACCAGCAGAGAACCAGAATATAGATTTCTCCAAAGAGGACATATAGATGGCCAATAGATGCATGAAAAGATGCTCAACATCACTAATCATTACAGAAAAAGCAAATTAAAACCTATTGAAATATTACCTCACACCTGTCAGAAAGGCTATCATCAATAAATCAATAATAACAAGTGTTGACAAAGATGTGGAGAAAAAGGATCCCTCGTGTACTGTTGGTGGGATTGCAAATTGGTGCAGTCACTATGGAAAACAGTTTGGAGATTCCTCAAAAAATCAAAAATAGAACTACCTGATGACCTAATTTCACTTTTGGGTATTTATCCAAAGAAATTCAAAACAGTAATTTGAAAAGATATATGTATTCCTTTGTTCACTACAGTGCTATTTACAACAGCCAAGATGTGGAAGCGATCTAAGTGCCCATCAATAGACACCTGGGTAATGAAGATGTGGTACACAATGGAATACTACTCAGCCATAAAAAAAATAAAATAAAATCTTACCATTTGTGATGACATGGATGGACCAAGAGGATATTATGCTAAGTGAAATAAGTCAGACAGAGAAAAGACAAATACCACATGATCTCATTTATATATAGAATCCAAAGAACAAAATAAATGAACAAACAGAACAGAAATAGACTCACAGATATAGAGAACAAACCGATGATTCCCAAATGATAGGGAGGTTGAGGGGCTGGGTGAAAAAGATGAAAGGATTAAAAGTACAAATTGGTAGTTATAAAAATAGTCATGAGGATGTGAAATACAGCATAAGAAATAGTCAACAATATTATAATAACTATGTATAGTGCCAGGTGGGCACTAGACTAATCAGGAGGATCACTTTGTAAATTATAAATGTCTAACCACTATGCCATACACTTGAGCCTAATATAAAATAATACCGAATGTCAACTCTAATTGAAAAATAAAAAATAAATTGGAAAAAATAAAAATAAAAAGAGCACAAAAACAATTTTGTGCCTTACAGAAAGTTTTGTACATGCCTATTGAAAAGATTCATTATATTCCAGGCCCTCAAAAACAAATTTCTGAAGCCTAAACCTAGATATTCTGATTTTAAAAAACATTATCATATTGAAGAAGAATTGCTATAAGAATTTAGAGAAGAAAACAAAAGTTTACAAAAGTTATCCTAATATTTCTTCTATGTAACAATAACTATCAGAAGATAGTAGAGAAACATACACAAAATTTGGAAGGAAAAGAGTGACCTCCAAACATTTTTTCCCCAGCTACTTGTTTTTCATATGAAGACATTTTCAAATATATAAGGCTTTAAAACATATATTAACTATATGCCTCCCTTAAAAATACTGTTTAATATTATACTATAGAATAGGCTAAATAAAGCTATAGTTACTAACAACTGCAAAATCTCGGTGGCTTAAAAATATATAGTTTATTCTTAGATCACACTTAGTACTTAGGTGTGGGGGGAGGTAGTTGGGATTATCTGCTGATTTCTGTTACCCAGATATCCAGGCTGATGGAGAATTTCCATCTTGAACTTTCACAGAGGGAAATAGAGCTCTGGAGAGTTCCCATTCACAAATCCATTCACAACTCACTAGCTAGAACTAGTCACATGGCTTCACCCAACCAAAACAAGGCTAGGAAATGCAGCTTTACTATTTGTTTGGAATAACTCTGGAAAGGGAAGATGGACTGGTTAGGAACTCCAGTAGTGGAATAATGATGTTGAGGCAAAGTGCTTTACAACCAAATCCTCCTCCACCTAAGAAGATGACCCACAGTCTGTATTTCCTGAGTCCTAACCTAGCAATAGAAGCAGTCCAGGTAGGTTCATTCCTTCCCTAGATACAATGGAGTGCCACAACATCAAAGTGAGCCTAACAGATTGGGCCAGGGGGTGGGGATCGAAGGACGCTCTGCTGACAATAAATAGTCAGAGCAGCTGGTTCCTTCCACACCACTCCTGACACACACTTCTCTTACAAAGGGGCACTGGGTAGCAAGGCTGTCAGAAAGTATATCATACAATAATAATGCTCAGCAGGAAGCCTACTCATCCCCATGGGCCAGAGACTCCTTTCCCCCAGCTTGAGATGCCCAGGAGCTCGGCCTGTTAAAGCACTTTCTGCCCCCTCAAGCAGCACCAGCAGGAACCAGTGTGAACCCCAGTAGCATTAGATCAATCACGAAGACTAAAATAATACCATAAAGCTCTGGAAATTAAATTGTCATTGAAACCACAGTCCAAAACATAAGCCAAGACCTGAATGCTATACCTAAACATGGTGACTACCCCCAAATAAAAGATTAACTAGGACCCAGTGTCTCCTAGCATAATAGCCAAAATGTCCAGATGTAATTAAAAAATCACCAATTGCAGCAAGATTCAGGAGAACCACAGTTCAATAAGACAACTAATGTTAACACCAAGATGAGTAAGATGTTAGAATGATCTGAAAAAGATTTTAAAGCATCTATCATAAAAATGCTTCTACAATTACAAAGGCTCTTGAAACATATTTTTTAAAAAAGAAAATCTCAACAAAGAACTTTAAGTTATAATAAAGAATCAAATGAGAATTGTAGAACTGAAAAACACAATAACAAAAATAAAAACCCACTGGATAAGCTCAATAGTAGAAATGACAAAGGGTAAAATCAGTGAACTTAAGGACGGATCAATAGGATATATCCAACCTAAATAAAAGAGAGGAAAGAGACTGAAGAAAAATGAACAGTGACTTCAGAACCTGAGGGACTACAACAAAAGTTTGAACATTTCTGTCTGTTATCTAGGTCCCAGAAGGAAAAGAGAAAGAGAATGTGCTCAAAGGGTATTCAAAAAAGTAATGGCTGAAAATGTCACAAATTTGGTGAAATTCACACACCTACGGATTCAAGAAGCTGAAAAACTACAAATAGAATAAACCCAAGGAAAGTCATGTCAAGGCAGATTATAATTAAACTTCTGAAAACTAGAGACAAAGACAAACTCTTGAAGGCAGCCAGAAAAACATCTTACCCATAGGAGAAAAGAATATTGACTGAATTTCTCATCTGAAACCAGAAGCCAGAGGAAGTGACACATTTTCAGATGCTGAAAAAAAAAACTGTCAATCACGAATTCTATATTTTATAACTTCTCCAAGAATGAAGCAGAAATAAAGGCATTCTCACATAAAGACCAATAAATAGAATTTGTCATTAGAAGACCTAGCCTTGAAAAACAGCTAAAAGATATTCTTCAAATAGAAAGGAAATAATAAAAAAAGGAAACTTGGAGCATCAGAATGGAAGAAAGAACAATAGAAAAAACAGAAATGTGGATATATATGATAGATTATTCTTCTTCTTGTGAATTTTATAAATCATAAATTTGAATGATATTAAATGAAACTTATAATACCAGATAACATTTAAGATTTTTTAAAGTGAGTAAGGTAAAAGAACCTAAATGAAAATTAGATTTCCACACCTCACCAAAAGTAGCAAAATGATACTAGAATGTGATAGGTCACATGTGTATATTGTAATACCCAGAGCAACAAATAAGAAAATTAAACAGAGGTATACTCAAAAACAATATAAATAAATCAAAAATGCACTCTAAAAATATGCAAATAACCCATAGAAAGGCAGAGAGAGAGAGAGAGAGAGAGAGAGAGAGAGAGAGAACAGAGCATCAAGAAACAAGGAAGCAAACAGAAAACAGGAAAAAAATGGCAAACTTAAGTCTTAACATTTCAATAATGACCTTAAATGTAAATGGTCTAAGTATACCAATTAAAAGATAGTTACCATATGATCTAGCAACTGCACTCTTGGACATTTATCTGAGAAAAGTCAAACTTATGTTCACACAAAAACCTGTACACACCCCCATTGACACCAGTGAACAGATCTTCCAGGCAAAGAATCAACAAGGAAACAATGGGCCTAAAAGACACACTAGACCAGATGGACTTAATAGATATTTTCAGAGCATTTTGCCCCAAAGCAGCAAAATATACATTCTTCTCAAGTGCACAAGTCTCAATAAATTTAAGAAGATTGAAATCATATCAACCATTTTCTCTGATCACAATGGTATGAAACTAGAAATCAACTACAAGAGAAGAATTGGAAAATACACAAACACATGATGGCTAAATAACATGCTACTAAACAATGAATGGGTTATTAATGAGACCAAGAAAGAAATCAAAAGATATCTAGAGATAAATAAAAATGAAAACACAATGACTCAAAATTTATGGGACACAGTGAAAGCAATCCTAAGAGGGAAATTCATAGCAATACAGGCCTGCCTTAAGAAACAAGAAAAAGTTCAAACAATGTAACCTTTCAATTAAAAGAACTAGAAAAAGAACAGCAAATAAAGCCCAAAGTGAATAGAAGGAAGGAAATAATAAAGATCAGAGCAGAAATAAATGAAATAGAGTCTAGAAAAACGATACAAAAGATTAATGAAACAAAGAACTGGTTCTTTGAAAGGATAAATAAAATTGACAGACCTTTAGCCAGACTCATGAAGGAAAAGAAAGAGGACTCAAATAAATAAAATCAGAAATGAAAGAGGAGAAATAACCACGGACTCCACAGAAATACAATGGATCATAAGAAAATACTACAAGCAATTATACACCAACAAATTGGACAATTGGAAGAAATGGACACATTTCTAGAAATATACAATCTCCCAAGACTGAGTCAAAAACAAACAAAAAATCTGAACTGACTGATTACCATCAATGAAATAGAATCAGTAATCAAAACCTCTCAAAAAACAAGTCCTGGACCAGATGGCTTCATAGGTGAATTTTACCATACATTCAAAGAAGAATTATCACCTATTCTTCTCAAACTATTCCAAAAAAATTCAAGAAGAGGGAAGGCTTCCTAACTCCTTTTATGAGGCCACCATTACCTTGATTCCAAAACCAGGCAAAGACATTACAAAAAAAGAAACTTATAGGCCAGTAACTCTTATGAACATTGATGCATAAATCCTCAACAAAACATTAGCAAACTGAATTCAGCAATACATTAAAAATATCATATACCATAATCAAGTTAGATTTATTCCTGGGATGCAAAGTTGGTTCAATATCCGCAAATCAATTAATGTGATACACCACGTTAACAAATCGAAAGATAAATACCATATGATCATATCAATAGATGCAGAAAAAGTGTTCAACAAAAGCAAGCATCCATTTATGATAAAAACTCTCAGCAAAGTAGGAATAGAGGGAACATACCTCAACATAATAAAGGCCACATATGACAAACCTACAGCTAACATCATACTCAATGGGGAAAGGATAAAAGCATTTTCCTTAAGATCAGGAACAAGACAAGGATGTTCACTTTCATCACTCCTCTTCAACTTTGTATTGGAAGTCTTAGCCACAGCAATAAGACAAGAAAGAGAAATAAAGGGCATCCGAATTGGAAAGAAAGAAGTAAAACTCTTGTTATTTGCCGATGACATGATACTATGTATAGAGAACCCTAATGATTCCACCAAAAAACTGTTAGAACTGATCAATGAATTCAGTAAAGTAGCAGGTTACAAAATAAATATTCAGAAGTCAGTGGCATTTTTATACACCAGTGATGAACTTTTAGAAAGAGAAATTAAGAAAACAATCCCATTTTCAATTGTGTTGAAAACTATAAAATACCTGGGAATCAAATTAACCAAGAAGGTAGAAGACCTGTTTTCAGAAAATTATCAGTCATTGAAAAAAGAAATTGAAGAAGATACAAATAAATGGAAGCATATACCCTGTTCATGGGTAGGAAGAATCAACATTGTTAAAATGGCCATACTACCCAAAGCAATCTATAGATTCAATGCAACCCCTATCAAAATACCAATGGCATTTTTCAGAGAGCTAGAACAACCAATCCTAAAATTCATATGGAGCCATAAAAAAACCCAAATAGCCAGGGCAATCTTGAGAAAGAAGAACAAAGTTGGAGGTATCACACTATTTGATATCAAACTATACTACAAGGCTACAGTAATCAAAGCAGCATGGTACTGGCATAAAAACAGATACATTGATCAATGGAACAAAATAGAGAGCCCAGAAATAAATCCATGCCTATACGCTCACTTACTATATGACAAAGGAGGTAAGAATATACAATGGGGTAAAGACAGTCTCTTCAATAAATGGTGTTGGGAAAATTGGACAGACGCATGCAAAAAAATCAAAAAGAAACTGGACCATCATCTTACACCATATACAAGAATAGACTCAAAATGGATTAAAGATTTAAATGTAAGACCTGAAATGATAAAACTTTTAGAAGAAAACATAGGCAGTAAAATCAAAACAATAATTCATAAAGATCTATGCACTTCAATATTTATGGCAGCACAATTTACAATAGCCAAGATATGGAAGCAACCTAAATGCCCATCAACAGACAATTGGATAAAGAAATTATGGTTCATATATACAATGGAATATTACTCAGCCATTAAAAAAAAATGAAATCCTACCTAGAGGTTATTATGCTGGGTGAAATAAGTCAGAGAAAGATAGATACCATATGATTTCGCTTATATGCTGTATCTAAGGAACAAAAAGAATAAACTAATTAAAAACAGACTCATAAATACAGTGTACAATTTGGTGACAGACAGAGGGGAGGGGGGTTTGGGGACTGGGAAAATGGGGTGAAGGGTTAAAGAAGTACAAATTAGTAGTCGATAGTTGGGCAGGGGGAGCATGGAAGAGGGAATGCAGTTAGTATTAATATGATGGCTAAGTGGAGGGCCAGGGGAAGGAGGGAACAATTGGGGGGATTGTTTTATGAACATTATAGATGTCTAACCAATGTGCTGTATACTTGAAACTAATTTAAATAAAAAAATTTATTTAAAAAAACACCTGTACCTCGGGTGTGCCAGTCCCCAGATATGTGCTGCGAGCACGTGGGAGGAGATGCCCCGCCTTCGGAGATTCAGTTCTTAAGGAGAGATGGCATCATCCGTAGGTCAGGGGTGAAAGTGGGAGGTGAGAAATTAAAGAGGGGGAGAAAACAACCTGTACACAAATGTTCACAGGGGCGGGAGGTGGGGCTGGGCAAAATGAGTAAAGGAGGTCAAAAGGTACAAATTCTCATTTTAAAAATACACAAGTCATGGGGATATAATGTACAGCATGGTGACTATAGTTAATAACATTGTATTGAATATTTGAAACTTGCTAAGAGTGTAAATCTTCAAAGTTCTCATCACCAGAAAAAATATTGTGACTCTGTATGGTACCAATATAAACTAAACTTAAAAAGGTTATAAGGTGAAGGGATGAAGAAGTACAAATTAATAGTCACAAAACAGTCATGGGGACATGGAGCACAACATAGGGAATACAGTCAATATTATTATAATGGCTATGTGTGGTGTCAAATGGGTGCTAGAGTAACCAGGGGGATCCCCTTATAAATTATATAAACGTCTAACCAATTTACTATGTACCCGAAACTAAAACGAAATTTTAAAAAAATTATAGATAAGAGATAAACTAGCTTTACTTGATATTAAAACATTAAAATAGCACATGTATTAGTTTCCTGTTGCTTCTGTAATTAATTATCATTCAAACAACACAAATTTATTATCTTGTATTTCTGGAGGTCAGAAGTCTGAAATGGATCTTTCTGGGATAAAATCAAGGTGTGAGCAGGGCTGCTCTCCTTCCTTTCTAGAGGCTCTGGGGGAGAATTCATTTCCTTACCTTTTCTGCCTTCTAGAGGTCATCACTTTCCTTGGCTCCTGGTCCTCTGCCCTTATCTTCAAAGCCAACAATATTGCATTTTCCTGACCGTTTTTCTGTAGTCATGTCTACCTCTCACTCTGAACACAGATGGAAAGTTTCTCTGATTTTAAGGGCCCATGTGATTAGATTTTGTCCATCTGGACAATCTAAGAAAAACTCCCCCCTCAAGGTTTTTACCTTTATCATATTTGCAAAATCTCTTTTGAGATGTAAGATAACATATTCAGAGGTACCAGGTGTTAGGATCTAAACATCTTTGGGGAAGGAGAGCATTATTCTGCCTACCATAGCACGATTCTAATTTATACGTACACAGAGAAGTAAAATATAATAGAAAATATCACAAAAATATTTTAGTTGTAGACTACAGTAGACATAAAGGGCTAGTCTATCATAAATGCTATTTGGAATCAGTGGTGAAATAATTGCTTATTCGATACTTATTATAGAGACAACTGGATTACAATTGGAAATTAATTAAATTGGATACCAACCTTATATACAACAATAAAATTAATCCCAGATGAATTAAAGATTTTAATGTAAAAAAAAGAAACCATAAAAACTAATATAAACTATTGATAAATCCAACTACATGAAATTTTTTAACTCTGTGTGGTAACACATACCATAAACAAAATCAAAATCTAAAGCATGAACTCTATTTTTTAAAGTTGCAACTCATTTCATTGCATAAGATTAATTTTCTTAATATATAGAACCCCTAAAAGTCAATAAAGAAGAACTACCCATCCAAAAAATCAAGAAAAGTTATGTACAAATAGTTCACAGAAAAGAAATTCAAACGTCTCTTAAACACATGAAAATATGTTCAATCTCACTCAGAGAAATTAAAAACTACCTTAAGATACCATTTTTTACCCAGCAGTAACAATGGTAAACAAATCTGATAACACATTTTGTTAACAAGGGTATGAGTACACATTACTGGAGTGAAAGCTAATCGATAAAATCTCCACAAAAAGTAATTTGCAGCATCTACTAAAACTAAAAATGCACATACACTTTGATAAAGCAATTTTGTTTCTACAAATTTTGCTGCAAAATACATATGGGCAAAATAGAATTTGTACAGGGGATATTTATTCAGAATTGTTTATTATAGCAAAATGTTAGATATAAAATTTCCACTAATAGGTTTCTGAATAATTATGATAATCCATATTTTTAAATACTCTGAAATACAATTCAGCCATCAAAAAGAATGAGATAGTATCTATGTACTATTACAGATAAGTTATCCAGATAAATTTTAACTTAAAAAAATGAAGAATAGCATATATGGTATGCTAACATTTGTGTTAATTTGCAGACCAATTTCCAAGACCAAGTAGGAAAATCTTTTAAATTGTATGTTTCTCTCTTTTGGCCTTGAATCATCAAAAATTGATTAAAAATACATTTCTGACACTAAATGTTATTGTTGTAAATCATCATTTAGGCATGGTAATAGAATATCAAGAATAAGCCAGCAGAATTTGTGTGGGTAGCTCCCCCTCTTCTTTCCACCTTTCCCTAGCAAATATTCTGGGAAATGAGGCACTTTTTTTCCTGAATTAAGTGTGCTTCACTGTGACATCATTCCTTCTTCTTTCACCCAATACTCCCAATTTGACCCATAACCCAAACTACATTCTTTTCCCATTGGTACTTAAAGTTTCAAGAAAATGATATTTTAACCACACAAAAAGAGCCTTCAATCTAAAGGTTAATTTTCATAAATTCCCTAAATGTTTTCACAAACTCACTTGGCAAAGTGTCCGAGAATAGATTGTTATCTTACCTGCCTTAGTTTTCAGAGATGCTATGAATAGCTGGAAAGAGACTTCCTGCAGTGTATGGGCACATTTGTTTTCAAAACCTGTTTTCCAGAATGATTATTGACTCCATGGCATCTGGTTTTTTCCTTTGCTTATTAGATATCTTGCATTAGAATATGAGTCAGCAAAGTAATACAGCTACGGTTTCTCTTTTCCCTTGATCTGGTTCATCTTCAAATCTACCAGGAAATATGATTATTACATTGAAAGTCCTGGAATACAGATGAGGAATGACATTCTTCCCGCAGATGCAGGTTTTATACCAGGCCAATCCATGCATTTGCTATTTGGCTTTATTTTCTATATTACTCACGGTAGGCACCAGTCTTTGTGACTGTCAAGCGAGTGACACAATCCTGCTCACTGTATTTTGGTATCTGAGTTGCCAAGGAAAACTCAATGCAGTTAAACACTAGATGGAACACCACTTCACTCACATAGAGAAGGACACAGAGCAGGATCAGCTTCAGTGGTGGGTATTGGTCCAGCGCGACCAGTGGGTCCCTCCAAACTGCAACTGGCCTGCGCATACCCCTCTTGTGCCTCAGAATGAAAGACCCCAATCCCCTCCCTGCAGGAGACAGATACAGTAGTGGGCCAGGTGCCATTTACCACACTTAAACAGAATAAAGGAGTACATATTGAGTCTGAAATAGGGAAAGATAGTCCCAACACAAAGCTACAAGCCCAGCACAAGCTGTAAAGACCTTTTAACTTGGTAAGAAGTGTTCCAGGCCCAAGACCCATTCTCATGTGGCTGAGTGGGAGTTAAAAGACTGCATGCACAAAGCTGCCTTTCCTAACAGTTAACTTGTAACTGGTAATCACTTCCTCTTTCTCTGGGAATGGACCCATACACAGACCATGTCTATTTATAATATTCTGTTCCTCTAACCATGAGTGTGGGTTGATGGCTGACCTGATCTGAACTAATCAGCGCTTACTCCAAATTTTTGTCCCAAAAGTAAGGGAAGATTGGTAACCTGTCTCTGGGGTAGGAAACATATAATGTGAAACCCAGAAGCTGTTGGCTGCCATGTTTCCTGCTATGTGGAAAAAGCTCATTTGCAGTAGAGAAGAATTAAGGCAATAACAGAGACAAGTACAAATAAGACATGTGAGAAAGAGAGGCCAAGTGACTTGAAGTCTTGGTTCCAGTGGACCTGGGCCTCACTGCATCTTTTTCTTTCCTACAGTCATATGAAATAGTTCAATAATCTTCCTCTAAACTATCCACTTTGCCTCAGCTAACAGATGGAGTTGGATTTTGATGAGTTCTAACCAAAACAACCCTGACTAATGCACACTGCACCATGAACATATCCACCTGCCCCAACCTACCTTCTACTATGAACTCTGGGTATGAATCTTTGACTCCACCATTTATAAGATGTTTAATCTTAGGATAGTTAATTTAACTTCTTTTGCCTCAATTTATCCATCCGTATTGTGGAAGTAATGATAAAAATCCACCTCAAACTATTCTTATGAAATTTCAGTGAGTAGATGAATGAAAATTTCTTATAATAGTGCCTGAAACAGTAAATACTCAAAATGATAATTATTATTGCCACGTACCATATATTATAATATGGAAAATATAGATAATATAAGCTAGTAATATGTTTAGAACAATAATGAAAATAATGAAAGCAAACTTTTTGTGTGTTTGCTATATGTCATAGTGCTAATTTAATTATCTCATTAAACACAGAATCTATGGCGTAGGAATTATTATTAACCCACATTACTAATAATGAAATTGCATAATTTGCCCAAAGTTCTACAGCTAGAAATTGGCAGGATTAGTAACTGGAGTCATGCTTTTTTTACTTCAAAACATATACTCCTTTTTACTTTTTTTGGAGAGTGTGTATGAGGGTGTATTATATGTAAAGAAAATGTATAAAACCTAGATGTTCTGGTAAATGGATTTTCACATAATGCATACCATGTGACCATCACCTAGGCAAAGAAATAAAACATTGTTAGTATGCCAGATGCCCCCTGAAGAATTCTCTCAATCTTCCTCTTGACCTCTTCTCCAAAAGCAGGCCACTCTTATGGTGACTTATACTGTGTCATGTAAGCTAAGTTAGAACTGCTTTTCTCAGAATTCTAGGTTAGAATTTTGTCATAAGAGAAATTTGTTCAAGATTTGGAAGACAAATAAAATAGTAGCAATTCTATGAAAGTCACTGAAGGGCACCAGTCGCTGTTACACTGACACTGACCTGCTGGATCCCCTTGTTGGTATGAGGCAAAAGAAAGGCCTACAGCTCCTTCAGCTCCCACCAACCTCATCTTTCAGCTTCTCCTAGTTCTAGGCCAGGTGTGTGTATAGCTCCATAACGAAGAGTAAGAGAAAAATACAGGTAGTACTTTGTCCTTATGAGACCCAGGTTGTCCTTGACGGCTCCAGTGTGTCTGCATAGGGTTCAGTCTGTCCTTATTCTCCCCGACCTGTCACTGATTGTTCTCTCCTGGCTATAGGCACTATAGACTTCCAGCCATTCAGGCACATCCCCAAATTCAGTGAAAGCGTACAATCTTGATTCTTTGTGTCTGTAGCATGTAGCTATAGTGTGTTCCTTTCACTGCCATTTTTTATACTGTGTGAATACATCATAATTAATTTATCCATCTTAGTGTTTATTGTCTGTGTGATGTTTCTAGTTTGGGTGTTTTGTAAAAAATGATACTATGAACATTTTTATACCTATCTCTTAGTGCATATGACAAGTATTTCTGTTGAGTATGTAACTAGGGGTAGAATTGCTGAGTAATAGGATATTCATTCATTTAACTTTAGCAGGAAATATTGAACTGTTTCCTAAAGTGTTTGTGCCAATTTACACTCCCACTTAAAAACTTCTATCCATTTCAGTTTGAATTTCTCTATTTGTACAATATATGCATATTCTTTTCTTCTCTTTTGTCATCCTCTCCTTTAGCGTATGTTTTAATGCATTTTCTCACTTTGTCTTTTTTTTTTGAGAAACCACTTCTGGTATTTTGGATGTTATTTCTGTTGTTTCAACATGTATGTGGGGAATTGTTGCAATTTTCACTTTGTCAATTACATTGGCCAAGAGATAGTGTATTTCAACCTGATGCCTTCAACATTTGTATAGATCCCAAACCCCACAGTTCAGCAATGAGCCAAAAATATGCCACATCTGCATGATGCTAAAGGTCATTCTCTTGAAATGCATCATACTAAATGGAATTTTACATCTTGCCAAAAACTTCGTGGGCGTCTGTCACATTTATCTTCCTTCCATCAACAGCAACGGCAGCAGCATCATAATACTTCATGTTCAACCTTGGATGATATCAGAGACTCTCCAGCATGTTTCTATGGGTTTTCACCATATGCCTGGAACTTCAGGGCCACTGTTCCCACATTCCTCTTCTCCTCATCATCGCAGATCAAGATTCACTTTCTTTACAAATGTTGCCTGGTTAACTCTGCCCACTAGCAAAATCACTGACAATTTTCAATAAAAATAAAATTTTATATTTCTCTTGCATTTATTGGTTTTTATCTTCTCCATTAGGTTATGAACTCTTTATGAGCTGTTAGTGTTCAAAAACTGTCTCACTACTTCCATTCTTTGATAATATGTGAATTTTATAGGATTGTAAATGAACTTATCGTATTCTTCATAAATTTATTCTCTTTCTCCTGAATCCGCCTATGCATCACTTTCATGGGCTAATGTAATCAGAACACCTGGCATTCTGAAAACACTGACAATGCTGAGAAAAATGAATATTCTTTAAATATTTATTTTCTCTGTTGTTATGCTATGGTAACTGAAGCAGCTTGAAAAAAAAACTGCAATGTTCTAACTCCTGATGGTGTCAATCATGAAAATGCTGGTGTCTGTGCCAAGAGAACTTGTTAAGAGGAAGGAATACACCTTTCTCACTCCCCTTTTGCTCCGAGGAAGGGCTTTTCCCTAAGCACTTCTGGCCCATCTTGGCCCATCTCTTACTTTTCACCATCAAAATAGAGTGAGTTACCTGATATGAAGAGTCTGTGAGAGCAATTGGACATGTACCATTCAGCATCTTTTTATCATCCCTTTCCTCTTGTGAGCCAGCCATGCTCCTCCATGCCAGAAGTTTTACAGGGCAAACCCCATACAGGGCAGCCTGCAGAAAAGCAGTGTTGCTTAAGGGTAGGTGGCTCAGTCTCACTCCAAATATTAAGTATTAGTGTTAAGCTGCCCATTTTTGCTGTACATCTAAGCTTCTAACAGATGAACTTTGGGTTTCTATCTGACTTACTCTTTGTCTTATGTCACAAAATTAGTCAGGAAAGAAGTGTGTTTATTGGATCCCCCTCCAACTTCAACGGTGCTAACAATTTGTCTGGAATATGCAGAAGTTAGTAAGATCCCAAGGCAGCGCTGCTCTCTGAATGTGGGCATGATGGACAGCTATTTCTTCCCTGAAAACCTGTGCTAGAATTAGCACTCACAATAGCCACTGTAGTCCCCTACCTTCTGTCCCTAATAAATTGCCAAGTTCCTCTCATTCTACTGTCCCATGGCCTAAAGCCACAAACCAATCTCAAGAAACACATGACATCCCACGGTAATCAACCAATGCCTTCCTTCAACAGGACAGAGCCATTTCCCAGCCCACCTGATTCTATAAGCCTTTATTAAATGACAACTCTGCACACTTTGTGATTCTACCACAAGGCTTATCGCTTACTTTGCAAAAGAACTAAGGAGATTCTAATTTATCCATTAAATTGCATTTTTGGTAGGTTCTTTCTTATAAGTAGTTCCTAGCACAGTGAAGTGCTTGTTATACCTCAAAGGAAAGGAGACCTCTAGTCTAGTCTATGAATGTACACTTTGGAATTCTTCTGGATATTGGCAACATCTATACAATCTAGAGATCAGGAACCTAAAAACCCTTTTCTAACAAAACAATTTAATTCAAATCAAATGAGATTGTGGCAAGAGTCAATCTCACCATGGAATATTGTGGCCTCATTGCCTTACCACCGAATGACCCAGAGAGCCTCAAAAACAAGTGAGAAAAGTACACTAGTTATTTTCTCCCACCTCTCACCTCTACCCACCTAGTTTCTAGGCATTTCTATCCTTTTCTATGCTTAGATCTGGCTGATGTTTATGGAAATAGAATCTCCCAACTTTCTCTCTGAGACCAACTGAGTGTATTTTATAATCTCAGCTCTTGTTCCAAGAAAACCAAGATCAATCTCAAAAGCAGTCTTCTGAACTTGGCAGAAACTTGTGTGGGAAAGTCTTTAAACAAAAACAAATTTGTTGACGTACTGAGACAAGAAACTCGGAGAACAGATAAAATGTTCCATGAGCCAACTCTGCCCTCAGCTTCAGCATTCACAATTTTCTCAGCCAACAGTCCCTGTTCCACTTTACAGATGAAGCCAACTCATCAGCCTGTCATGACTAGGTCAAACGCTTTTACCAAAGACAGAAAGAGCACCAAGACATTCACAGAGAGAATCCCTAAGTGCAGAAACCTCAGGCTGTGGTGAATAAAGAAAACACCTGATTGGCAACAGGAATGAAGAAAAGTATTAGTAACAAACAATACACTGAGATGGCTTTTATACTTCCAGTCTCTGTCAACCAATTAATTTCCTCTGGCTACTACTTCCATCCTCTTCAAAGCTATAGAGAGGGGTCCCTCTGCCTTTGTGAGTGACAACATGACAAAACGTACTGAGTTCTGCTTCAAAATATAAATACAAATAATGATTAGGGTTCCCCAAGGAAGGAAGTTGCTTTTCCTTTTCCAAGCAACAAATGAAGGAGACAGGGAGAAGAGGGTTCTGGGGAATATCAAAACAGCTGCAGCTCCTCCAGCAAGGGAAAACTAAATTGTTTAGGGATAGTCTTATGTCAAAGAAAGAGTATTATTAAGAAACTGGTTTTGTAAAGGACTGAGGCAGCCAGAAAACAGAATGAATCCCTTTATATCCAACCGAAAACACTGGAGGCTATGGCAACCCAGTAGATTGATTTATTATGCAAAAAGTAACTTAGACCTTTAGGATTTGTGCCTGTGCCCACCTGTAGTTTCTTGGAGGACGGGGGCTTAAAAATAGCATGCAAGTGCCAGAACAAAGGATACAAGAATGTCAAATAACTCTCAAGCATGGTGCTGCACATTTTTGGTACTGTGGGTTTTCTGGGTTGTTTTTCTCCAAAATTAATAAGAGTGCAACGAACAAAACAGCCACTGAAATGTTCAGCCTTGCTTGCTTATCTACATTACTTTCTGAGCAAGGCAATCTTTTTCTCCCTAGAAGCCCCTGTCTCCATTGATAGAAGTCAATGATAATAATTAAGAATTAATATCAAGTTTAGTGGCACACCATCCAAGCAGAAATCTTATTCTTCCAGGGACACAAAGTGCTTCCCAAACACCAGTTCTCTGATTCACGATTCTGATCAGTATATGGCTAATAGGTTAGATTTATCTTCTAAATATCAACATCTATGTTTAAATCAAGGATGAGTCCAATTAGCAATAGAGGGATTAGAACATACAAGTCAGTGTCCCATCAATATAACTAAGAGCCATCATGTTAATGCTACTAAAAATTGTATAAACTAATCAGGTCACCATTAATGCAAGTCATGATGTGATGTCATTGATAGTGTTGTCTAATGATCCAGACCATTCCTCTGAGCCTGGAGCCAGAGCTATTGTTCACTCCTGTCCCATAAAATAAGCAAGACCCTAAAGCTGATATTATTTTCCCATGTTCTCAAATAATAGTAATCCTCTTCATTTTCTGAGAATAAACTAGTCTCTCCAAAGAGAAATTTATCTACAATGATTAGTTCCCTGATATCTTTTCATAAAGTATAGGACTAAATGTGTTCAGTGGAGTTTGCAGACTAGAACTAGTATTTAAAAAAAAAAAAAATGATATACTTCAGCTAATTGGCAATAAAAAATTGTTAATAGTGGAATAATTTCTTTGCTATTTTATACAATTAGACAAGCAAACAATTATATTTTTTCGGAAATTTGCTTTAAGGCCAAGTTTATCAAAATTCTTCAACTATAATATACTCCACAGAATTCCAATGCTGTAAAGCCATCTAGTTCATTTTCAATTCTTCAGAAAAGAAAAGACCAAAATAACTGGGAATAAAGAAAAAGAAGAGAAGGAAAACCTGTGTTCTAGTTCTAACTCAGCCACTAGTCCATTTGACCTGGAACACATCATATCAACTCCCTCAACTTCTCTATATATATTTGATGAAAACATTGGACCAGATTATGTCTAAGGTTTCATCTAATGTGAACATCCATGACTCTGTGAAATCAGACTAGTTTCAAAATTCACTAGAGAGAAAAAGTCTACATTCTGCCTTGGACATATATGCCAAAACTTTGTAGCTTTTAAACTAGTGGAATACTAATTATCTTTGCTGACATCTAGGGAAATGTTAATCTATGCCAAAGTTAAGCTTCTATGTAATCATTAAAAATTAGCCTAAGAGCAGATTTCTCATTACAAACGATGGAGGAACATCTTTAAAATGGACTGAAAGAAAAAATTGTCAACTTATAATTTTTCACTCAGCAAAAATATCTTTCAAAAATACATATGAAAAGTGAAAGAATTCATTATCATCAAGCCTGCATAATTGGAAAGTTAAAGAAAATCTTTCAAGCAGAAGAGAAATGGCACCAGTTGCAAACCCTGATCTAAACAAAAAATGAAGAGCACCAGAAATGGTAAAAAACTAAATTAAAAAAAAGCATTTTTTTACTATTTAAATGCCTTTAAAAGATAATAGATTGTTTATAACAAAAATACCGGTAACAAGGTATTGTGGAATTTATAAGATATATAGAATTAAAATGCATAACAATAGCATAAACACAAAGAAAGTAGTAATAGAACTATAGAATTATAAGGTTCTTATACTATGTGTGAAGTGGTACAATATCACTTGAAGGCAAACTGAAATAATCGAAATATGTATTTTATAAGCCCTAAACCAATCATAGGGGGATTTAGATAACATTTGCTAACAGTCAGCTAATTAGGCAAAAAGGGTATACAATGGAAACAAAAAATACCCTGTTCAAAAGAAAGGAGATTTAAGCTCTTTCATGGGCAGGTACACTATTCACCTGCTCTCTAGTCATGTTATAAATTGCATTTGACAAGAGCAAATGATGATACATTTTCTATCTTCTCTTTCTATTGCTCTCCTGGGTTGTCTCAAGTAGAAAAAAAATTATTCCCACTTTTTAATGATTAATTTTACCTTGCTGATTATTATTGTATTCCTATAAGCATTTTGTGCTTCATTCTGAAATGCAGTTAAGTTACTTGGAAAGAGGTTAATTCTTTAAGACTGTGCTTTTCAACTTTGCTGAATAAGATCAGAGAAGCATTTAATCTAGGACTAATTTTGCACTACAACTGAGGCAAAACTCTCCTTTGTGCTCTACTTGATGTCCTATGAATTATGAGACTTTCTATTCTGGCTGGTGAGACAGTTATTATTTCTGTAGCTTTTGTAAGCTCTGAGAATTATTCACTGTAATCACTTTGTGCACCTTGTCCCCTGGCCTTGAGAAATTTCTTCACAGGCATGCACTGATCAGCACTCAGCTGAATACTCTAGGAGACATACCTTATGCAGATCTCCAAAGCTCCCTCTCTCTGTGCATCTCTCTTCTCTCCAGTATTCTAATCTAAAAACTTTAGCCTCTTTGGCTTACCTAAGTTTTCAGCTCTATTTTCTCAACTTAAGGCTATGCTTGAGTTACTTCTCCTTAGGACACAGACTGGAAACTTTTTCCAGGTAGTAGTCTGGGAAAATTTTAGGGTTCACCTCACTTGTCTCCCTATTCTTGGAGATCCATGTCTTTCATGGGCTGATGTTCAATATCCTAAGAACCATTCAGCTATTTCAGATATTCAGCTATTTCAGGCAGGAAGATAAATCCAGTCTCCATTCCTTTACCTTGGCCAGAAGAGTTGGTCATGAATTTTGAAAATTTATTCTCCCTGCAGAGTTTTTGTGTTCAAGTTTTCTATTGCTATATAACAAATCACTTCAAAAATTATTAGATTATCACAACAGTAGTATTTATTTTGCTCATGAATCTGTAGTTGGAAAGGACTCTGTAAGGACAACTCATCTTTCCTCCACCTGGTATTAGTTGGATGGCTCAAACCCTGGGAGATAGAATCATCTGAATACTCCCTCATTCACATGTCTGGCCATTGATACTTGGCTATTGGCTAGGATCTCAGGTCAGGCTGTTATCAGAACACTTCATCCCATTTTTTCTGTGAAGACTTGGCTTCTTTACAGAATAGTGACTGGGTTCCCAAGGGCAGGTGTTTAGAAATAGAAAGTCATGTGAGAGCTACATCATCTTTTCTAACTTGACCTCGAAAATCACACAGCCCAACTTTATCACATCATATTCTTCAGAAGCAAGTCACTAAAATCATCCCATATTCAAGGAGAGAGGACTTGCACTCCACCTTTTGATGTAAGAAGTGTCAGAGAACTAGTAAACATGTTTTTAAAACTCCAAACTTTGTTTTCTCTGTGTTATTATTTTTTCTGCTGATTTTGCCATCTCTTTTTTATATTAGATATTTTCCTCTGTCATCTGCTCTTCATTGGTCAGATGTTCATATTTATGACAGGGGCACTAAAAATCTACAAGTGTGTAAAAGAGTTTGTCTATTCTGACCTTTATTGTGGTCTGGTTGGGTTGTTTAAATGGAGAAACTTTAAAATATTTTTAGGTATTTCTTTTTAGGCCAATTATATTTTCTAGGAAAAAAATCTCCATCTCCTCCTTTTTGAAGGATGAAAGGCAACATTCTGAGACATGAATGAAGGAAGAGATCTGGGATGCCTCAGAATTCAGGATGCAAATACTATCTAATTCCCCTTTTATTCTGTCCAGTACCTTCATCCTCTACTTAATTTGAAGTTCCATCTGCTTACCCTCTCAAGAGAATATAACTTTATTCTTTTTCCAGGGTGAAAGAATAAACCATTCATCTGGTGGCTCAGCAGAGTGTGGGAGGCAATCTGAGATCTGGATAGTGCTCAAACAGACTTTCAAACAATCCTCCTTATTCAATTTGTACTTCCAGCCCTACTTCCAGAGGAATCTAGCACCACAAATCCCTGAGTCTTTGGAGAATTCCTCTACGTAAATCAGGTGGATTTCTGCTGTCCTCATTGCTGGCCTAGGATTCCTTTTCCTTAGGTCTGCTAAGAATTTGTCACTCATCCTCACCTGCTTCACTGTTTCCAGAATTTTATTTTCATTGTCTTCTCTTTCAATCTTCTCTTTCTTTTAGATTTAGCTTTTTTTAAAAAAAAAAAATCCTTTATTGCCATCTGATGGGATTGAGAAAGTATGTGATTCATCCACTATCTTTTCTCAGAAGTCAAACTTACATTTTTAAGCTTTACCTTTAGGTTACTCAATGCCAAGATTTTCCAGGTTCAACTATCCTCTTTGTAAAATCTAATTCCCTAATTAATCATTCTATTCTCCCTTGGAATCTCTCCAGCACTCATTTAGCAAATTTTCTTCGATTTCTTTGCTGTTTGTAGAAATTCTCCTGAGTAACTGCTAATCATTTTCATGCCTTTCCTGGATGATTTGGTCCAGTGGTTGAAAAAATACACTTCTAGGTTAGATTTTATCTTCATTGTTCTTGCTAGTAATTAATCTTTAGGGATTCTTCTTCAAGTTTTATTTCATATTTTTATTTCTATTCTTATCCCTGACTGGATCACACATATATACATGTTTTCCAGCATTCTTGTTTTTTAAAAACAAACATTAAGTATCTTATACAATGATCACATTTACAAACATATGGTAATTTATTTTGTCTATAGATAAAGCAAGGTAAAATAAAATTCAAATCTTATTGGTGGACATTTCTCTAGAATAGTACATTTTTCTCTTAAGTCCTAAAGGCAATCAATTGTAGTTAATCACCATTTGCAATGAACACAGAGGACTAGAATAGTTGAGTCTGTCAAATGTCATTTAGTTGGACTATGGCAGAACTAGGTTTTGTTCTTTTCAAATTAACTCATATATGCTTGGAAACTGCTTTTAAAAAAATAAGTGCTACTAAGCATTTACCTAGCTGAGCAGAGAAAATTAAAGAATGAACTCTCATGTACCCATCACACAACTCAAACAATTTTCAATTCATGATCTGTTTTGTCTCATATGTACCCCACCTATTTTTCTAATTAAAGTAAATCCCTGATATCATATTATTACATAAATGATGAACTTTTAATTTTAAAAAATCAATCAATAGTTTGTATTAACTAGTATCAATTACGTGTACTATATTTAAACTATAAATTAAATGAAGTGAGTTCCACCAAGATGACCATATGTAGATATTATTTAATATTTCAAGCAAAATGTACAGGCATACCTTGTTTTATTACACTTCACTTTATTGCACTTTGCAGATGTTGCATTTTTTACAAATTGAAGGCAAGACCATCTGCCAACAATAGGATTACCAATCACTTTATTACAATATTTGCTTTATTGTGGTGGTCTGGAACCAAACCTGCAACATCTCTGAGATATGCCTGTATGTACTGATCTAAGCCAAGATAGGCAAACCTAAGAAACCTCAGCCTCAACCCTGACAATTGCCCAAGCTCTTGACTCCAGCCCTTCCTTCTGACCTTTGGACTTAAACTTCATTTAAGTTTTACTGGCTCAACCACTCTCAACAGATGTAGACTAACCTCACCTCTCTGGTTCTTGTTCTATTTCAGGTAGTATTTAGCTCTGCATCTCCATGCTTAGCTTAATTCCCAACACAAAGAAGGAATTCGACTGATGCTCACTTAAGGAGTGATGAAAATGACAAGGAAATTTCAATGAAGGAAGAATACTGGCCACCTGCTCCAGGGATCACCTCACCAAAGTAGCAGTTTTCCTTTCAAGTCTTAGTGTATTTTGATACTCAGAAAAATACTGACACCAAATGATTTCTCATCTGCAGGATCATTCGAATAATCATGGGTGTGCAAACAAGCCAGGATGGCCCCTGCATCGGGCAGAGCCAGGGTATCCTTGCAGTTTGCCTATTCATACTTTATTTCTAATGATCCCTGAGCAGCACTAGATGTCAAACAAAAAAGCTTTGGAGGAAACAACCTAATTTCCCGACAATAGATTAAAGGATAAAAAAAGATGTGGTATGTATACACAATGGAATATTACTCAGCCTTAAAAAAAGAGAGAAAAAGAAAAAGGAAATCCTGCCCTTTGTGATAACATGGATGGAAGTTGAGGGCATTATGCTAAGTGAAATAAGCCAGACAGAGAAAAAGAAACTCTGTATGGTATTACTTATGTATGGAATCTAAAAAAAAAAAAAAAGAGTCAAACTCATAGAAATAGAGAGTATAAAAGTGGTTGCCAGGAGCTAGAGATTGGGAAAATAGGAAGAGGTTAGTAAAAGGATACACACTCTCAGCTATGAGATGAATAAGGTCTGAGGATCTAATGTATAACAGGGTGACTATAGCTGATAACATGATACTGTATAATTGAAATTTGCTAAAAGAGAACTTAAATGTTCTCATTAAAAGATATATCTATACACATGTTAAGTGATGGGTGCATTAATTAACTAGATGAGAGGAATCCTTTTACAATGTATACATATATCAAATCATCACAATGTACACTTTAAATATCTTACAATTTTATTTGTCAATTATGCCTCAATAAAGCTGGGGAAAAAGATTTCTATTAGTGTGGAAGGAACAAAAGGGATGAGGAAAGAATACTCTCTTCCTGAATGGAGTGTTTCCTTACAGAACATCCATTGTACAAAAAGCAAGACACACTTTGTAGATGTACAAGAATATTTTTAACAGTGCTGTCTTCTAAATGAGAGAAAAACTCAGATGCCAGACTCCTCCTGACACCAGAAGGCCTATGTTACCATCGCTATTTGGACTGGTACAGTAAAGCCCAGGAAAATGGCTTGAGTGGGTGTCGATCACAGCTGGAAAGAGAAACTTTGAAGTGCACACTCCTAGCTCCTGAGAGGACTTGCCTCTGTGAACACAGGTCATAAACCTCTTCAGGACCCTCTTGGGTAAAGCAGAAATAAGACTGAGCCAGCTACACAGATCATGCAAGCATAAGAGCAGCCCCGTTGAGAAAGGGCTGAAGACTAAAACGCTTTATTCCTTTAGAAAAATAAACCTTTCCACTAATCTTCTCTATGCCCCCAAATTGTGATTCCTGGGTCCTTGATTTGTACAAGAGAAACGTTTTGAAGAACAAACTAAGAATACTTTCTTGTGCAGTCGAGGATGGTTTATTATGGGTCTGTTTAGTGTCACAGTTAAGGGAGGGAAGGCATAAAATGCTGATCCAAGAAGCCATCTTGCTCTGAGGAGTGATGAAGTACATTTTTGTGTGCTGAGGCACTCTTATGAGTTAGATTTCTTTGCAGAACAGACCCAAGTAGGCAGGTACAGGAATAGAATGGTTCACTGAGAGATTATTAGTGAAACCAGAGGCTTATCTGGCCCTGTGCCTCAGGGGAGATGCACAGAGAGGGAGAGTTAGCACACTCCAAGAAGAAATGGATGGCGCCTTATCCCTAATTTGATATATCACTCAGATGGTGAGTGGGAAAGTTCTTTTAAGTGCTCTTGGCCTGGGCAGTAAATTATTCCTCAAGTTTCTGTTTTGTGGTGGTCAGTGAGCTGTGAGTCATAAAATGACTCACAATGCCATCATCAATGTATATTTTGGGGTGCTCACTGGGTTCTTGAGTTCATGCCGATAAGGAAAGCTAGTTTTTGTTGTGACTGAGTCTTTTTCCGTGCTACGTGTTTTCTGTGTTTTCTTAGCTGCCATAGCCATCCTAATGGTGTCATACCACTCCAAATGACAGAAATATAAAACACTTTTTGAAGCTAGGCAGATGAGAGCATTATGCATTTGGGGAATTTTTAAGTGCACACCCACATGTCGGGACCACTAACTATGTATTTGTAAAGTCATTTTCATTTTAATCTTGCCTTAACAAAAACAAAAGGAAGTACACTAATGCTCTGTTTAGGAAAAGTACACTAATTCTGCTGCTCAATAGCTATGTGACCTGGGACATGTCTCTTAACTTCCAAGGGCCTCAGTTTCCTCATTTACTGTCTACTCCTCTGATTCTGCAATAACACATTGTTAGGCTTCTAATGAAGCCTAGAAGTACCAAAACACATTTCTCTTTCAAAAGGCCTTCTTAGGCCACATCTTTCTCAACTCAGGTTATGTCCACTGATGATTTCCCTATGAGCAGTTGACTGTTTGAGCTTAGTTTACAGGAGGTTCACAAAATATGCTGGCACTAGCAAGATATAGACTTGAAAATAAATAGTTTTGCTCAAGTACATTCATACATTCAACAGACATTTATCCACCTACTATGTTCCAAGGATCCAGCAGTGTCAAAATGGAAAGAGTTTCTCCTCTCGTGGAACTTACATCATAGTGTGAGAAGATGGACATTAAAAACATTAAAAATAAATGAAATATATAGAAAGTATAAACACCTACAGAAAAACATTAAAAATAAGTGAACTATATAGAAAGTATAAGCACCTACAGAAAAAAGAAGCAGGTTATGAGATAAAGAGTGCTAGTATATTGGCAAGGATTAAAATTTTCAGTAGTAGGTTCAGGCTTTGCTTCATTGCAAAGGTGACATTTGAGCAAAGACGTGAAGGAAGTGAAAGAGTGAGCCATAAAGATACCTTAGGATGAGTGATCCAGGTAGAAAAAACAGCTACTGCAGAGACCCAGGGGTGGAAGCGTGGCTGGTGCATTAGGGGAAGTACAAAATGGACAGTGGCTGGAGCAGAGGGAATTCATTGGAGAGTGGAGATGAGGCAGAGGTGCACAGGGAGTCAAAGCATGTAGGTAGGGTCTTGTAGGGACTTTAGAAGACTTTTGACTTTTACTTTAAATAAAATGGAAAGCCACGGGAGAATTTTGAGTAGAGAAATAGCAATGCCTGGCTTATATCTTACCATAAAGATCAATTTGTTTGTTGTATTAAAGCATAAAATGAAGTGGATGACAGATATAGAGTCAATAAAAGCATTTAGGATACTATTTCAATAATTGGGTTACACTCATATAAAGTCAGCTTGAGCCCACACACAGTTTGATACTGCAACAATTGTTAAGGACAAGGAAACGGCCAAGGGCACCTGAGACATTTAAATTGAGAGAGTGTGAAGTAACTCAGAAGATGTGTCTCAGACATTAGGAATGTGGATTAAGCTTATGATATAGCCCATATAGCACAGACCATTGAGACCGTATTGTGTCGGAACTGAAAGAGGAATGGACATCTGCCAAAGAGTCTGCTCATCTAGATGAATGCGATAACTGATGAAACTTTGTGTTGCCTCACTATGAGAAAAAGGACAAGTATTTTCTTGCTTGCTTGAGAGGTAGTTAATATTATATTTACCAGGGACATGGTTTTGAGGAACAATGGAACTTCAGGCTAGCATTAATTCCTTAATAAGTATTGTGTGATCTTGGTGGGAGGCAGGGCCTTGTTCACTTCAATGGAAACTGAAAGATAATTTTTTCTCGCTGATTTCTCCATTGAGGGCATGAACACCTAGCTCAACTAATCAGATGCTCTTACCTAGGAATTTGAATCTGAAGAAATATCTGCAAATAAGTAATTGATTCATTCCACTGATAAGATGGCAGAATCTAGTGTCCAGTGGCACAACACCAATGACAAATATCTCTTCTCTGGGGTGTCACCAGCAACACCATAACTGTGCTACTCCTCAAATGTGGCATGACCATAAATGTGGTTCCATTGCTCTAGGTTTCTGTAGCTCCTGCTTATTTTCTAAATCTGGTTCTCCAGCCTTCCTGTTAAGCATTCCTGAGAACTACTGATATTCTTCCAACAAATTTCTTTTTGTTTCCCTTAAATTTAGGAAAATTGGTTACTATTGTACATAAAAAAGCCCCTGCCTGGCACACCTACCACTACTTACACAATATCTATTCCCCCACCATCCTTGCTACTTGAATCCAGATTTTTGAAAGATCAGCCATTTGCTCAGCTCCAGGTAAGCTACTCACATTTCCACCTCCCATTTTGCTAAGTATGTCCATGGGACACAGATCTGGCTAATAACCTGTAAAGAGAAGTCTGCTAATATATTTTATTAGATACACCTTGTGTATCTCCTCATATTCTTTCAGCATCACCTGTTTTCCAGACCCTCAGCCACTTGTTCCATTTCAACCTTTGCTGTGGTGATGAACTTGATGCTGTGTGAAGTTCTGCTGTTTGAATTCAACATCCGGAGTCTCTAGAGGGCTCTGTCTTCTTCTACCACTCTAAACTCCGAGGAAGGGCCACATTTCAGGATGTGAATATTGGTTTCCCTAGTAGTTGTTGAAAAAGCCAGGTAACACCACCCAGAAATGTGAGCTAGTTAACTCTCGTAGGTTAAAACTTAAACCAATGAAAGACAGGAAATGGGAGAAGATCAGAAGATAAATTCTCTTTTCATTCCTTTATCTATTAGACTATTCTAAGGTTTGGTTTTTCTATATTGTCTGTCTGATGACATCTCACAGGACCGAATGGATAGACTTGTTCAAACAACAGTTGTGTCTTTTAGTGTTTTGTGCAGAGGAGTAGTGACTGGCTTAGAAATATATTGTTTCACTTGTTTCCCTCCTTATTCTTTCTTTATTTTATTCTCACTACCTCCCAATAATGCATTAGCACTTTAATCTTGCCCAAAGTCTCAATTTTCTAGGAAAGCTTTAATAAAACAATCTCTTTTAAGACTTTTCATTTCTCTGATAAACAGAACAGGCTGGTACAGTTCTTTCCTCCTTCCCACCTTAAATGTGAACATGATGTCTGGAGATATTTTGTGATGATTAGGGAAAGGCGAAGAGAATCAAGGAGACACAGGTCATGACAGTATCAAGTTGCTGCACCACAGTCAATAGTTTACCTACCTGCAAATGTCTTTCACACATTTTTTTTTTAAACCACTAAAAGTAGACTTTTCTGGTAGTTGTAGCTGAATAAAATCCTAACAGATATACCTATCCAATAGCTGTATTTCCAAGTTTTTTAGAAGCAATCATGTCACATAGTTAAGGCATTATACTAAATAAAAGCTAAAGATATTATCCAGCAGTAGTTCTGTTTGATTTTGCTGTTTATGTGAAGCATAACTCTCAGTCCAGTTTCTAGTATACATATTGATTATTCCCACCTCACTTGTTTGGCCCACTCTGTAATTCTATATACTCCTTACCAACTCTGGGGGTTCTTTAACATCCTATTTTTTTTTTCCTGAAAAATCTTTATATTTTTGACTTCTGAGTCCCTTTCCTTAGGGCTTTACAATACATATCACAAATCTTCTCTAAACACTGGGTTCTCCACACTTAGTTCCCATCTGTTTCTATAATGTTTGTGTTCTTTATCTATGAGAGACACTCCTGTGTTATGAAAAGGAAAAAATACCACAACCAACATCTCTCTCTCTCTCTCTCTTTCTCTCTCTCTCTCTCTTCTAGAGACTACTAGAAACAGAGTAAAAAGAAGAAGGAAGAGACTTTGTCCTATCCTGCAGTCTTTCAGGTCTCCAATAGAGAAGAAAGATACACACTAGTCCATCAGTGGGCCAGGGCTTAGAATTACTTGTAACCAGTGGTAGCAATGGCGAGTTCTTCACTACTAGAGATGCTGGAATAGATTTGTGAAAAAGAGACACCAAACTTCTGACTGTTTCATAGATTAACAGAGTTTATCCTTTTTGAAAGAAAATGGTGGGGAGATAGAACACCAGATTTATAGTAATATCCCCCCCTCCCTGCAAAAAAAGTTCCATCCCTTTGTTCCATACTAATTTAATAAGTATAATCTTCTTTGATGCTTAAGATTTTTTAATTTCTTAATATTTTTATTCTTTGTTATATTTGTTCTTCATTGCTTTTTTATCTTCTCTCCTTTTTATGCCTTCTTAGTTGAACTTTTCTGTGATTTTATCTTCTGCCCTCTTTTAGTATAAGCAATCATTATTCTCTTTTAATTTTTTAATGGTTGTTCTAGAATGTGCAATATACATTTAGAACTAATCTGAGTCCACTTTCAAATGACACAATAATACTTCAAGAGTAGTGTAGATATTTTATAACAGAGTATTCCCAGTTTCTCCATCTCTTATAACACTGTTGTCATTCGTTTCACTTGTTCATAAGCTATAATCGCCCAATAGATATTATTATTTTAAACAGTTATCTATTAGATAAATTAAGAATAAAAATTAAAAAGTTTTATTTTACCTTCATTTATTCCTTCTCTAACATTTTTCCTTTCTTTATGTAAATCCAAGTTTCCGACCTGTTTTATTTTTCTACTCTCTGATGAACTTCTTTTAATATTTCTTGCAAGGCAAGTTCACCAGTGACAAATTCAATTTTTATTTGTCTAAGAAAGTCTTTATTTCTCCTTCATTTTTGAAGAATAATTTCACTGGCTACAGAAGTCCAGGTCAGTGGCTTCTTTCAAGACTTCAAATATTTCCCTCTACTCTCTTCTTGTTTACTTGGTTTATGAAGAGAAGTCCTGTGTATTCTTTTCCTTGTTTCTCTGTAGGTAAGGCATTT
Source organism: Pteropus medius (assembly GCF_902729225.1). NCBI lineage: Eukaryota > Metazoa > Chordata > Mammalia > Chiroptera > Pteropodidae > Pteropus > Pteropus medius. The sequence continues at coordinate 38,789,023 of NW_024340849.1, read as the reverse complement.
TTCCCCTCTGTCTTAAAGATTTTTTCTTTGTCTTAGGTTTTCTGCAGTTTGAATACATATGCCTAGGTGTAAACATTTAGGTATGTATCTTTTTGGTATTCTGAGTTTCTTGGATCTGTGGTTTAGTGTCTGTCATTAATTGTGGAAAATTCTCAGCCACTATCACTTCAAATATTTCTTCTCTTTTTTCTCTTCTTATGGTATTCCCATTACATGATTACTTTTTGTAATTGGCCCACATTTCTTAAGTATTCTGTTCCTAATTTTTTCATTCTTTTTTTCTCTTTGCCTTTCAGTTTGAGAAGTTTCCTTTCTTCTTTTTTATTTAAATTTATTGGGGTAACATTGGTTAATAAGTTTCAGGTGTAGAACTTTATAATACATCATCTATATATTCCATTGTGTGCTCACCACCTAAAGTCTAGTCTCCTTCCTTCATCATATAGTTGACTCCCTTTATCCTTTTTATCCTTTCCCTACACTGCCATCCCCTAGGGTAACCACCATACTGTTGTCTGTGTTTATGAGTTTGTTTGTTCTGTTTGTTTGTTGCTTTTCATTTTGAGAAATTTCTATTGACATATCTTCAAGTTCACCGATTCTTTTCTTGGTCTAGTGCATTATACTGATGAGTCCATTGAGTCATTCTTTATTTTTGATACAGTGTTTTTGATTTCTACCATTTCCTTTTGATTCTATCTTAGAATTTTCATCTCTGTGCTTATATCAACCACCTGTTCTTGCATGTTGTCCACGTTGTTCATTTTTTCCATAAGAGCTCTCAGCATATTAATCATAGTTATTTTAAGTTCTTTTTCTGGTATGTAGTGCCAGATGGGTGCTAGAGTAATTGGGAGGCTCACTTCATAAATTATGTAAATGTCTAACCATTGTACTGTATACCTGAAATTAATATAAAATAATAATATAAATAAGTAAATATAATAACACTTAAAATTTTTTTTCTTTTCTGATACTTCCAAAATATCTGTCAAATGTGAGTCTGGATCTGTTCCTTGCTTTGTCTTTTCAGAATTTTTGTTGTTATTGTCTTTAGCATTCCTTCTAAATGTTGTTGAAAACCACATATTATTTATTGGGTAATAGAAACATAGATAAGTAGGCCTTAGTGTGAAAATTTATCTGGCTAGGATAAATTGTCTATTGTTTGCTGTAGCAATGGATGTCTGAGGTTTCGCCTCTTTTAATGTCCTTGTTTTTGTCTCCCCTATTGTGTATTTGGTTACCTTAAAAACTCCCTCTTAAATAGAGTGTGAATCTTGCAGTCCTTTCAGCTGTAATCCTCTGTTATTATGCACAAGCCCTGATGTTGTGATAAGGTGTACGATGGGGTAAGCATTCTATAATTCTATGATTAGGTCTCAGTCTTTTAGTGGGGCTGTGATCCTGGTCTGTGACATTCACAAATGCTTCTCAGTTTTAACCCCCATTCAGATTAGATAGGAAGTTTAGCAGGGGCCACAGTTAGGTATTTCCTTTCTCTTACTTCAGTTAGATTCTGTAAAACAAATTCCTTTGAGAATAGCCAGAGAACAGAATGCTCCAGGCTTATTTCAAAATGGCTACTTTTCCCTTGGGCATATTTCAAAATGGTTGCCTCCCCCATCTGCTTGCTGGAAGCACAGGGGATTGTTCTTTAATCTTCACTGTGAGAGAGAATCTGCTGGGGCTTCTAAAGGTATAACTCCTGAAAGTGTAGGAGACTCGCCGCCCCCCACCAACTTTTTAACTCTCAAGCTAGTCTATACTCAGTCTCCAGCAGTTCACCAATTAAGGTTTCAGTTTTCCTAACAGTTCCTGGCTCCAGTGTCTACTGCTCCCATCAAGCTGTGATCCACTGTATTGGCCTATCTCTTCAGTTTTGGGACTGTTGGTTTGCCCTGTGACTTCAGTTCTCTGATGGATCTAAGAAGAATTACTGATTTTCAGCTAGTTCAGCTTTTTTGTTGTTGTTGTGAATATGGGAGTGACAACTTCCCAGATCTTTTTACGTTGAAGGAAAAACTGGAAGTCTAAACCTTTTTTTTTTTAATTCATAAGAATAAATGCTTTGTTCTTGGGAAGATATAACACACTAGATATCAATTCCCCTTAATTTAATAATAATAATTTCCATTATAATACATTCCATTCAAATTCCCATTTATTTTTATTTTTTTAGAATTAGAAAAAAATATTTTAAATTCATCAAAATGATTGAAAATGTGACAAAGAGCCTATCAAATATATAAAAAAACATAAGAGTGAAAAATGGCCTATCCTATTAGATATCAAAATGCATTACAAGCTACAGTAATAGCCAGGAGCTATGCCAAAATAAATACACAAATAAATAACACAGAATAGGTGGTACAAGATTAAACTAAAGTTCATTTGAGAATTAACTCTATGATTGAAATGAAATTTTATATCAGAAGGAAAAGTGTGGATTATGCAATAAATGTTATTAAAACAACTGGTTAGACATTTGGAAGGAAATGAAGTAAGATTCATTCTGATACCTTAAACCAAAATAAACTCCAAATAGTTCAAAATTTTAAATAATAAAAATTAAGCAGTAAAGGTGCTAGAAGCAAGGAACATGGTAACTTAAATGGATTCCTGCTTCCCTCTGTTCCCAGCTCCAGTCCAACTGCCAACTGCCTCTGCTATTTTCAATGTTATTTCTTTAATAAGATACTTAACGCTATAAAATTTCCTTTGATTTTTGGCTTTATCTGTATAACATAAGTTCTTGTATAAAGTTTTTTCTTTTATGTTATGTCTTAGTTAGTTTGAATTTTCCATTTCAATTACTTCTTTAATGTGAGGGTTAATTAGAAGAGTATCTCTAAAATTCAAGGAAGTTAAGTTTTTTGTCATCTTTTTGTTATTCATTTTCAAAAGTTTTAAAGGAAATTTGAACCTAGAATCTTATACCCAGCCAAACTATCATCAAAGTGGAGGTGCAAAATTAAAAGTTCATTAGGAATATAATACTCAATAAACTCACAACACACATTCTCTGAATTATTTAAACATACTCCATAAAAATAAAAAATGATTCAGAATGCAAGATTTAAATTAAAAAGTAAAGAACAAATAAACCAGTATATTTAACACCTAAATAATTATTAAATACTTATTAGTACATAAAATTGGTACATAAAATAATAATTGGCATAAAAATTATACAACTAAAAATTCTAGATAATCTCAACATGAAAGGTTATAGGCAGACTTAATGGAGGAAAAGAGAACTGAAAGCATGCTAAATTTCTTTTCTTGATGCAACAAGGGTAGGAATATATATCATATATATACATATCATACATATTATATATGTATATGTAATATATATACACATATATACTAATTAATCTGAACTATTTAGATAATAAGATAAATTTAAATATGTGCTTCAAAATTTAAGTGAAACTACAAGAAGATTAAAAATAGAATATTGAACTTCCAAATCACTAGAGGAAAAAAATGCAATAAAGAAAATGCAATCAATACATCAAAAAAAAAAAAAGCAGGAAAGGAATAAAAAATAGAAAGAGGAAGAAAGAAAGGGGAAGAAGAAAGGGAGAGGTATATGAGAAAAATGAGAAGAAAGGCATAGCAAATAAAACTATAAAGTAAGATGTGAGTAACACATTCAAATATGTCATTAATCACAAGAAATACAGCTGTGCTAAATTTCTCAATCAGTTTGTAGGAGGATAAAATCTAATTATATGTCATGTATATGTGTTACACATGAAACAAAGTAATTTTTGAAATTTTTTTCAAAATCAAATTTTCAATTTCAAATCAAAAATTAGAAAAAATTGAAAACAAAGATAAAGATGTAGCAAGATAATGTTAACAAAGAGAAACAAGTGTAAATATATTACTATTATACAATAGGAAATTTAAAAGCAAATAGCATTAAACATAAAAAGAGGACTATTTCATAGAGATAAAAGCCTTACTTCAATATGAAGATGTAAAAGTTTGAACCTTTTAATACCTAAAAATATAGCTTTAAAATATATAAAGGATCTCAAGCTTCAGCTAGCATAAAAATTACCCTAGAAACCTGTTTAAAATGCTGATTCTCAGGTTCTATCTCTATCTCTCTACCACCATTCATTGTCTCTTACCTGAATTATAGCAACATCCTCCTGTCAGGTCAAAATTGCAATTAAAATTTTAAAACTGAGGAATTAAGTGAGATTTAGAGAGAAAACAGTGACTGGTTCAAGGTCACACAGATAGATAATGGCAGATCTGGTACTTAGATATAAGAACTGTGAGGATTTATTTGCAAAAAACAGTATCAATTCTAATATATTTCAAATCAAGACTGGTTTTTCTAAAGTTTAGATTTTCGCTCACAACATTAGTTTCTGCATAGAATCTCTGTCTGCACAAGACTGACCAAGTGTGAGATAACCATGAGTCAGAGATCAGACAGACCTACTAGGGTGAGTCAGAAAATCATGGAAGGTCCCACTATGGTCAGAAAAAAAAAAAAAGGAAAAAAATGAGGCATAGGGTAAATGTATTGCAGCTGGTAAGTAACACAGTCCAGATTCAAATCCATTTTACCATGCTGGGGAATTTGGAAGAAAGTTAAAGGCAGAGGTTTTGACAGAACTTTTGTAGTCAGTCAAAGTCAAGAAAATGCAGCAAAAAAGAACATATAAAATTACAGCAAATAAATGGATTATAGATAGGGCCAGGTGAAAGCTGAGAAATGTGGTGCTGTGGAAAACCATGGAGAGCAAAGAGCAAGGAATGGAATAAAAGGTAGGATAGAGTTTAGCAGCCTGACAGCACCCGAATCCTTTAAGGACCATGATATCAGACAGGAAACCAAACCAGGAATTCAGCCATAAAAAGTGAAAACGGAAGCCATCTACACCCACACAACTCAAGGATTACATTAACATGGCTTTACTAATCCACTGTCTTCATCAGAATGACATTACTATTCCAGTAACATTTTGCCCAGGAAGATAAACATTCCAAGCAACTATATTACTTAAGTGAAGATCATTTGTTCATCTCTACAATAGATAGTATCAAATGATAATTTACTTCATAAGATTCTTTGAATCCTCTCATCTCAAAATCCTCATCTTCCTATGTCTACCAGTCCTAAACTCTTATGTCAAAATTTTTATCTAATCCTAATCAAATCCTCCTATTATAAGACCCACCCTCCTTAAACCACTTTCCAAATACTCATAAATATTCTAATTTTTCCTTCCCACTTTCTGAGATACTACTAAAACTCTGTGAAGGTAGTCGTCTCCTTATTGGATCAGAAAAAAACCTCACTTTTATCTTATTTGCAAGTTGTTTTGGTGATATTTTCAGGAATCTGGCACTTGACAATATTGGAGGTCCATCAAAATCCAGTCAAGCCCTTCTCACTGTCATGACCCAAGATTTGTCTTAACACATTTTTTTCTCCAAATTTGCACAAAATTTTCTTAAATGAAAAACTGAAGACTGATTATAGATTATAGAAAGTCTAATAAGAAAGGACTTATCATACATTATCCTGGTCTTTGTAACACTACTGTCCCCCCAAGTGGAAACCCCAACAGGCAAGGATATAGATATATTAGACCTTTAGGGCCATAAATAAAATAGTCATTCAGGGATTCCCTGTAGTACTAAACCTCAATACTATTTTGTTAGGTGTCTCCTAAGACCACATATTATACAGTTGTAGACATGCGTTCTGCTTTCTTTAATGTCCTTTTAGGTCAAGATAGTCAATAGTTGTTTGCCTTCTCTAAGGAAAATCAACAATAGGTCTGGATTGTTATGCCCCAGGGGTTTACCGAGGCATCTGCTACTTTTCATATATCCTTAACCAGGACTTCTCGTGGTGTTCTAAAATGAGGTAAACTCTGAGACTATCTACTTACTATTTTAGCTCAACAAAGGCATATTTCCAAAAAGAAGGTACAATGTAATTTCATTATGTAGGAAAGGAACAGCAAATTACAGCCATTAACTAAATCTGCCTATCTTTGTAAATAAAATGTCTTTGGAACACAATCACACCCATTCATTTCTATATTATTTATCGTTACTTTAACACTACAACAACTGAATTGAATAGTTGTGACACAGACTGTATTCCCCATAAAGTATATTCACTATCTGGTCCTTTACAGAAAAAGTAAAAGTTATGCCCTGCTCTAGAATATGATTTACCCCAACAAAGTCAGCCCCTTTCTCCTAACCAACTACAGGCATCAAAACTTTACTAGGCCAGAGACAATGAAAAGGACATGTCAGTCTCACTGACCCAGTGCAATGGGTTCTCAACTTTTCTAATTGCTACTCCACTGTATGATTTAATCGAGTTCTCAGGAACCAAACCTTTTCTCTGGAAATGTAAACACAACAGGTTTATTTATCTGCTCTCCAATAGTCTTCCACTCTGGGCTTATCTAATCATCATAAACCTTTCTATCTTATTTATTTATTTGTTTGTTTGTTTATTTATTTATTTATTATTTATATAATAATATAAATAATTATATTTATAAGACCTACAACACCTGGTCTTCCTAGGTGGTCTCCCATCCAAGTACTAACCAGGCCTAACCCTGCTTAGCTTCCGAGATCAGACATTGGGCTTGTTCAGGGTGGCATGGCTATAGACCATGGACTGGGACATGAACCAAGGACCTTCTGTATGTAAAGCAGCATGCTAACCCCTACACTATGGAACCACATCCACCTTTCTATCTTTTTGTGCATGAGAAGTCTGGACAGCTCATGGCATTCAAACTCAACTTCTTGACCCGGTGGCAAAAGCCTACCCATCTGCTGAATAATCATACCAGTTAAACCAGTGGAGATGTATGCCAACTTGGTTTTAGGGTCTTCTTTAAATTTGATGGTTACTCATGCTGTATAGTCTGCTTCTTCTTAGCAAGTAGGCTTACCTCATATAAAATTCTATTTTCTCCCTCTCATTATGCCAGATAATAGCACTTACTAAGATCCTAGCCCTAATGATAACCTGAGAGATTAAAACTTGAGCAGCATTTAAAAGGCTTTTACAAAATGCCAGTCATTGGGTCCAAAATCAGAAAAATGTACCTGAAGAAATCCAGATATAAATGGCATGAGGATAATCTAAGCAGCCACTCTAAGAATGACTGCTTAAAAGTACTGGAAAACCTCAAATGGAAACTTGCAGGAGCCTTCATGAAATTACCTACCAATGCAAGGACAAATTGGCCACTAAACTCAATGAACATTGATGAGAAAATTTTACTAAAATGTCTGAGGGTGACTCTAGTGCATGTCTCATCTGTCACTAGCATAATCCTGGTAAAACTGTAAAGGTAGAACATGCATAAAAGCCCTATCCTTGGGGTCCTTTTCAATATCTTCAAATGGACTTCAGACAGGTACTCCTACACTGGGTTTGGAATGTGTCCAAATTATTGTTTGCTTCTTCTCAGGATGAGAAGTTACAGGTCTAATAGTAGTGTATATCTATATATTATATATATAACACATTATATATTATATTATATTATATATTATATCTGTTATATTATATTATATATCATCTTGTTATTGTATTATCAACCTAACTATGTTTTGAATCGTCAGCCTCAAAATCCTTGCCTTACTGTGTTTTCCAGTTCTAGACTTGTATTATGGCCCTTACTCAGCTGTAATCAAGCCCTGAGATTAAAAGACCTACATTAAACTAGACCGCAAAATGTCATAAATATCCCAATTTTGCCCTCTCCACTCTGAGACACTAAGACTCTCTCAAGATAATGCTTTCCCATACCGCAACAAGAATAAACTTGCTATGCACTGGTGTTATTTTTGAGAAGTCCAGGGTCAATTAGGGGACTGGAAATTGAGGAATAGGGGAGGGGCTTGGTTTTAATATCCAGAAATGACAGCAAATGCTGGAAAAACTGGCGACAATGCAATGTGAACCCATTGATTGAAGTGCCCTATTATTTGCTTTTATTAAAATCCTGACTGTTTCAAGCATCTGGAATGGCACTGAACCTACACAAAGGCATTTCCAGCTATAGGGAATGGGAACAGCAAGGTAGACTGGTCATGTACGCCTTCGGAAAGGGACAAGGACAGCGAAAGTTAATTGAAATTTATGTCTTATTCTCAAACGCACATCTAGATTCTGGAAACTTGGAATCTTGTTTTGAAGCTAGGTTTAGGATAATTAAGGAGAAGGCCCAAGAGAATTCTCACCTGTATTTCATTCATGGGATAAGTTCTCTCATCTCTATGTGCTCAGGTTTTTCCCTTGTGCAAAAGAGAGGCATACTCGTTTTATTACACTTCCCAGATGTTGCGTTTTCACAAATTGAAGGCAAGACTCTCCATCAGCAAAAAGATTATAATTCTCTTTATTGTGATACTCACTTTATTGTAGTGGTCTGGAATTAAATCTGCAATATCTCTGAGGAATGCCTGTGTAAATGGTAATTACTTTCTCTACTCTCTTCATTGTTGATTCATTTGCTTCTTTGGCTGTATTCTCCTGTTCTTCATTTCTCATTCTTGTTTTTATTCTCCCTCTCTTTTCTAATTTGTCATATTTCTTTCACCTTTTGTTATAAAAACATGTCTCCAGGGAAACCAATAATTAGGACCAAAAAATTGAAAACTAAAAAAAAATTTTTTTTTCAATATTAAAATAAGAATTTGTTGAAAGAGACAACATGAATAAGTCATTTGCTCTCTGCCTTCAATATAGTCGTGTACCACAAAACAAGGTTTTGGTCAACAATGGTTGACCAAACATCAACATATACAACAGTGGTTTCATAACATTATAATAGAGCTGAAAAATACCTATCACCTAGTGACATTACGGCACAACTCACACATTTTTGGTGATGCTGGTATAAACAAACCTACTGCACTACCATTCATATATAAGTATAGCACATACAATTATTTCAATACATAATACTTGATAACGATAAACAACTGTTAATGATTTATGTATTTACTATACTACACTTTTTATCATTATTTTAGAGTGTATTTCTACTTATTAAAAAAAAGTTTGCTGTAAAACAGTATGCCATTCTCTTGTGTTTAATTTGATCTCATGTTGTTTTATAAATTTAGTGTAAACTGAGTGTACAGTATTTATAAAGTCTATGGTAGCGTACAGCAATGTCCTAGGCCTTTAGATTCATTCACCACTCACTCACTGACTTACCCAGAGCATCTTCCTTCAAGCTTCATTTGTGATAAGTGCCCTATACAGGTGCTCTATACCATTTTTTATCTTTCATACCATATTCTTACTGTACCTTTATGTTTAGATATATAAACACATCATTGTGTTAAAAATGCCTACAGTATTCAGTACAGTAACAAGTTATACAGGTTTGTAACCTAGGAGCAATAGGCTATACCATATACCCTAGGTGTATAGTATGCTATACCATCTAAAATTGTGTAAGTGCACTCTATGATGTTCACATAACAAGGAAACCACCTAATGATGCGTGTTTCAGAACATAAGCATCTCATGACGGTATGTGTAAAAGTGGGTAAAGAGAAACATTTTCTCTAAGTGCTTCATATTTTCCAGCCAACTTTCCATTACCTAGGGGCTGATTATCCAGCTTTCTTGCTTTGACCCTTGAGGGGAAAACTGGTATAATGTAGGAGAAAGGACACTGGCCAAGCTTGATAAATTCTGGCTTTTTCAGTTATTAGCTTTGTGCCCTTGGGCAAACCACTGAACCATTCTAAAGCTCAATTTCCTCACTGATCAAAAAAAGCTGCCTACTTCACTGCGTTGTTGTAAAGGGCCAACAAGATAATGCCTGTTAAAGTCCCCAATGCACACACAGTAGGGGCGGCTATACCGTAACCACAATGTAATAAATATTTATAGATCAGTATGGCTTTCTCATTATAAAAAAAAATGGAGACTAAAAATTTATGAAAGTGGACTGGCAGAATCATCATGGAGTTTAAAAAAGTGCTTTGTAAACTAAAACAAATTACAAATTCAAAGTAGGTTTTGCATTTTTCCTATTCTACATATCTTAAGATTTTTATTGTTTATTAGCAGCTTGAACTTCAAATCAAGTAGTATTTCTCATGAGAGGAAGTTGAAACTACAGCTTAAAATGAGATTAGAACATCTGTGAAATTGGCCCTTCTATGGCATGCATCACCTCACCATTTTCACTGAAAATGGGTGTTCCTTTCCATTTCCCTTTCCTCCCAGTAAGGTGTTTTGGAAACAGGGAGGCTTTGGATTCAGGCAAACCTAAATTTAATTCCTGACTCTATCTTAAAATAGAGAAATTAATATCTACTTTATAGGAAAATTTTTTAATATATTTTTTAAAGTGCATGGTAGCCAAAAGATGGACTTATTTTTATCCTGAGGATCTATAACTTAAAGCAACTTTAATGTGCACATTGTTTCATCATTCTTGATACATATATCTCAAGTTTCAATCACATCTAAAGTCCTATCTTCAAATTCAGACTCTTCCACTAAATAGTAAATTATTCAATCTCAGTTTCTTCTCCTATAAAATGGAGATAATAATAGAAGCTAGCTGATAGGATAGGAAGAACAGTAGAGAAAGTGCACATAAATGCCTAACCTGGTATATGACACATAACAATTATTACTTTAGCTAACTATAATAATAGTAATAACAAATTTCAGATATATTTTAATTTTCACCTTAACAAACACTGAGATGGGTCAGTAGCAAAGTTATCGGGATAGTTTGCCATTTCTTCCTTCTTAGGTTTCCTTGGCCATATTTCTCTCCCTCCCTTCCTAGGGCAGGTCTGTTTCAGTTCAGCTGCTGGCTTGAACATCTGGCAGGGTGCCCACACTTGACATTTTCTGTTTGTGCAGCTAACAGGGTGGGGAGTTGGGGGATTTGATCATCTTCACCACTAAGACATTGGAATCTGTTGAGTTAAACATTGCTCTACTGTTGCCATGCCCTCCCTTTCTTTCTCCCTCCCTGTGAATGAATCGGGAAAGAATGAACCTGAAGTCTATCTTGGACAGCTATAAAACCTTTATGGTACGTGGGCTGCTCCTCGAGGAGTGGGGCATTAGCCTCCCTGTTCATTCCTGGAGTAAACACAATGCGTCAGCGTATTCCCTAACACGGGGTCAATGTCTGAGGGAGCGGTGCTCTCCGTGCCTGGCACCTGCTGGTGTGGAGAGGTCTGTTGGCAGCAGTATACCACGATCGGCTTTAATGACTGCACTAAATACAGAGCTCACTGCTCCAGTTCCTTTTAATTCACTAAGTAATATTTATCCTGTAATAGCAATATCGCCAAGACTACCTAAATTTACAGAATTCTATAAGAATATATTTTGTATTATTCTCTAAAACTATATTATATAATATGTACATATATATGAGAATATATTACATAGTATCTATGTATCCAACATTAAATTCACGCTGGTTTTTCTAAGTTACCTTTGTGATAAAAAGCCAAAGTGGAACTCGTTTCCTTCTTGGGAGTCCATGCTGATTCTTAATTCAGACTTTGGAGTTGCCCTGCTGTCCTGTTTGATGTCATCAATAAAATGCTGCTGCCTTGATGGCAACAGTCAGTCTCTAGACCTTCAGTCTATGATTTATTTACAGGTGCCGTCTTTGAAGGATCAATGGCACCAACTGCTGACTGCTTACCTGTAACTTTACAATTTGTGATACCAGGCCTATAACCTTTTCTGATTTTATGGAAGGGACAGGGAAAACATAATTCATTTTATTGAAGGTCACATTATTCTTTTTTCTCTCTATTCTGGGCTAGCCAAACAGTCATGTTTTATCCCCAAAAGTACTTTTTCTTCAGTCAGTTCTTCAAAGGCCTCTCTGTTCTCACAGTCCACTAAGACTTCTCTTCTCTATGGCACATTCTTGTACTTCATTTGGGTTCTGTCGTAGAATCGATTAAATCATATCCCAGACAGAAGAATTGTTCTTTGCTCACAAGCATCAGGAAGCCAGAAGGTGGTGACATTTGACAACCAGACTTAATGATTACTACATCACAATGACATTAACTTGAGAGGTCAGTTCAGTACCAGCTCTACGTTATGAAATTGAGAAGTTCGGTCTCCTCTTTGTGGTCATCTCATTTAGTCTAGAAGCACAGCTATAATCTGTACTAAAATGAGGATAGGAGAGAGAATCTCATAAAGATCTCAAAACCGTAGAAGTAGAAGGACATAGAAACACATACTTGGTTGGCAAAGGTAACAAGTACACTGAGCATTCTATATCAACAAAATTTTTTAAAATTTCAATCCACAATTACAATCTAGTAATAGTAATACTAAATTTAATTATAGTTCCTTTCTGAGATGCAAGATCACTAAGTTGGAACTAATTTAGTCATCAAATATTTTCCATAAATAAGCCAAATCAGAATCTGTGACTGTATTTCCTCTGAGATGTGAGTTCATTCTAAATCTTAATTCAATTTGTAGAGTCAGATTCTATAATTTTATACCTCCATTGTGAACAATAATTCTGAAATGGTAAAAAATCATTCTATTTTTTGTATTTTTGTTTTGAATATATTCTACTTTATATAATATGCTTTTTCTAAAAACATAATTAGTATGTAAAGTTAATAATATATTGAAAAGCACAAAGAGGAAAATAAAAGGTATCTATAGTCCCACCATCCAGAAAGTAATATTTTTTAGTCTTTCTCTACATTTAACTACAATAAGGTTTTTGTTTTGTTTTGTTTTGTTTTGTTTTGTTTTGTTTTTGAGCATACTATTTATACCTTTGGGAAAAATGCTTTTTTCATTTAACAGTATTCTAAAAACACTTCCCATTTATTGACTATTCCAAACATGATTTTAAATATCTACATAATAGTAAATTATATTAAAATAGTGCCTTTTTACTTTCTATCTGTTTCTCTGACATACTATTTGTATGCCTCCCAAGGCTACAAGCATCCATATTCTCAAGACTTTATGTAATTTACTAATCTAGTGTGTTCCAAACCTCCAAGTACAAAAGTTCTAACATTGAGAATAAAATAACTCCCACTACCAAATACACCAGTTTATCCACATATATATACATGTGTTCCGCCTTCTTTGCTGCTACAAAGGGTGAACCAATCTAAGGCCAATCCCTTTACTTATGCCCTGGATCCCATCCCTCCAGGACTTCTTAAGGACTTTACTCTTATAATTGTCACCTCTCTCTCCTGCATCATCTGTTTTTCTCCTTCTTACCACCTTCAAACATGTTGAATTATCTCTCATCTTAAAAAACTCTCCCTTAAGGAGAGAAAAAAAATGCTGTAGATGATAGAGGCTCTGCTCATCCCTCTGGCGACCAAATCAAAGTTGTCACAGAAACAAGGAGCAAACAGCAAAGAAAATCACCTGGGATCTAGATGAACAAGCCATACAACTAGGGAGAAATCCAAGAAATAACCCTGCAATGGCAGAAGGTAGGATGGGGCGAGGATGCAAGGCTGCCCTGGCCCGAGCGGCTGAGTGAGATGGAGGCTGCGGCAGTGGCAGTGGTATCCAGTGGACGCTTCTTAATGGGCCATGTCCACAAGCGGACTTTCGCAGTAACAGACCTGCTCGCTCTGAGCACCAGCAGTGGTTTGGCTATGCAGGGGACACCAGGGACTTACCGGGGGACACCAAGGTGTTGGAGCGAGGGCCAAGGCATGACTTGCTCTATACAGAAATGCTGGCGGTATCCATTGTTCCCTGTTGAGCCCTCTCCACTACCAGTGTGTGGACATAGTGCCGCGCCATGGCTGTGATGTCATCAAACAGGGTAACAGAAGTTGCTCTACCCAGAAGGTTCCCTGAAACTCCGCCTCCCCCAACTCGTGGCCCCACCCAAGCCACATTCAGTTATGTTCCCTTTGCTGAGCAATGCCTAGACTCACACTGGAGGCAGCTGGCCTTGGTTTCTGGTGTGGCTTTCTGAGGCAACTATAAGCACAGCATCTGTTCCTTGCTGAATCTTAATAGGTGGCCCCAGAGGGGCACAGGCTGGGGCTAAATTTGGCCTGCAGCTGAACACCTCTCAGGACTGTGTCACTGGATCCCTACTACACAAAGCTGTACTAATAAGACTGGGAGACTTAAGAGCTTTGCTTAGTACATAGAAACAGACATGGAAAGGCAGCCAAAATGGGAAGACAAACAAGCAGAAACTATATGAGAGAACAGAACAGAGATCCAGTCAAGCAATCTAACAGATGCAGAGTTCAAAACACTGGTTATAAAGATAGTCAATTAACTTATGAAAAGTACAGATGAATTCAGTGAGAACTTTAACAAAGAGATTTAAAAAAAAAAAACCTTAAAAATGGAAATGGAAATGATAAAAGAGAACCAGTCGGAAATGAAGAATACATTATCTGAGATAAGAAGTATATTAAATGGAATAAACAAAGTGAATAAAGAAGGGGATTAAATGACCTTTATAGAGGATGGGAAAGCCAAGGATATCCAATCAGAATGGCAAGAAAAAAGAAGCCAAGACTATAATAATAACTTAAGGAGCCTAGGGGACATTATTAAAGGTAAAAATATCCATGTCATAGGGGTACCAGAAGGAAAACAAGATGTTGAAGAGCTATTTGAAGAAATAATGATTGAAAACTTCCTTAACCTGGTGGAGGAAATAGACATAAAACCCCAGGAAGCTCAGAGAGTCCCAAGAAAGAGGAACCCAAAGAGACCCACACTAAGACATATCATAATTTAAATGCCAAAACTTAAATACAGAGAGAGAATCTTAAAAGCAGCAAGAGAAAAGCAGTTAGTGACCTACAAGGGAGCTCCCATAAGACTGGCAGCCAATTTCTCAAAAGAAACTATGCAGGACAGAAGGGCATGGCACAAAATATTCAACGTGATGAAAACCCAGGATCTACAACCAAGAATACTTTATCCATCAAAGCCATCATTTAGAGTAGAAGGACGAATAAAGAGCTTCCCAGACAAAAATAAGCTAAAAGAATTGATCAACACCAAGCCAGTATCACAAGAAATGTTGGAGGGACTTCTTTAAGAGAAAAAAAAGTATCAAAAATAGGAATAAAGAATGGTAATAACTACATTCCTATCAACAAGTATCTCAAATGGAAGTGCTCCAAACAAAAGATAGAGTGGCTGAATGGATAAGAAAACAAGACCCCTACGTATACTGCCTACAAGAAACTCACTTCAGATTAAAAGACACACAGACTAAAAGGAAGGGGATGGAAAAAGATATTGCCTTGATGGGCCTAGATGGTATTGCGCTGAATGAAATGGGTCGGATAGAGAAAGACAAATATCGCATGATTTCATGTACATGTGGAATCTAAAGAACAAAATGAACAACAACAATAGCAAAAGCAGAAATAAACTCATAGATACAGAGAATATTTAGAGAGATACTAGATGGGAGGGGGATGGGGAGACAAAAAAAAGCAAAGAGATTAAGAGGTACAAATGGATAGCTGCAGAATAGACATGGAGATATAGAATGTAGCATGGGGGAGATGGTTAATAATGTAATAAATATGTAAAGGGAAAAAGGATACTAGATTTAGTGGGGTGATCACTTTGCGAGTTATATAGATCTCTGATCACTATGCTATACAACTGAAATGTATATTATTGTATGCCAACTATAATTGGGAAAAAAACTCATTGAATTGTATAATGTAAATACAAGCAACTAACTTTCTATTATATTGCAATAAAGATGAGAAAAAAACTACACTCTAAAAAAAAAAAAAAACTCTCCCTTGACACCACTTTCCCCCAACAGCTTTCACCTAATTTCTTTGCACTCTTATTCACTGTTTCCAATTTTACTCCCCCCATCATCTATAAAACAATAGAATCAGGCTTCACTTCTATCACATCAAAATGCTTCTGTAAAGGTCACCAGTGGCCTCCATGTTATGGAATCCAGTGATCTCTTCCCATTCCTTAATCTCTGTCAGTAACCAACTAGCTGTCAGTCTTTCAGTTGGTCTCTCAATGACTCTAAGTTGGTTTTCTCAAACATGACATGATAAATGACTTCTAAAGTCTCTGAAAGATTCAACTTAATTGACATTATTCAAAAAGTAGAGCTATGGTAAACCAAGAGTAGCATTTTATACAGTTTATCACTCTCTCCTTCTTGAAACAGTTTCTTTATTTGATTTTTAGGACACAACACTTTCTTTACCTCTCTGCCAGCTCCTACTCATTCTCTTTTGCTGATTCCTTCCAAATTCTGATCTCTAAACTCTGTAGGGGAGCAGGAAACAGGACTCTTCCTTTCTCGATCTACATTCACTCTGTAGATTAGTGATTTTCAACTCTGGTTTACATGAGAATGACTTGGAGAGCTTTTAAAAACTCCCAAGTGATTGAAGCTGCTCTCTAGAGTAATGACCTAGTTGGTCTAGGATGGGCAGGGCCCAGTCACCTACACATATTTTAAGGTCTCGCAGTAATTCTAATGTGTAGCCAAGATTAAGAACAGATAGCCTGAGCCCAGTGTGTTCTCATCCAGTCTGATAGCTTTAAATAATATCAATACAATGGATCTAGCTTGAATTTTGCTCCTGAACTCTAGATTCAAATATCTAGTTGCCCAATCTTCCAGTTGCCTAACATAAGAATATTGGAGTCATCCCTAATACCTCTCTTTTTCTTATAATACATTTCAATCCATCAGTAAATTCTGTTGATCCTACTTTCAGAATCTATCCAGGATCCAACCACTTCTCACCACCTCCATCAGTACCATCTTGACTCAAGTCACCATCATCTCTGATCTGAATTGTCAGTGTAGCTTTCTAACTAATCTTGCTGCTTCTGTCCTTACTTTCCTACAGCCATTTTTTAACAGAGCAGTTGACTGATGCTTCAAAAAAGTGGATTAAATCATGTCACCCCTCTGCTCAAAACCTTCCAGTGGCTTCTCATCTCAGAGAAAAGCCAGAGGTCTTTCTGTGACTGCTATTGTCACGACCCACTGTGCTTCTCCAAGTTCATCTTTCATCATTATTCTTCTTGCTCACTCTGATCCAGCCACTGGCATCTTTGCTAAACCTTGAAAAAATATAGCATATTCCCACCATAGGGCTTTTGCATCTGCTGCAAATTCCTTCCACTTGGATTGTTCTTCTCTCAGATCACTGCAGGCCCTGCCACCTCATTCTCTTAAGGATCCTGTCCAAATGTGACCTTATAAAGGAAAACTTTTCTCACCACCTCATATAAGAGAGCTCCACTGCCCCACAACCACTACCAGTCTCTATTCACATATAGTGCTCTATTTTCCCTAACATCACTTACCACTGACATATATATATATATATATATATATATATATATATATATATATATATATATATTTCTTTATACACTCATTGTCTGTCTACCCACACTAGACTGTAATCTTCATAAAGAGGAATTTTGTCAGTTTTGTTCACTGCTGAATCTCCACCTATTAGAATAGGCCTGGCACAAAGTAGACATTTAGTCAATATCTACTGAATAAATCAAAAAGTGAAGTTATGGTGAATCAAGAGCTAGAAGGCAGAATAATGTCAATTCAATCAAATCTTTCAGGGATCTTAGAGGTCATTTACTACAATTTTATTATGTCATGTTTGAGAAAACCAATTTAGAGCCATCGAGGGACCTACTGAAAGACTCACAGATGGTTACTGGTAGAGAAAATAGATGCCATACCATCTCCTGGTATCCCCCAATTCATCCTAGTTTTTAAATCATTCTTTTTATCTTAGGATTTTTCAACAATAAAATAATATACACTTCTACTACCATCACAAATCTAAATTATTGAACTCAAATCAGATAAAGAAACTGAGATCGGATGAAAAGAGGAATTTCAGATACTCAAACCAATAACAAACCTAGAATCAAGAAGAAATGGGAATCACCTTCCCCACCACTTAAACCACATCCCTACTTCCATGCTATACAAATGCCCTCTTCAGTTTGCCTTTTATTGTTCCTATTAACATATAGGAAAATTGAGACCAAGATGAGAAAACTGTCAAGAGAAACTGACATGAAAGTGCAATTCTGAGTGGCTTATGGTCATGATTAACTACACAGAGACACTTACTGAAGAGGAACAAAGGAGGAGGCATTTTATTCTAATAATCTGACTTTTGCTTTAAGTATTTAGTATTTGTGAAGGAGAAAGATGCTAGAAAACAAATCAAGCTGGACTATGGGCGCCAGGCATGAGGGTTGAGAAGATTTTTTAAAATTATTCAAGTTCTGATCATTTGCTATAAGCAGCAAATCTGGCTTTGGGCCCAACTCCTATAATGAAAGATTAGCATGATAACCAGTTGCAATACTTTGTCTCCCCAAAGACTCATCCTTAACTTTCTTTGGTTAAATCAAAAAGTATGTTTTTCATTTGCAGTTAAAATGAGAGAGAGAGAGAGAGAGGGAGAGAGAGAGAGAGAGAGAGAGTGTGTGTGTGTGTGTGTGTGTGTGTGTGTGTGTAGGGGGAGTTCTCTATAACCATATTCCCCAATTTTTTTTTTTTTTAAATCACAGTCTATGAAAGAAATTAAGCAATAGTCATTTTTCAGTTTGTCTATAAAAGTAGAATAATTTATTTTCCATTACAGGGAAAAGTTTTCATTACTTTAAACATCACTTGAAATAGTTTCAAAGTGTTGAGAAATCAGTGTATGAATCAAAGACATCCAAGGAATCCTGTAAATTTCAGCGAAATCCTGTTTGCCACAGATTTGGAGCATTTTTTCCTCTGTCCTTTTGAACTTGTTTCTGTTGTGCTGCTCTTACAAAATATCCTTACATATACTTTAAAACCCCTGACAGGGCAGTTCTCTTCATAGCTCACTTGAAAACCATTGGGTCATTATAGGGATGTGCAGGTGCTTAGGGAAGGGAGCTGGGTAATCTTTATATCAGCATTGTTTCTTTCTTCCCCAAGATCCTGAACAGAGCATTGCAGACTCAGAGATAATGGCCTTATTTGTAGGAGTATCCAAATCTAACATAAGTTCCTGGAATCACTCATATCAAATATAGAATATGGATGGGCACGGGCCTTCGCATCTCCCTGGCCTTTAAGAAAAAATGTAAATGGGTATAGTTACCATGAGTGCAATGAAAACATGTAAGTAGGAGACAAGGGGAAGAAATGGGACTAGAGGAAATAGATCCTGTTTTGACTTTGATTTCTGTTTTTACATAAAAGTTATGGAGTTTTTATCACCCAGTCCCAGTTTACAGCTGATGGCTATATTCTTGCCACCCAAGAAGTCATCTTAAAAACATAACAAAATATATTGTTACCAAATGGTCTCATAAGATTTGGTAGTATGCATGCACACTTGTGGGGCTGTAATGTTCAGTTCCTAATGTCAAGAATATCCTTAACTCATCTGGAGATTTGTCAGCATTACTTAAGAAGGCCCTCAGGGTCTCATCCCAAATTCAAAATCCTTTTCCCTCTTTGAAATCCAAAGGGGGAACTAGTGTCATTTATCTAGAAAATATATGAGTAACAGTTAAACCTTGGCATGATATCAACTCAAGTATTCAGTTACTAGGCACAGAAAGTCATTTGTAGAGGAAAAGTCACCTGAAAGCTTTTCTATTCAGCCTCAGTTCAATCCATCAGGTGTTTATTGAATTAAACAATGCACAGTTCTGGGCTTATTGACTTATCTCCTTAACACCATAACCTAATGTTGACAAAGGGCCTTACAAATAAATCACATGTAACCACCTCTGCTGCTAAAGCCAAACACAGGGAGCTACCTATGGCCCTCAGAGTTCTGAGCTAGTTCTGTAGTCCAGGCACCCTAAAGACTTCTGGCCTGCTGCTAGCATCACATTCATTAAGTCATAGTTAGCAGGCCTTTTAGCAAGGAATGAAGATGCTTCATTTGGTGAAACTAAGCTTGCCAGAATTACCTACACACCACTGAATCTAGGCAAGGACAAAATCCAAGCAGCTCTCTCACAGAGGCATCACTGAAGAATGTCTATAAGAGACCCCTTTCCCAGGACTATTTACAAAGGGTTTTACTGAGTATTTAGTTTACATAAATTCCACACACAGACACCTTAGGCAAGTTGTAAGCATACTTGACACTTATCTTTCCCTGACTGTCATCTTTCCTTTTTCTGTATGTCTTTTCAGCACAGATACCAGGTTTTCCTGTATTCATATACAGGTTGCTAAGTGGGTTTGTAATGCCTTCCCACACAGATGGGGACCATGCTGTTATTTCTTCCCAAAAATAAGCCCCTGGGGACATGCCTAATATACGACGGGTATTCAAACATTTGTTCCGAGTAGGTGAATGAATGAGTGAATGAATGAATGATGTGAGTGCGTGAGTGAGTGACCAAATGACCACACCTACATTCTTTCCCTTCTAAC
This sequence comes from Pteropus medius, assembly GCF_902729225.1. Classification (NCBI taxonomy): domain Eukaryota; kingdom Metazoa; phylum Chordata; class Mammalia; order Chiroptera; family Pteropodidae; genus Pteropus; species Pteropus medius. The sequence goes on along the minus strand of NW_024340849.1, from coordinate 38,768,534 downwards.
AATACTTCCTTGCCCAGGCAGACTTAGGCATCCCTAAAGACCCGCTCTTTATATTCTCTCCTGGTTCCAAGCATTGACTACCTTTAAACTAAATCCTAAGTCCCCACAAAACAAGGAAAAATAATATAACTTTTTCCATCATTTTTACATTTCAGTCTTTTCTTTATCATTTGATACACATGGGAATGCTGAGGTTATGAGAGGAAGGTGTTTGGCCTCATTTTATAGGAAGGAAATTAAACTGCAGAAAGGATAAAGTGTTCATCCACAGTCTTACAGGTCTCATGAATTTAGAACATCCAAATGTCCCCAGGTTTGCACTCCAGGTATCTATCCACCTTCATGTGATTCCAGCTTGGTTGCTATGCTGCCTCTCCCAGAAGTATCTGTATCTATTCAATTTCATTCATTTTAATAAAAATTTATTTAGAATAAAAAATTTATTGCGAATCGATTTTTGTACCAGGCATTTTGTTGGTGCTGAAAATTGAAAAAGACACAGTCTCTGCACCAAAAGAACCACTCTAGAAAAGGGACCGGGCAATTGACCAAAGTATAGCGAATTAGAAGACTACTTTAAAACTTTCCTAACTATAAAATTAAAGGCTTTATACCAGCCAAAGGAGTTTTAGACATTAACTGACACCTGAAGAGTTATTTGGCGATAGGGTGATAGATACAGGCTACCTTGAGGGGAGCATGCCTGGATTGTGTAAGGGTAGCCAGCAAGTATCACAACAGATGAACCTGGCTTTCCCCTTCTGGTTTCCCCATATTCCCTTTGGAATGACAAGCCCATCCTCTATGACCATTAGTGGCCTAGTTCTTGTAAGCACTCCATCTGTCCCTTTCAACCACAGCTCTTGTTCCCACCACAGACACTGGGTCCACTGAATCCTTCCCTCTAATCCAAGACTCCCAGAGGCCAAGAATTGAGTATTCTCTCTCAGCCTCTCCCTGCTTTCATCACATAAGAAAACCATGCCATTGGCCTAGGAATCCTTATAGAACTAGCACATCTGGGCCTCACTTTTTCTCTGTAGACAGAAAGAAGCAAAATCCACAGCCCAGGACCAACTCTGGTGGAAAAACCCTGACGGGTGACAAAGAGCATCTCAGATCTTGGAAATGGGTTAAGGTTATAGGAATAAGGGACCCCAGAAACTGATTGTAGAGTCAATATATAGATATTGCTTTTTTATATGTGTAAGTGTGCATGGGGTAGGGAAGGGGCAGGGGTGGCCGTGAAAATGTCCTGCTCAGCTATCCTGCTACAAGGAGTGTAGCTGACTTATGGCCCATCTACAGCCTTGCTGGATCCACCACGATGTTTGAGCCGAGGCCATGCTTCCAGCAGGCTGCTCTCAGCCAGTGAACAAGCATCAAGGGAAAAGTGCCAGCCCATTCCTGTGAGAACTGGGGCTCCTCTAACAGGTGCTTTGAGCGCCAAGACTCCCATTAGCCTGGCCAAACCATCTTTGAAAGTGCTCTACAGTCTGGGATTCTTCCACACAATCTTCTTTCCTTCCCCTGCCCTTCTTTCACAGGTGTCAGACCTGCATCTTGGTCTGAAGATCCTCTCTGCCTTCTCCTGTTCTCTTTTCTTTATGCTTCACGGGTGTTTCCACCAGTAAATCTCTAGCACATCTAATCCCACCTTGGTATCTGCCTCTTAGAGCACCAGAACTTACACAGTGTTCGATGAAACTTAAGTTTACCTGAACTGCGACAATGCTACTTTATAGGCCACTCTGAGCTAAGAATTTAAAAGCAAAAAGTCATAAAAATATGGCTTTGTAGGAGTATACAAGTAATAAAAATTGTAAGAATCTATGTGAACTGCATACCTTTATGCCTAATTACCATGTGGTACAATAACAATTATGCAGGTTATTAAATGCAGATCAAATTAATTTTGCTGTGGGTTTGATTACAGCACTGAATTGTGTTCTTTAAATTTACTAAAAATGACTTCAAATATTTTTTGAAGATTAGAGGAAACAGTGCAAACAAAAACCAGCTGTCTTCAAAATCCACATACAGAAAGGACCAAACTTCAATGCATCTCCGAAAGATATTTAGCAGCAAAGATATGTCCTTCTTGTGCTCCGCTTTGGATTATGAGATTTTAAGAATGAAGAAAGAAACTACCTTTATTTCTTACATGTGATCCTTTCAAATTGTTTTTCCTTCCAACCAAATATTGGCCTCCAGGGATCACTCCATATTCTCTAATGAAAATAGCGGTCAAAGTTCTCCAGGGCACCTGAGCCCATGACTGGAAATGTGGGCCCCTAGTTTGCTAACACTGAGTGTGCCCAACAGACTGGACTTGCAAGCAGGCGATGGCTTGTGTTGCCTAAGTCACAGAGCCCAAAAGCCGAGATTTAATCTTAAAACTCATGCAGCTGGATATGAGTGTTGTCATGCCCCAGCTGTGAACACACAGGCTCTTTAACCTCTTCGTGAATTGGCACAGTGCCAGTGGGGTAAGAGAGTGCTTTCCCTGGGTGGCAGATAGACATGGTGTAACAGGAAAGGTCAGAAGTTCACAAGGGAATGCCACACCCTCACCTCAGGGAGCTTATCTCAGCTCTTCCTGGCTTTCAGGTTTGGACACAATCTCTAAGCCAGTCTTTTTGCCTTGACACACACTGAGAAGCTAGGATAGGTATCTTCTCATGGCTCTGGGGACTCCTAACACAGGGTAGAAATTGCCAAGTGGGCTGTTTTATGCAATAAATCTTCAGCAGACTGGTTGAGAATGAGGGTAACATTTTTTGGAGATCTATCTTGAAGGTAATCACCTAGGCATTATTCTGGGCATTTCATATATCATATTTAACTGCCATTACAACTCTTTTTCCTGATGAAAAAACTTAGAGTCACAGAAGTTAAAAAACTTATTTAAGTTCACCTAGACAGGAAGTGGCAAAAATCAGGATTTGAACAACAACCCATTGAACTCCAACTTCTCTTTCTCCTTCAACTCTCAGGAGTTTTCCCTGAAGAAAAAGGGAGTTTGGGGTCATATAGGTGTTAGTTTCCTCTTGATGTTGTAACAAATCACCATAAACTTAGTAGTTTAAAGCAACACAAGTTTATCATCCTACAGTTCTGGAAGTTAGAAAAGTCTGAAATAGGTCTCACTGGGGTAAAAGCAAGGTGTTGACAGGGCTGTGTTCTGATGGAGCCTCTAGGTGAGAGTCATTTCCTGCCTTTTCCAGCTTCTAGGGACCACCCATATTCCTTTCCTCATGGCCCTCTTACATCTTCAAATACTTCGCTCTAATCTCTGCTTCCCTTGTTACACTTCCTTTTTCTGACTTTGATCCTTTTACCTCTCATTTATACAAACCCCTGTGATTACATGAGGCCCACCAAGATAATCTCTCCATCTCAAGATCCTTAATCATACTTGCAAAGTTCTTTTTTAATATAAGGTAACATATTCACAGATCTGGGGATTAAGACAAGGACATTTCTAGGGAACATTTTCTATCTATTGCACATATATACTGTGTCCTGTCTATATCATCACCATCCCTACTCCTGTGTCCTCTTACATGGCTTGCACAGGATTAACCATCAATCTAAATCATGTAAAATCGCTTGGAGATTTCTATTGGAACCTGAAACTTCCAAACTGAGAAATATTTCTTTGTATAAAAAGGTAAATAACTATCTCCTGAAAAGCCAAAAACATATTTGTACATTTCAGCAAGCCAATGTATGGGTACTTCTTGCTTTTGGGTTGTTTTGCGAAGGAGGATGGTGACATTGGAACTTGAAAGAGCTATTAATTCTCCTTAATGAAAATTTCATGCTTGCATTTCTTTCTACTTTGAATGTTGAAAAGTTGACATAACATTTAAATCTTTAGTGTAACCAAGGACAGTAGTATAAATAATGTCCTTTCAGTTTTTTTATTATAAGTAAACTGTAATAAGCAGACAAAATAAATACCTTGAGTAGGTCTTTTCCTGTTGGATAAAAATTAACATTTCACCTTGACACAAATAATATATAGTAGTTTAATATTCTGTTTATGCTTTTAAACCTGTTAGTTTATCTTTCTTTAATGAGAATCACCACAAACTAAGTACTATATGGGTGTTTGGTGTGTTTTTTTTTTTTTAATTTTCCTAGGTTGAAAAAACTTAGGAAAAATATCACATACTGTGTAAAACATACCATGAATTATATCAAAATAGATGGAAAATTTTGTTGATACAGAACTCTTACAAAACTGTGTTGTTTTAAGAATGGCATCCACATCACTAAAGGATTTGTTCCATTTTAAATCTGCAGTGCTGCTCCATCTGACTGATGGAGAGATGGACTTGATCCAGTGTCAGCCTTTTTTTGCAGCATCATAGATGCTCAGTACTAGGTGCTAAGTGACATTCACATACATATTATACTTCTATAGAAGACATACATGGTGATAAAACTCAAAATAACTTGGAGGGGAAGTCAAGCAGTGGAATAATGTATAGTCACTATAGTTACTAACTTCACATCAGTGCCAGACAGAGTCTACTACTTTTTGATGAAAATACTGTATACTACAGGTTATATGCAATTCCAGAGTGCCAACTGCAGTCTCGTTCCTTTATCTCTTTATTAAGAAATCACATTGGAATGAAAGTGAAGAAGGATGAAGAATTGAAAGAATAACCTTAAACCTTGAATTTGATTTAATTTACTTTTTAAAATAATCATAATATACTTGTATGATAATTAATATAGTTTATAAATATTTGTATAAATATTTAATAATTATAAACATTGATACTTGATTATTAGAGATAAATTACTTAATAAGATCAGGATAGTTGATATAAAGCAGAAATGGGGGGCCTGGGCTGTCAAGACCTTTTGTTTTCTACATTGTCTTTTTTATGTCACATCTAAACAAAATTGTAAAGTAGATAAAGCATACCTTTGGTGTCTTCCACATCTTATATTTGGGGTCCCCCTGCAACATTTGGCACCCACAGTTCTGACTTCTGACTCCCACAGCCTGTGCAGTGCAATCCTGCAATATTGTCCCACACTGCACAGTTTCTCTTTCCCCAACAAAATTTACCTGTTCAGTGTTCTGTTTCCTAAGACTGTGTTCTCTGCACTAATGGGTCAATCTGTTATTTCCCCTCTGGTCACATATTTCATTTTAACAGGTACTTTCCAGAGCTTGTCTTAACCAAAGGAGTTCCTACAAAGCAGTAGATATCTTTGGATGGGTGCAGCCTGAAATCCCACTCTATAGTACTTGTTCTATCAGTAGAGACAACTTTTTAGCATTTTGTCTTATCCCTTATTATGCCTTTAATAACAGAATGGCACTGTCTAGTTTCTGAGAAAAGTTTTACTTTTAACTGAATACTCACATATACAGAATATACGCCTATGAGTTCTTTACTTCTGATTCAAGATAGCCATTGTAATCCATACAGAGTTTAACTAGCATATGGAGGTGGTTCCTCTACCTTTTTCAGCTCATTTTACCAGATTCCCAAACTTCTTTCTTAATTTTGGAGCCAATCACTTGGTCACGATGTCCCCATCCTCCAGGGAGCTTCCCCCTCCTGCGGGATCTCTCTCTCTTCATCCTCCACTACCATGATCCTCTTGGTTTCTCAAAACTTACTCCTCTACCACCCCGCCTCCCCCTATTTCAGGATTCCTTTCTTTATGTTCATCTTTAGAATTAGGTTGCCAGTCATTTCCTTCCATTTGATTTTTTTCCCTAGATGGATCTAGCTAAGACTTCTACTCATGAAAACGAAGGAGAAAATGGAAAACCAATCCCATTAGGATCAAATGTCTTCAAGACAATCACACTTCACATTGCCAAGAAAGACAGCATAATTCATAATTTAGTGTTTTTAGACTAAAAAGTATCTTTGTATTCTTCCTGTAGCTGGAGTTGCTCTAACTTGATATGAACATAACTTCAGAAGGAAGATGAACATAGCCAATGCTTCCTAGAAGGAGAGGGAGGGGAAAACCTATACCTCCACAGTTCATTCATTGATTTTGCAAACATTATTGGTCAGTTATGCCAAGCACTAACGGTAAGGAGTAAATAAGTCAGACATGGTTTTCTGCCCTCACGGAGCTTCTTACCTAGATTCTAGAGCTGTAACAGGTTTTAAAAATTTCTTAATTTCTTAATTGCTATTTCTCCAGTGTAGTGGAGGGAGGAATTGTGTTCAATGGTTAAAATAAGTTTGAAATGCCAGATTAAACAAAGCTAAGCCAGCTTCCTCATGCTAGGCCTTTAAATTTGCTTTCCTCAAACTTATTTCAACACAAATCCTTTTTGAAGAGTACTTATTAACATCAACTGTTGACAAAACATATTTCTGTTAATGCTTTCAAGACCTGAGTCCAAATGCATCCTTCAGGAGGAAACCGAGGTGTTCTAGAATGGTGAGAGGCATTGCTGAGACAAGAACAGGCCTCCTTCCTATTATTCCCATGATCTTTTGACCATTCCATACTGCTCGTTTCTACTATCTTCTCTCATCCCTTGGAAAAACATAAAATCGGTGGAGTTTTTTTTCCTTACTTCCCTCCTTCTCAAACAATGGTCTTGTCTTTTCACTTGTTTGCTGAGTTTTTTCCTTGGTTGTTTATAACATTGAATCTTAAACTCTTAAAAAGGTAAGGCCAGCTTTTAGACAATAAAATAATGAACAATTTGTGCTTGGTTGATGTTTATAGCCAAAAGATGATGACTAGTTCCCTATGCACCTCTTCCCACTAGCCTCATATAGACCTTCTTTCTACAGAATCCCTCCCCATCCCAACTCAGAATTCCTGAGTCATCTTGTCTGCAATAATAATGTCACCCCAAAATGGGTTATTCTTGGTATGCTCTCTTAAAAGTTTCATTAATGAATTTTTCAATTGATTTTTCCTACTTATAGAAGAAATTGCTTAATTGTTAATACATATGACTGATACATGGTTAACTACGTGCCAGACAGAACACACAGCATATCCATCCTCTCATATGGAACAGGTTGTATATGAGAAATTTGTGAGTATGTAGACTTGTGTATGTATGTACTTAATTACAAAATCTGCCTAGATACAAATTAGGTTATATGGACATAATTTTAAAATTATGACCAATTTTGAAAACTTGAGTGAAAAAAAAATCTCTTTTCACTATCTCAGTTTAAAAGATCCCCATGTTCCTAATAAGCAAGTAGGGGCTGCTGTACTGCCACCTTGTGGGAATTATGCACAAGAGTTAATTAAATAAATCCAGCTCTTGAGTGTATAATCACATATGCCCAAAAGAGGAAAATACTTTTATTAAAGCGTTATTCAGGAATATGGGATATTTTAACCACATAGATGATCAAGTGGCTACAGATACACTATTTGAGCCTTTAAATCAGCTTTTACTTTAATAATCAGACCAGCAAATGGTCACCACTGAACACTTACTGCACATGTGACCCACCCACTCTGTGGAGGGATTTCCAGAGAGCAGCAACTTGATGGATAAATGTGGGAAACAGAGGTCAGAAAGCTATGAAGCAAGCTCTTGTGGGTTATATCAGGAGATATGATTCCAGAAAGTGACTTTAGTTTTTGGCTCTCTGTTCATTGCCTGTTGGGAAAATAATGCTGATCTGGTCCATGGGGATTAGGTAGGTTGGGGTCAGTCATTGAACATTCTACCTGCATGTGGTCAGATAGGCCTCATGAGAGAGCAGAATGCCAAGGGGATGAGATGCTCTGACAAAGAAGGACAACTAATGTTATATCCTCACTTCTTGACAATCGGCTCCCTTCCCACAAGGCAAGGGAATCTCCCAGGACCAAATCAAGAAAATATTTGTTCACTTGTTCTTTTATTCAACCACCAATTATTAAGCATTCACTATGTGCCAGACACTTGCTAAATGGAGGCAATGTAATGGTGAGAAACAGTCTAACGGTGAGACACGGTTTCTGGTCTTATGGATTTTACAGATCACTAATTAAATTTGGACAAGGTAAAATTCAAGGAAAAGTGATAATTTCACATGTGCTGCCACTTCTGTTTTCCAACCTGCCCTCGGGGGAACTTGTGTCAAATTCCGAGAGAAGAGAACAAACCAAAAGAGCTGGGCAAATAAGAGAGTTTTAACACAAAAGAGATTAAGACACAGAAAAGAGAAACCTCACGGTAGAGGCTCATTGAAAGGTCATAGTTATAGTTACGGGTATAGCCCTTCCAAACTGAGTTTGTTTTGTAAGTCTAGCACGTGCTAGAAGATACAGACAATATAAAGCCCAGCCAATGTGTTTACATAGCTGAATTATCATTGCAAAACAAGAGGTATATGAAAAGCTAATTCACATGATAGATCATAAATCGGCTTAAAATGTTAAATGAATGGTACAGAGGGTAAAAGACTGGACAGAGAAAGCTTTATGAAGGAGACAGCAACTCTATCATGAGTTGGGATTTAAAGCTGGGCAGGAATAGGATAAGTGGAGAGGAAAAGAGAGGGGTAAAGGAAAATCATCCTAGATAACAGAAACAGCAGAGAGCAATAGAGATGAGACGTGACTGGAAATGTACGTTGAAGATCGTAGTGGGAGTTTGAGACTCCTTGTGTCTGCTAACAAGCCTATTTTTCTGAGTAAAAATAGAAATTTATAATGTTCAAAACAGGAGTTCATTTTAGTATTTCTCATATGTTCCCATCTAGTGGCAGAGCTAGTCAAGTTGGTGAACAGAATTGTCACCAAATAATAAGCTCAAGCTGGAGCCAGAAGTGGGTAAAAGACGGCAAAGACCTGTTTCTATCTCCCAGCTCCACTTCACTGTCAAGTCTTCTGGTCACATCTTATGGAAGAGACTATAATTTCTCTCCAGGAAGCTAGTTCTAGGATATTTGTCATATCAGAAGGGAAATGACAGCTTCTGGGAGAAGTGCTCAGATTAGAAAATGCAGGGCTTACAACTCAGCTGAGGCATGACCAAGTCTCCAGTAAGGTAGAGAGCTAAGAAAAGATCCACAGGGTTCCCAGGGCACTCACACTTCAGAGGCCCCTGGAAAATCAACTGGTCAGCATCACCCACTTCTCTTATCTGCTGTGGGTATCCTCTGAGTCACCTCATTATTAAGTTACATGCACGCTGACTAACTTCCCTGTGATCTTTCCTTTTTACCTGACTCACATTAGGCTGTTGTACCTTTACACTCTGTTATTTAGTATACAAGTTTTGAAAATTCAAATTTATAAAAGTATTTAGTAGCAAATGATTCCTTACTCTTGACGAAAGTTCGGTTACAACTTTATGGCATAGGATTAGGGTCCACAAACTATGGCCCATAGACCGAATCTGACCCATTGCCTATTTTTGTAAATAAGGTTTTATTAGAGCATAGCCATTTGTTTATGTATTATCAATTAATGCTTTTATACTACAATGGCAGAGTTGAGATGTCATGACAGAGACCATGTGGCTGAAAAGCCTAAAATAGTTATAGTCTGGGATTTTAAAAAAGAGACTGCTAATCTCTGGCATAAAATAGAAATAATTGATGATTACAAGACTAGTGTTCAGACTTACTGGCCAAGGTCTTATAATCACTCAAAATCCTAATTTATAACCTCAAAAATGGAAATAATAATGCCTGTTTCACCTATCTCATGACACTGCCATGAGGAGCAAATAAAATAACACCTCAGTATTTTTAAACCACAAACACAGGGCTCCAGTGCTCTAGAATCCCTAACCTTCCCATTGCAAATTTACAGCAGCTCCAAGACACCTTCTACCTTCCAGAGGTAGAGTGAGTCCAATCTTCTTGTTGACTGGATTCCTTATCTTGGTTGAATTCTCATCCCCTCTCACTGCTGCTACAAAAGGGCTTCCTTTGGCCCTGCTAGCCTCTCCTTTTCTTTGGTATTTTTGTCACCCACAACATTCAAAGGAAGGGAACTCAGTCTTTCCCTCAATGGGTGACTAAACTTTAGAAAGGAGACAGCCAGATGCAGATATCAAATCACTCTGGCTAAATCCAAGAATGAGTAGAAGATATGTGCAGATGTTCAAAGTATAATGAAAAGACTGTGAAGATAGTAGCCAGAAGTTTATTTTTGATTCAATAAATGGTGGGAAGTCCCCAGAGGACAGAGTAATAAGGCTAAAGCAACAGGTGCAGAGAAGGCTCTCAGCCATAGTGGGGAGGCTCCCAAGGGATGCCATTTTGTACAGGGCTTCCTCCCAGCCTCCACTTGACACTGGGACTAGGCCTAACGTTACCTTTCATCCGCACCCTCTGGTTTCCTTGATGATTAAGAGCCTGGCTCTGGGCCTGACAGTAAGCTGGAGCCTCCAACTCAAAGGAAGCTCAGCAAGAATGACCTTGGTAAACTCACTCTGCAGAGCACCGTGGATGTCAGCGAGCATCTCATTGAGATTTATGGCCCTGAACCTAGTCTCCTGTTACTTAGTGATTCCGCTGAGTTTTCCATTGAGTAATAAGAGCAGGATAACAGCAGAGCCGCCCAAGGTTAGCAGCCTTCTGAAGTCCACCCAGTTCCACACAACTTCTTCCTAATGGTATACAGAGGAGATTTATTGGGATGTTTTTGTAGGCCAGGAAATTGCTACATGGTTTGTCATTGACAAAGGCGCAAACGTCACTGCCCAGTTTCTGTTGGACTTTCTCCACCTCGTTAGCTCTTGAACTGGAAATGATGAAAATAGGCTGATTCCTGGTCAGTTATCAGGTGGGAGGGCAACCCAAACAATATTCTAATTTCATTGTTTTCACTTCAGGATTATTGATGGCAACTTTAGGGTACAGCTTCCACTTGGTTTCCTGTTCTTGTGGGATTCATTTGAATTGTTACTTGGTTCAGCATTCAACATTTCTCTTATTACGTTGATTCTAAGCTAGTGAGGGAAAACTACAATGTTAGAAGTAATTTTATTTCTACGTCTTTGAAGATGTGTCAAAGCTAGTGATCAAAACTGGTTTTTTTCTACATAGAAGGGAAAGTTGTAGAGTGTCATTTCTAATTTCCATAACTCTATGTATCTGTCATCTACTCTTCCTCAAAGTCAGGGCATTTCCAAGCCAGGCATATTTGTTCTAATACTCTGAATGTCTGCTCTGGCATAAAAGTAGTCAAAAGGCATGAAACAATAACAATACCATCACACAGTAAGCACCATATTGGTAATTATGAACCGAATGCCCATGACAGCATATTTGCCACATATCTTTCATGACACCAGTTAAGACCAGTGATATAGGGCAAAACAAGGAAGGAATGTAGTCAAAGAATGACTTTTTTGAACTGAGAGATTAGGAGAATAGTGGGGCTGCTCCTAGTAGAAGAGTGAGAGATTGGAACAGTGCACCAATTTTCAGTGCTTTCTGGGTTTTTAAAAATATATTTTAGCCATCTCTCTTAAATGCCATCTGAAAAGTATTAACACTTTATTACAATTGCATTCAATATGGTCTTTTAGCACTATTGAAGCCAAGGGTGCACAGAGGAGAGAAAATGCTCCCAAATTTGTGAATGTGCTCTGGGTCACCAAAGTGGGGAATTTGGTCTACCGATTCTTATGTTCCAGAAGCTGTTATGAGTCATTTATTCTTTAAATCATATTTTCCATCTGCCAAAAAGACAGAGGAAGAATAACAACTTAATATGTTGCATTGTTTTAAGAATGAGAAAGGATATAGCTTTGGAAAGTCCTTTGGAATCTAAAGTATAAAGATCCCCCTCATATCTCCTTATTCCAAAGGAAGTAAAAAAGAAAGTAAAACTAGTATGTTTTCTATAAAAAGTTGAAACAACTTCTCTCTAACAGCTATCAGTTAGTAATGAAACCAAATTATCAATATTGGGCCCCAGACTCCGGCCTCGTCAGGAAAGCAGCTCTGTCTGGCTAAGTCAGCCTTCCAGTGTCCTTCTTGCTCCCTCAGTTTCTGCACAGGCTCCAGCCTCCCTCCCTCACACACACATTCTCTGTGGTTGGGGGTTTTCTGCGAAGCTCCACTCCTTTTCTTTTCCCAAGTCACAGTTACAGGAACTATTGCAAGATTAACTTTCTCATATTATATTTCATCCAACAGAACAGCAACTCAAGGGTTTTGGCTTCTGGAACAAGAATAAAAGATCTAAATATATTAAGTTCATTGGAAAGAATATTTTAAGACAATTTTGTGTTGGTGAAAAGTGTCAGATCAGCAGCCGCAAAGTCTGAGTTTACATTTATTCATGTAGCAGGTAAAGATTTTCAATACTGTACAAATATCCTACCAACCTACAAGACTAGGATAATGTAAATTCCATGTAAAAAAAGTAATTCCTTACACATTCTCATATTGTAATCTCCACATAATAATGTGGTGTCTTCTAAGCACATTTACGTGAACTATGTCACTTAACTATTCTTATGAATAACTAAAATAATAGTGATGATGATGATGGGTAAACAAACCACTTAACTTGCTTTAGCTAATAGTGTTTATCTTTTTTTTTTTAATTAATAGACTTTATTTTGATCAGTTTTAGGTTTACAGAAAAGTTGAGTTGTTTATGTCTTTTTTAGAGGAGTTTTTCTCCTTAAAAGCTAAGGTGTATTTTGCTGTGATGAAAGTAACTGATTTTTCAGAGTGAGAAGAAACGTACAAGAGGGTGAGCATGGATCCTGGAACCAGATCCTAACTCCCTTATCAGCATTGTGATCTTTGATAGGTGAATTCCTTAGCCCCTCTGAGCCTGAGTTTTCTCATCTCTAGAATGGGAATAACAACAACATAATACAAAGGACTATAAGAATTAAACAGAATAACAAAGATAAGTACCTAGCACAATGCAAAGCACAAGTAGGTGCTCAAGAAATGTTCGTTTCATTTCAATGCATGTTTTACCTTAGGAGGCTGAGATATGGCTGTATCAAAGTACCTGACATAAACCTCATGTGTGATTCTGATATTTTGCATGAGTTTACTCTACCTGAGGGCTTTTGCATTAGACTGAAAAGGTAGAAAAGCAGGGAACTGGAGACATCTGGTTTCCACCCAACCTTGTTAACTGAGCTTTTTGATCTGCTCCGAAGATATGGGATTAGAGGCAAAAAACAAAATATATAAAAAAGACAGCCTCTAGACCAGGGCAGGGCTACCCTGACAGAGAGGAATAGTGAAGGAAACAGTAGAGCACTGGACAGAGCCAAGCTGAGTATAGCAAGTGCCCAAGAAGACCACCTAGAGGCCCAAAGGTAACTATTCCCAGCTAAAACTAATACAATCTGGTAAAATGCAAGACAGCCCTGTAAACTTTCAGGAATGCATAGGGGAGATTCACAGGGCACTACATGATTCAGGGGGTAAACAATTATGGGCAGTAGAATCCAGGTGTTAATGCTAGGTGACCTCATTTTTACTCATAGGTTATGGAACCTGAAGACATTTAGGTTGTGTCCTCAGCCGTGTTATGGATGAATGATGACAAATCAGCCCATTCTAAAAGCTTTTCTCTGCCGTTGATAGAGGGAAAGGAACAGAAACTTTGGAGACATGCATATGAGTGTGTGTTGAGGGAGGATGATGAGCTAAGTACACAGGAAAAAAGAAAATGAAAAGAACAAAGATTTATTTGCTAACCAAGAGGACGTTTGCGAATATTTCTCCCACATCCCATCCAGAAAGATTTCAAGGCCAGGAAAATAAAAGCACCTGTCGGATATCAACTGATTAAAGCTCCAGGGATACCAGCAAATGTCTTCATTTTCTTATTCAAGGACTCCTTTTATAATCAAACATAAGAGGAGAAAGTTTTAAGTAGGTGCCTGAGTCATAAGATATATGAAATGTTTGACATGTTGCTTAGTTCTACAAAGAGAAACTTCCAAATAATTTATAGCGCAACTTTTTTTTTTCAGATTTCCACTTTGGAGAAGTCTCGAAATCCTATAAACAGAAATATAAGGACAATAATTTTTTAATGTTAAGAAGTAAAGTCTTCCCCATACACTAATTAATACAATTATGTATCTATGACTTCAAACTTAAAAAGGCAGTGACTTCACTTCAAGGGTCAACTATTTTTGGATCTTCCAGTCTCCTTCCCTGTGAATAATACTTTTGTTAAACCAACACAACTCTCTGAGAGTGATATGAGTCTTCCTGCTTAGACAAGCAGTCCAGCAGTCAACTTCCTTCTACTTCTTTCCTGAGAAGGCAGGTCCTTTAAAGGTGGTATCACCAGTACCCTAGAATTTCTCACTAATTATCACACTTCATTAGATAAAAGAGTGTGTACAGTTTCTCACAAAAAAGCCAAACGAAAGAGAAAGATGTGCTTACGAAAGATTTGATGGTCTTTGGAACTGACCGTTTTCCTAGCTCCCTTCTTATATCAAGCATTAAAGCCAACCCGCTCAAAAATGTTTTAATCTATCTTCAAGTGACTTAATACAAGAGTTTATACCAAGTTACACAAAAGAAATAAGAGACATCTCTTTGGAGGAAAATAAAAGAAGTCGCCACACTTTTAAATATGAATTTTCATCTTTACCCCATCTCTCATTTTGAAGGACTTTAACTCAAGGCTAGGAATGGTTTGGCAAGATCAATTCATCAATATGAACAGCTCCTTTGAACTCCTAAAGTGATTTTGTTGAAATTAAGCTTAGAGTTGAATCTTAAAAACTTATTAGATAGTGTATGGTTCATATTATGCTTATTCCCATTTATATATAAAGAAAAATCCCTTTGTAATTCTCCCATGTAAAATGTATTATCTGATTTTGAGAAATTCACTAAGAGGGCAAAATTAAAGATAAAATATATATAGACCAAGTAATTAAAATAATTGATAACACCCTAACTAAAGTCAAGTTTATATTTAAGTTTAGATTTTTTCTTACCTATACCTGTTAAAAGGAGTCCTTCAAAGCAAAAAAAAAAAAAAAGGATATATTATACTTTGCTAAACTACATTAATTTTTTGAGTGGATTTTAGAGAGAATTGAGAAAATTCCATTTGACTGAATCATAACTAGAGCTAACAAATTAGTCATGCTTCAAAAGTTAATGTAAAAGTGTTGTAAAATATATTTAGTTTAGGAAAAGTATTTTTAAGAGCATGTAATATCAATCCTTGCAAAATCACTATTGAAAAATATATGTTGAACTGAAATAATAATAAGTACACGATGATGGGGTAGAAATGTTTGTTTTTTCTTGATATTAAGCAGACCCTGTCAGATGGTCAAGTGATATTTTGCAAGCAAAAAGAAGGCTCGCCCAAGAATATATCCATTCTCTTGGGCTTCTGAAAGACAGTTGAGTAGTAACTATCTCTATCATGTGATGATCAGTAGCCTTGGTAGCTGCCTCTCGCCCCCCATGTTTGACCCGCCATAAGGGTATGTGTCCCCATGTGTTTGAAATAATTATGTATATGGGTAAAATACTACCAAGACTTCTGATTCTCACCAAGTAGTAATCGCTCTCCCATCCCTCTGTTGTTCTCTCAAGTACCTCTCTTTCCTAGTCTAATCCTTTCACTCTGCCCTGGATCTCATGCTCTCCTTCATACCTTCTTAACAATCTCATATCATCTATTGCTCATTCTCTCTGAGATTTAAACTTCCTTCTCTATGGTGGTACCTTCTTTTATCGATTTTTAAATCAGTCTTGAGTCTTTTCTATCATATATAACCCCTTCCTCCAGCTGTTACCCTATCTTCTTCTCCCCTTCACAGCCAAACTTGGAAATGAAGTGCTTGCTTCATCAATTTTTTTTACCTTCCTCTTCCATTATTTCCATCACCACTCTACTGAAGACTGCTTTTGCCACGGTCATCAGTAGTCTCCATATCACTAATCTAATGGACCTTTTTCTGTCCTTCTGTGCCTTCTTGGATTATTTTGGGCACTGTTACTCCCAACCATCTCAGGGCTTTTCCCAGGGCTTCCTGACACCACTGTCTGCTGTGTTCCCTAATGCCTTCTACCACCTCTGTCACAAATTTCCCTTCCCCTCCCAACTCCCTTAAGGCACCATCCTAGGACCATTGCACCTTGCATTCTGTACACTCCCTTGAATGGTCTCATTGATTCCCATGGCTGCCATTTTCACCCAACCATTGATGATCCACACATGTGTCTCTCTGCAGACCTTCTGAGCTCTCTTTGAATAACCCATTGAGATGACCCAAACTCAGCATGTCCAAAGCTGAACTTGATACGGTGATATTTTTTAAATGAACATCAGATGTCATCCTTCTGCACAAAAGTCTTCAAAGTTTACTCTTCCTGCTCTAGGTAAAAGCCTAAGGCATTATAATAGCCTTCATGGCCCTACATAATCTGTCTCTATTCTTCTATTCTTCTGACCTTATTTCCTTCTACTCTGCCTTTATTCAGACCACTCCAGCCATACTGGCCCAACATGCCCACACTCCAGGGCCTTTGTACTTGCTTTTCCTCTGCCTGCTCTTCCTCTAGATAGAAGCACTTGCTCTCTCATATCCTTGAAGCTTTAGTCAACTATCACCTCTTGGTAAGGCTTACCATACACAATTGCAACTCACCTTATGACCTAGCATTCCTTCTTTTCCTGATTTCTTTGTCTTTATAACATTTATAAATATCTGACATACTATATACTTTGTTTATTGTCTATTTCTCTCCACTAGGTTTTAGGCTACATCATTACTGGAATTTGAGTTTCTTTTGTGCATTATTGTATTCTCAATGCCTAGAACAAGTTCTGGTACGTAGGATGCAGTTAATAAGTAACTGTGGAATAAATAAATGAATGAATATCCAATCCCTAACTCCCCAAACCTGCTATTCATCATTTCAGTAAATGACACCCTTATCTACCCAACTGCCCAATACAGAAACCCAAGACTACCTTGCACTGAGCTCATTCTTTCTTTTACCCCACATTAAACCATCACTCAGTTCTCCAGCTCTCCCCTGAAAATCATCTTCCTCCCATATCTCCTATCACATAGTTATTTCCTATTTATCCTTCAGGTTTCAGCCTAAACATTAATTTTACAGACTATGTCTATTATGTTTCCTTTTGTTTTTGTTTTTTTTGATATATTTGACATGTTACATTTTGTAAATTTAAGGTCTACTAAGGGTGCTATTTTGAAACACTGATATATTATAATATGATTGGCATTAGAGCACTGTTTATCACATTACATCATTATGGTACAATATCATTGTCTACTATCTTTCCTTTAAAATACCCGGCTATGCTTAATATATGTCTGGCCAATACTAAGTGTTCATTAAATATTTGTTGAATGAATAAATGGCAATTCTCAGAAATGCCAGATTAGGCTCCCCTGCTCTCTGTTGTTATGATACACTATAAATTTCATATAACACTCATAAAACTTTAAAATAATTACTTTGTTTAATGTCTTTCTTCTCCACTATATTAGAAGCATCTGTTTTCTGAAAACAGAAATCTACATAAAGGTGAAAGTGATTGAAGCAGGTTCCTAAAACCCAGAGAGGACTGGCCTGACTATGGAAGGGTTATGCTGGATCCAGAGAAAGGATTCATTCCATTTTTAGATACCAAAGAGAAAGAGGGAGTATAACAAATAAGTTCAGCAGATTTGGTCTCATATTTCTATATAAGCCAATTATAGCACTGGTTATGTTTTAGTCTGATTTGATTATTAAATCATTGAAATTTAGTCAACACATTACTATTCATTTTTTAACTTACCACTTTCAAAGACTTTTAATTTCAAGCTGTATAGTCTCTTAGATATCAGACTGCATTCTAATTACTCTAATAATATACTTGATTAATTACATACAATTTAATAACTAATTTAGAAGAATACCTACCAGTATTTGTGTAGATAGATAGATAGATAGATAGATAGATAGATAGATAGATGATAGATAGAAATTCATGTGTTTGTATACATACAAACATTTTATAGATGAGAAAACTGACACAGCAGGATTTTTTATTTACCTCGATATTAGATAATTCATAAGTGGTGGAGCCAAGATTTGAATTGATATCTGTATGACTTAAAAATCCATGCAATTTGCCAGATAGGAGGGGGGTTGGAGGGCTAGGTGAAAATGGTGAAGAGATTAAGAAGTACAAATTGGCAGTTACAAAATATTCATGGGGATATAAAGTACAGCATAGGAAATATAGTCAATAATATTGTAAGGTCCAGTCCAGATGGTGGAGTAGGTAAATGCTATGCTTGCCTTCTCTCACAATCACATCAAAATTATAGCTAAACTACAGAAATGCCATCATTGGGAGTCACATGAAGTCTACAGGTGAACAGAAGTTCTACAACTGGGGACATAAAGAAGAGGCCACCTTGAGAGTGGTAGAAGGGGTCAAGATGCATAACAGGTGGATCACACACCCATGGGTGGCAGTTAAAATTCGGAGTGATGTCTCTCTGTGAAGTTCCCCCCTCCTCCTTGAAGGAGCCCCACACCAGGCTCCCCAGCCCAGGGTTCCAGTGCTGGGAAGAGAAGTCCCTACAACTTCTGGCTGTGAAAATCAGTGGAGATTATGGTTGAGTGAAATGGAGGGTAGCTAGAGTCACAGACATTTCTCTTAGTGGCCTGCAGGCAGACTTACTTGGTGAAGGACTCACTCACTCACTCTGAGCTCCAGTGCTGGGGCAACAGCTTGAAAGGTGTCAGAAACATATGGGGAGGAACTGAGTTGTCTGGCTTCAGGACAAGGGCTGGAGGGGCAGCTTTCTCCCAGACAGAAGCATTAGTGGAATACACTGTTCTTTTGGTGAGCCCTCTCCACTTCTGGTGTGCACTCAGGCAGGCAGCCACTGTATCTGAGTCTCCAACAACCTGGCTAACACTGGTCTCCCAGCCCCAGTGATTCTCTGAGACCCCACCCCTCCCAACTTGCAGGCACACCCAAGCCATTTCAGTGGCTTTTCCATACAAGTGGTATATCTTGGCTCATGCCACAGACTTTCCTAAAATCTCTCAAAGGTTCACAAAACCCAAACAAGCAGCATCTGGCCTTGGCATGCCCTGAACTTCTTGCTGAGCAGCTCTAAGCCTGGCATGAGTAGCAGCCAGCCTCAGATTGCAGCTTGGCCTCTTGAGGCACCTCAAGTCCAGAGTGGGTGGTGGTCATCTGGGGATTGCTTGGTGACTCTTGCCAGATGGCCCTGGGCAGGGCAGAGGCTGCAGCTAAACTAGGCCTATAGTAAGGACCCTCCCCAGAAGCCCCAGAGCCAGCAGGCACACCCAGTAGCCAGCTTTGAACCAAGATTGCATCCAAGGATGACACACCCGAAGGGCAGACTGGACAGGCACCAGAGCCCTGCTAAAGTGAATCCTGCTCCATAACGTCAGCCCCTTACTGGACAGTCCTCAAAAACCAATCAGCATGAAGGTCAATCCCTCCCATTGAAATGCAAACAGCAACCAAGCCTCAACCACAACAGGAGGACACACACGACCAATACAAGAGATGCACCTGGAGCACTTAGCTCAGGTGACCAGGAAGACTGTGCTACTGGGCTCCACAGGACACCTACTATATAAGGTCACTTTACTAAGACCAGGAGACATAGTAGCCCCACCTAATACATAGAAACGAACACAGGGAGGCAGTCAAAATGAGAAGACTGAGAAACATGTCCCAAATGAAAGAATAAAACAAAGCTCCAGAAAAAGAATTAAACAAAATGGAGACAAACAATCTAGCAGATGCAGAGTTCAAAACACTGGTTATGAGGATGCTCAACAAACTTAGGGGAAGAGTAGATGAAATCAGTGAGAACTTTATCAAAGAGATAGAAAACATAAAAATGGAGATAGAAAACATAGAAAAATAGTCAGAAATGAATATAATAACTGAAATGAAGAATATATTAGAGGGAATCAACAGTAAATTAGATAAAGCAGAGGATCGAATAAATGATTTAGAAGATAAGGTATGAGAAAACACCCAATCAAAACAGCAACAAGAAAAAAGAACCACTAAAATGAGGATAGTTTAAGGGTTTCTGGGACAACACCAAGCACAACATTCACATCATAAGGGTACCAGAAGGAGACGAGAGCAAGGAATTGAAAATCTATTTGAAGAAATAATGATGGAAAACTTTCCTAACCTGGTGAAGGAAATAGGCATACAAGCTCAGGAAGCTCAGAGAATTCCAAACAAGATGAACTCAAAGATGCTCACACCAAGACATGTCATAATTAAAATGTCAAAAGTTAAAAACAAAGAGAGAATCTTAAAAGTAGCAAGAGAGAAGCAGTTAGTTGCCTACAAGGGAGCTCCTATAAGACTGTCAGCTGAATCCTCAACAGAAACTTTTCAGACCAGAAAAGATTGGCACAAAACATTCAAAGTGATGAAAAGCAAGGACCTACAACCAAGATGACTCTACCTATTAAAGCTATAATTTATAATTGAAGATAAAGAGCTTCCCAGATAAGAAAAAGCTAAAGGAGTTCATCATTACTAAACTAGTGTTGCAAGAAATGTTTAAAAAACTTCTTTAAGAAGAAGAAGAAAAAAGATTAAAAATATGAATTTAAAAAATGGCAATAACTACATTTCTATCAACAATTATTTTCAAAGTAAATGGATTAAATGCTCCAATTAAAAGACATAGGATGACTGAATGGATAAGAAAATAAGACCCTGACATATGCTGCTTACAAGAGACTCACTTCAGATTGAAAGACACACAGAGACTGAAAGTAAAGAGGTGAAAGAAGATATTTCATAAAAATGGAAATAAAGCTGTGGTAGCAATACAAATACCAGACAAAATATACTTAAAACAAAAGCTATAACAAGAGACAAAGAAAGTCTCAGTAATCTCACTTCCGGGTGTTTATCCAAAGAAACCCAAACTACTACATCAAAGGGACATGTGCATCCATATGTTAATTGCAGCATTATTTACGATAGTCAAGTAATGAAGGCAACCTGGGTGTCCATCAATGAATGAATGGATAAAGTAGTGGTACATATATATGATAGAATATTACTCAGCCATGAAAACAAATGAAATCTTGCCACCTGCAATAATGCAAAGGACCTAGAGGGTTTTGTGCTGAGTGAAGTACATCAGACAGAAAAGACAAATGCTGTATGATTTCATTTACATGTGAAATCTAAAAAACAATAAATAAACAAGCAAAACAGAAACAAACTCAGATACAGAGAACATTTTGATGATTGTCAGATGGGAAGAAGATTGAGGCTTAAGCAAAAAAGGGGAAGGGATTAAGAGGTACAAATTGGTAGTTACAAAATAGTCCTGGGGAAATAAAGTATAGCATAGAGAATATAGTCAATAATATTGTAATAACTATGTATGGTGTCAGATGGGCACTAGATTTATCAGGTGATCACTTTGTATGTTATATAAATGTCTAATCATCATGTTGTACATCCGAAACTAATATAATATTGTATGCCAAACATGATTAAAAAATTGAAAACTTATTTTTAAAGAAAGGAAGTTAGCCATTTCTAATATATGTTGCAAAATTATTTTCTGTTTGGTATAATTTAATTTTGTAGGGTTTTTTTTGCTGTAGAAACATTGAACATTTTAATTAGCTAGAATCATCATTCTTTTCATTCATTGACTTCTGATTATTGCATCCTTCCTTACTCTAAATTCATAAATAATTCACCTGTCTTTTCTTTAAAAAAAAAAAAATATTGTAATGACTATGTATGGTTCCATGTGGGTACCACACTAATCATGGAGATCACTTCATAAAGTATATAAATGTCTAATTCGCTATGCTGTACACCTGAAACTAGTATAATATTAAATGGCAACTGTAATTATAAATTTTTTTTAAAGATTAAGAAAAGAAAACTACGGAATTTATCAGATCTAAAGGACATGAGTATCGGGACTGAAGATTCACCAGGTATTCAAGCACAATCAATTAAAAAAAAAAAAAGATCTATAGACAGTTCATTTGGAAATCTCAAATTGTAAAGGGTAAAGAGAATGCCCTTTGATTTTCTAAAGCAGAAGTTGGCAAACTACAGCTTATGTACCAAATCTGGCTCACCATTTGTTTTTGTAAATAAAGTTTTACTAAAACATTAAAAAAAAATCCATGCAGTTTTACTATTCCACAGTGGCTCTATAATCTGATATAAATTCAGAATAAAGATATTTGTGTGAATAATTATAATAAAAATAAACATAAATTAAGATTATTTTAGCCAAATGCTAAGTAGTTATGGTAGCGCATGGATTTATTGGACATTAATTTGCTCACAGGTGATGATAGAAATGTCTATCATGAGGGTCAATCAAATATTTTTTGACCTTTTGCTAGATATATAGAATCATTATTCTCAGCTTAAATGTATATCCTATTCTTACCAACAATGAGAGTCACTCAAGCCCAGCCAGTTTATCAACTTATCTCTACAATTTAAAAATAAGTATAAGAATAATACTGCACTGACTTCTCTTTGTTATGCCCCATAATACTGTTTGGTTCCTGTTGAATGAATGAATGATTTAGGATAAAGAGAAAACAGAAACAAGCTCTTCTACCCACTTCCATTTCCAGCACAGGTTAATATCAATAACAGATCATAACCTTGAATATTCCCAAATTTCAGAAATAATATCATCAAAGGTATGTACATATGCATTGAGAATCTTGAATCTGCATTTC
This sequence comes from Pteropus medius, assembly GCF_902729225.1. NCBI lineage: Eukaryota > Metazoa > Chordata > Mammalia > Chiroptera > Pteropodidae > Pteropus > Pteropus medius. The sequence goes on along the minus strand of NW_024340849.1, from coordinate 38,745,813 downwards.
GTTATAATTTGGATGAATATTAAATATAAATTAATCAGTTTGATTCCACCCCCAAGTTACAGTAATTTACTGATTACAGTAAATAACTATGAAGCATATATAATCACATAAAACTGAGATCACCAATAGCTAGGATTTATTCCAACAAATGAGGAATAAATTTCTAGGATTCAAAGTCCTGATGCTACATTACTGTGGTGACATGATGGTACTTCAACCATATGTGAGAAAAACTTTGATGCCTAATCTATTGGATTTTCTAAGACAAAACCAATAAATTATTACTTACAGGCATTCAAAAATAGCTATTTTTACCTTTAAAATTAAATTACATTATTATTTTATAGCTTCAAAGGCACATACATATTGCCACTAGTGTCTATTATGGTCATTGTTTCATTAGAGAGTGACCCAGTCAACACTTGATGCTAACCTATTTAACTGCCTGTTCTATTTAATTGCCACATTAGGTATTTTTACTCTATTATAAATATTTAAATTATCTTTGGCTTTAGAGTAGGAGCAAAATTAGAAGTATAATTTATTGTTTTGATAGACACAACAAGGAGTTTTGATGTTCTAACAGACTCAAATTAAGACAGCAGCCACCAGCTAAAGAAATAAACCTCTAGGATATAAACCGAAGAACATGAATAATTATCTCTGTACCTACTATTCCCTCAGCCATTTGCTCTTCCCCTTCACTGGCCAATCCTCCTTATCCATCCAGAATTAGGTTAAATAGCGTTTCCTCCAGAATTAGTTCCCTTTGTTATATGTTCCCTCTAGTTTCCTTGTCATAACACTCATCATTCTTTGTTGTAATTATATTTTTAACATTCGATTTTGCTTATAGTTTATCAGATCTCTGAGGAGATCTCATGCCTGTGTTGTTTACCAGTTTGCCCCAACACGTAGCACAGTGCCTCACCTGTGGGGTGGGGTGGAGAGTGCAGTACATGTTTGTTAGATTGAAATGAGATTAAAATTAATTTGATCACTACCAATGGTTTGTAGTTTGGACCTTAGTAAAACCCACTGGATTTACTTCCTATTACTTGTAAGAAATTCATGTCTATGGGTGAAGAATCATATACAAAGATTTTAAGAACAGCATAATAAATGACAAAAGTAAGAAAATGGATAAATTATTAAGGTATAGTCATACTAGAGGATATTTCAAAGTCTAGATAAGGTTATATTTCTGAAGTGTTTTTAAATGACATGAAGAAATTCTCATTATATTATGTTAAATAATAATAAAACTGATATTTATAATGTTATGAGCCACTCATTCTTCTTACAGCTTTATATATCAATTAATTTAATCCTCACAACAAATCCACAATTCCCCAAGTGATTCAAATCTACATAAAAGCTTGAGAAACACTGACCATTCCTCTCATTTTATAAAGGAGAAAAATTAAGGCCAAAAGTATTAATGTCCTTTTCCCAAGATTGCACAGCTGGGAGGGTGAGGGGGGTGAGAATAGAAGAATTGGATTCAAATCCAAAATTCTGGAAACTTAGACCAGTGTTTTTCTATTATATTGTGTCGTAAAGCTTTGAATTTGATGGATCTTTCTTTTTCTCTCCTTTCTCCCACCTCCAAATGTTTCGCCCTGTAGAGTACCTAAAGTTTGGTAAGGCACAAATGCCATGTCATTCCCTGAGAAAATTTAGAGTTGGCAGAAGGAGGCTTTGAAATTAAGTGTCTGAAAGCCAGTAACTGGCCCCAGAGATCTCCAAGGACTGCTGTCCAGTCCAAGATTCCATGACATCTGCACCACAGCCTTGAATAGAAACCAGAATGTTGGTATCCGATGCAGTGAGAATTTATTTCGTAGTTATCAAAGCAAACCAAAGGTTATCAGTGGGTTGGACATTTAAAGATTAAGTACAGCTGATCGCACTCAACTCTTATGCAGGTAGCTTAACTTCAGTGGGTCTGGTCTCTCTCTGAAGGGAAAATGGAGGTGTTTATGATCCTGTATCGTAATGAGTTCCAGGTGACTCAGGCTAGGCGGCTGAGTCAGACCCTCTCTTCTTTGATTTACATGGCAGGATCCAGGCCATCCCTAAATTGAAAAGATATAGTAATGAGCATATGCAGAAAAAGAAAAGAGAAAAAAAAAGAGCTGAGGGAAAACCTGGAGTGCTTTTCCAAGTCCAAAGTGAGCTATGGCTGCCCTCTCTGCCTCAGACGGTATGATCATAAATTACTAGCTAATGTTTAGCACTGGGACTTTGGTTCATGATATATTACAGAAGACAAGATGCCTCCAAGCAGAAAACACTGTAATTGGGGAGCAATAACATCTGTGTCAGTCATGGGACTGCTAAAGTGAGCTGAGAAGTTACAGGCTGGGCTGCACATGCAAAGTAATAATATGCACATTTTTTTTTAGCTGAAAAGATATGTCATCAAGATATGGGCCTCTTTAAATTCTTTGGTGTCATGATAGCTTGAAGAGTATCAGTAGGATCCCCAGATTTCTGTTTTAACATTAGCACTATGTTAGCCAACACATCAAGGAATTTCAGTTTATAAAGCAACTTAGTCTGAGGAAATTGGTTTTCTGAGGGCTTGGTTTTCTGGGGCATGGATTCTAGTTTGTTGCCATGCTTTGCTCTATCGGTCACCTAATCTCTCTGTTCCTCCAATGTGGTCAAAGAATTCATGCATAATGGAACAGGACCTCAAACCCACAACTTCTGGGTATAAATCCTCTCATCTTGCCAGGCACCTCTGTTTTGAAGTTGAAATTTAAGTAATTATAATACAATGAACAGATGCTTAGTTATTCAGGACTCAAATGTGTACAAGAGACTTTTACTCCTGGATTGATCAAAATAAGAGACTTCTTTCTTGCAACCTGCCATCTTAAAAATTCTCTGGTAGCATGATAATAGCTAAAAAGCCAAACCATTCGGAAGTGTTCAGGAAGAGACTGCCAGCCAGTTAAGGGTTGTCTAGAGAGATCTAAATTGAGTTAAAATTTTTGCCTACTCAGCCGTCCTCTGAGGTCCCTTTTAACTCTGATAATTGATGATTCTTCACTGGTTAGACTTACTGGGCCCAAAGTCCACCTGTGACTTCAAACACCCTCTTCCTTCATAAGGTCATCAGGACTGTCCCAGGGTTTCACTGAAAGTCCCATGTCCCAGGGCAGAGTCTCAGGCAAATGAGAATTTCCCTACTTCTAACCACTATGCTGTGCCTCTTTGGCCCTTGTCCAAACCAGTATCGTGTCTTAATCGCATCTTCCTATCCTCAGGAAAGGCTAAATGCACAGTGTAAAAAGTTCTAGTCACTATTCTAAAGATCTTAAGAAAACCCCTGGATACCAGGGCAAGTATCTGGGTTTGTTTCTCTGCCTAGTCCTCTTAGAGCAGGGGTCCCTAACCCCTGGACTGCAGACCAGTACTGGTCTATGGCCTGTTAGGAACCAGGCTGCAGAGCAGGAGGTGAGCAGCAGGTGAGCCAGTGAAGTTTCATCTGTATTTGCTGCTGCTTCTCAGCACTAGCATCACTGCCTCAGCTCCACCTCAGATAATCAGGCTTTAGAATCTCATAGGAGCACCAGTCCCTGGTGCCAAGGAGGTTGGAGACCACTGTTTAGAGCGATGCTTCAGATATACTAACTGCTTCGTTTCACCACCAGACACTCTTTTGGGTCTCCCAGCCCTGTATTCCTCCTTTTTCTAGGCCAGCTATACATGGTTTTGTTATTGGGACACCACTTATGGAGGAAGGGTGCTACTGTGTTATCCTTAGGCCACTGCTGCTGCCTAGTCCTAGCCAGAGTATGGTATTATCCAACATCAAAACTACCACGTGGATTATTCACCACCAAAATATTACGTCACCTCTGTATCTCTTGCCAAAATTCTTTATAAAGCTTGTTGTTTGTAGACATGAGCTCTCCAAGGACTCAGATATACCATCTTTATGAGCTTCTTTTTGTGTTTGCTGACTAGTGTTTCCTTTGACTATATTGAATATCTCCTCCTGTGGTACATAGAAGTTCCTTTACTTTTTAACAATAAATTAATTCTTATTATGAAAAAAATATTTTAGCATAAATTGACTTATCCCAAGAGCCAAGAAAATACAAAGTATGGTAGATTGGAAGGTTTAATTTTTGTTTTTCATTGGATTAAATCCTATTGATTTATTTTAAACTATTGTAAGGTCATTGTTTATTTGGGTGTCATGTTTATATCTCAGAAAATGCTGTGATGGTGAAACTATATGGAATAGATCAATATTTAGCACAGAGCCCAAAACCATATATCCAAAATACATTCTTTTCTCTCCTCAAAGTTAGAGACATTTCTAAAAAATCCTTAAGGGTTTTTTATTACTATTAATTTCTATCTTACAAAAAGGATCTGAAGTAGTTCTCTTGAAAGATAGACAACGTCCTCAGGCTCTTGCTTTGGAGCATCTAACATTCCTAACCTGGTGGAAAGTAGAGAGGTTGTAAGGAAGATTCTAAGGTGTCCCCAGTTAAGAAAGTTAAAAATACTGTGAGATCCCTACAAATATCTACCTGACAAAAGCATTGGAATAAATTTCTACCAGCGGTAGAAACTTCTGGTTGTCTATCTAATACACATCCTCTCCTTCTTCTAATTACAAAATGTCAGTTTTCTTCTAGGCATCCATTCATCCTCCTTTGCAGCTTACAGTGACCAGTGAGATAGATGTAAGTGGAAGTTTGTATAAGGAGCTTACTCAATTGGGAGGAATGACCTTGGGACCTCCTGCCCTCCCTTCTTCCTCCTTCTTTCTGCCTAGAATGTATCAGGTTGCCAGATTTAGCAAACAAAAACACAGGATGTCTATTTAAATTCGAATTTCAGACAAACAACAAATAATTTTTTAGTATAGGCATACCTTAGATATATTGCAAGTTTGATTCCAGACCACCACAATAAAGCAACTATTGTAATAAAGCAAGTTGTAATATTTTTGCTGGTGGAGGGTCTTGCCTTTAATTTGTAAAAGGTGCAACATCTGTGAAGCACAATAAAGCAAAGTTCAATGAAATGAGGTATGCCTGCATAAGTATGTCCTGTGCAGTTTGGGACGTACAGTAAAAAAGTATTCTGAAATTAAAACTTAACTTGGCACCCTGTATGTTATATATTTTATCATGTTCCAAAGAATATGGACATGAAGACTCAAGCAGCCATCGTGGACCATAAAGAGAACTTACAGTCACACACTAAGGATGATAGAAAGAGAATATGAAGAGTCCAGTCACAGAAGACCAGGAAGTACCATACTAACCATGGGCCTTTCCCCAGAACTTTTTCCACATGACATAAATAAAGTTTTGTCTTGTTTGAGCACCATTATTCAATCCAAACTGGTAAACTACCATGTTCACATTCCTTTTCCTCTTCACCCTTTTTCATGCTTCTTTTTCTCTCCCCAGTGACCATCACATTCATTTTAGGTTGATTTTACTTTTTTACAAGGATGAATGGGGGAGAGTAAATCCCACACAATAACTTGTGCCCTTCTTACATCCTCAAAAACAGCTTAATCTAAGGTGTATAAAATAGAAATATGACCTGAGGTCTTCCAGCAAGAGTCTCCCAAAAGACCACCAAGCAATAAAGAGATTTCCTTCAAAGGGCCACTATGAACTTATCTTTATCTGGAGAGGTTTTTTCTGGGGAAACTATGAAATTGGGCAGAGATAGGAAACACCAGTGAAATTCTAAAGAGAAGGATGTATATTAGAAAATATCCAATTCTGTTTTATTTCTGATTCTATGGCATATTATAAGGCATTAATAATTATAATTATAGCTAATATTTATTGAACACCTAACCATATATCAGAACTATACTAAGCATTTTATACATTTCTATATACATATACATTATTTAATCCTCATGCTGACCCTATGATATTATTAGTAACTTTATTTTGCATATAAGGAAACCCAGACCAAAAAAAGTAACCTCTTCCAAATCAAAAAGCATGCAAGATGAACAGCAAGAGTTTGAGACCAGGTCATTCTGGCTCTAAATCCCAGATTCTGTGCTCTTAATCACAATACTATACTGTTTCCACTTTATCTGATGATTTGACAAAGGCATTTCAGACTCAGTTCAGTTCTTTCATTTACAAACACATGCGCGCACGCACACACACACGTGTGTGTGTGTGTGTGTGTGTGTGTATCCTGAGCTGGGAAAAAAATATGACTTCACAGACAAAACGATTGAGCACATGTTAAATAAATTGGAATCCCACCTCCCAACTTCCTGCACTTAAGCTCTACAGATGAAAGGATGCTCTGCCTGGATTCAGCTGCCTTCTAAAAATTGCTAAAAGCACAATACAAACCCCATATTTTTATCAAGCTGGCTGTTACTCTGAGCACCAGTTATCGAATGGAGAAATTGATGTCCAGAAATCAGGGTATTCTAGAAAAATATTAGAACTGGGGGTGGGAGTGGGGTATAGGGGAGAAGATACACCCAGTAAGAATTAAAGTTTAACCTAAAGTGACCTGCACATCACTTGTTTAACCATTTGAACCACCTTGCTCTTATCACAAGAACATTTTCATCTTCAGGTCTCTTCAGGCAAACCCCACCATACAGATTCACTTTGATGCAACTTAGCTTTTTTAAAATTAAGTTTATTGGAGGTTACACTGATTAATAAAATTATATAGGTTTCAAGTGTATGTCCACAAAATTTGGACTGGATTTAGCATCCTCGGATCCACAGACACAAGCCATGATGGTATAATATGATGAAGATCTCCTTCTGAAGATTGCTGAATCACAGGAAAGGCACAAACCAAGCAGGAAAAATGTGCCTTGCACTTTTCCATGGAAATTACCTACTGCAACCGAGGTGGCTAGGTTTTCATGAATAGGGCACCCAAGGAGAATAGCTAATAACAGACTGATCCAGAATCGAGAAAGAATAGCATGGCATCTTGCCCCAGTCATGAATAGATGACTTAACAAAGAGAGAGGAAAAAGAAACAAGGAACCCAGGAGTAACGGGGAGACCAGAGCTCACCAGCCAGGCGTCTGGTAAGCACAGAGTGTGGGAACTTTTCCTTGCCTCTGAGACACATATTGTTGTCCAACAATGGTACAGTGGCTGACGTTGCAAAGTCTCCATTTCAGAGGAGAAACCAGCAGAGGTGTACTGCTCCTCCTCTCCCCTTTGGGAAATCCTGGGAAGTGCCAGCCGGCTTGCATTATTGTTAAAGATGTGAAATAACACGCAGCAAGCTCTGTATTTACAACAGGCAGGGAATGGGATTAACAGAATTCTCAGGGCCTTATGGCAATGTCATGTAGTAAAACTTGGACTAGGAGGCTAGAGGATAGCAGTGGAGTCCTAGCTCAGTGATCAACTTAAAAAGAGACTTTGGCAAGTCCTCAGTGTCCTCACCTGTAAAGTTTAAGATGCCTATTTGCTATCCAGGAGAAGCATATATATAGCTAGTTTGACATATCACTTGGAGAGCGGGTAAAGGTTAGGGATGAACTCATTAATTTTGGATATCACTGAAGATAGACATGCATATACTGAAAAGAAGATGAAGTATTTACCTAAAGTATTCCAAAAATTAGAGATCAAGAAGGGGAGGAGCAGCTAGTGAGACAGGAAAACAAGGTGAGCATACTGTCCAAGAAACTAAGTGAAGTTTTCCAAAAGGAGGAAAACATTAGCTTTCTCAGCTGCTTGGGAGTTGAGTAAATACTGAAGAAGAACCATTAGATTTGACAATATGGAGGCCATTGGTGACCCTGAGTGGTTCCATTGAACTTACAGGAACAAAATCTTGATCAAAGTGAGTAGAATAGAAAATGAGAGGTAAACAATGAGAAACAGTAAGTTTAGACATCTCCTTTACAGAATTTTCTCATAAAGGGAAGTAGAAAAATGAGCAGCAACTACCAAGAGAGGAGAGTTTGTTTGTTGTTTTTTTGTTTGTTTGTTTTTAAGATGGGAGGTACAGTTCGAAAAACAGCAAAAAACAATTTTTTGACACAAGCATGAAAATTTGAATGAAGATTGATATAAAATGAAATTAAGGAATTGTTATTCATTTTGCTAAGAGTGATAATAAAATTGAGATTGTGTTTTTTAATTCCATGTGAAATATGTATTACCAAATAAAATAATATCTGGGGTTTGTTGTAAAATACATAAGCAAGAGGAAGAAAGTTTGGAGGAGACAGATGAAACTAGACTGGCAAAATATAATTGTTGAGCTTGGATAATGGGTATATGGAGTTCATTATACGTTTCTCTCTACTTTTGTGTATATGTCAATTTTTTTAAAATAAAAAAGAAAGAAAGAAAAGATGAGAGCTAGTTATATTATGGAATTCTGCTACTGCCACATGGCCCAGCCACCTGCTAGGGTGGTGTCAGAGGAGGCTGACTGGGAAGCCAGGAGTTTCACTACCTCCTGGAGATAGTAAGTCCTTTTTCCCCTCAGTGTCAGTGGAAGGTAAATAGATAGCAGTAAGGAGAACCCCTCTCCCTTTCAGCCAGGATGATGTCAGCAGAAGCCTATGGGGAAGCCTGACCCCACCCACCCCCAGTAATAACAAAGAGTCTTCTTCCCTCTGGAGTGTCAACAGAGGGGAGTGAGGTACTGGATTTCCACCAACACTTGGCAGTAATAAGGCAGGACCTCCTTCCTCCACTAAGACAGAATATCTAAATAAGATCCAGAGTCTCATAACACAATACCTAAAATGTCCAGGATACAAATGAAAATCACTACTCATACCAAGAACCAGGAAAATCTCAACTTGAATGAGAAAAGACAATCAACAGAGGCCAACACCAAAATGACACAGATGTTGGAATTATCTGATAAGAATTGTAAAGCATCCATTATAAAAATGCTTCAATAAGCAATTATGAACACACTTGAAATAAAAGAAAAGAATAAACTTTCAAATAGTATGTACAAATACAGTCAGTTAGGAAAATAAGCTTGTAGAGAATTACTATCTTCTAGGTTGTTCATATTGAGAAACTGAGTCTCTCAGAGCCAGACTTGAATAAGTCTTGGTTCACAGATGGTTTGGTGCATCACCATCCCAGGAGTCCCAGCTATTTAACACATAACATATTTCCCAAAACTTGGGCTACATTTCAGCAAAAAACAGCCTATTGCATCACAGAATGTTTTCCTAGCCTGCTCCCTGGAAAGAAAGTGTAGGATTTCAGTGTGTCACTTAACTAAGAATGTTGTATCCGAAGTAACGGTAACTCCCAAAGACTAAAGTTTCATATACTTCAAGATATTATTTGACATTTCATTCTCTTCCTCCTTTTCCACAAGTTGTAAACTTGAAAACATTTATTAATGCTTTTAAAGAAGTCAGTTAGAACACACTCCAGAGAGGTAGTCAGAAATTAATTGAGCTAGTGTTTTAACTGTTTTAGAAAATGTTTGTATGCTTCCTATCAGTGCAACAACATCCGTGGAAAAACAGGGTGGAGAAACAAAGAATAGAAAGAACACAGCATATGTATCCTCAAAGCCTGGTATTTGTATTATTTTGTCCACTTTTCAGCCTTGGGTCATGGTACCAGTGGATAAGTCTTTTTAAACTCACAGTTGGAAACAGGGAATAGCCCCAGTTCCTGCTTCCACTCAAAACATCTATCAACACTTCTTGATATCTCTCCCACACCTATTTTCATAGCCATCACTCAATAATTTCCTGGGACAAACAAACACCACACAATTGGTAGCATGGACAAATAGAACAGGTCAGACTAATTGCCCACAGGCAGTCCCTCCAAAGATAAGAATTGCACACTCAATTATCCAAAATCAGTTGAATGCTCTAATGTTTACCAGCCTGCTGAGAGGCCACATTGAAGGCACTGTCAATCTATGTCCATAAATAATTTAGGTCCCACTTGGTGGATATTAATAATTATAAACCTTCTTTCCAGAGGCAACATATGTGTCCCCAGGACTATACCTGTGTTGATGACAGACATTAATCTGTCTGCCCCCAAAGGCCACAGCAACATACACCCTAGAGTTGGTCATAAGCATCTTCAAGGGTTTGAGGACATATCAGCAATATATCATGCTATCTTTAGACATCTGAGAGATCTCTCTGAAAACATAACCACCCTTAGTTACTTGGGGAAGGTCTCCAGAGGGATAACTGACTCATTGTTTATCCACATACTGTAGGTGTTTATCCCTCCAGATAGGAGTCATCCAATTAGAAAAGGTGATAAGAAATGTGCCCCCTGGCTTTAGCTGAAGAGATCAGTGACAACACTTTGAGTTTTGAAGGCATTCAAGTCAGCCTCAGCTTAGTGACTAGAGTTGTTAATGATGAGATTTACTCTAGACTTCCTACTCACAGGCCAAGGCAGAGCCTGTCAATCCTGAATACATCCTATTACTCCTGCACTAATGCTGTGGGCCAAGTGGAAAAGTCAATACAGAGACTCCAGGAGAAAGCCATCTACTTCAGGCTTTCTGAAGTAGACCTTGATGGTTTGTAGAACGTGCTCAGTCTGCCGAGTCCAGGACACTGTGGAGCATTGTTGGAGTCTATGCTGCAGGTTGGCCCTATCCTTCTGCTTGAAGTCCTATAGAAAGATAACAGTCTTAATTAAATTCTGTATGAGACTAATTGAAGAAATTTGGTCTCAGCCTCTGTTGGTCATGTTAATCATATCTTAGACCTGGCAGTTGCCTCTTGCCTCCTATCCTATGGCTCTTCTGTTGCCATTGAGAGGTTGAGATACCAAGGGACCTGCTCAATGCCACACATGCCTAACCCATAAGAGCAAGGGCATTAACACCCCTGGGTGCAAACCTTGACCAACGAGATGAGAGCTGGCAGATGAATTCTTCTTACCTCCACCTTAAGAATATCTTAGCATCTCTATTCATTATTACATTTATTCTATGAAAGAGTAATTATATTTTACTCATATTACCTGTTCAGATTAACGTTGGCCCCTACACGTGGTCTGACTGGTCATGTGTCACATACATACACCACAAGAGATATCCCAAGGGAAGAATGGGAACTCCATGAAGGAAAGATGCTTTCAGGACACCCTCATTTGTTTACTTGTTTTCCCTAAATGACCACATATTTCAGTTTATGTAGGCTTGGAGAAGTGAACTTACAAGTCACATTACCTAGGGCTCTAACTAAACTAGCCCTCAAAAAATAGACAAGTGGCTTAAAAAGATTTCTGTTAAGAAAGAGGAAACTGAGGATAATATAAATAATATAAAAAACAAGTACAACAAAACATCTGGTTGGATTGGCACTGTTGCATGATAGACAAGGAGTGAAAGTCTTTAGGCAGTAAGGATCCAGGTTCTGATGTGAAGGAAGGCTTCTCGGAGGTCTAAGGGTTAGAGTATCTTTGTGACAGTAAGTTGTGGAAAAGATGGTAATGATCTACCACAAGTACTAGGGATAGAAGTCTTGAAAAAATTTTATATTTATGGTGGGCTTTGGGCAGGTCAGATTCAGGTCATATTGAAACAGAGTAGCATTGTGAACAGAAATGGGCTTTATTTACTCAGCTCTTTTATTTACTGCTAGTGTGACTTCAGACAAGATATTTAACCTCCCTGAGGCTCACTTTTCTAATTGATAAAAGGGGAATGGCATTGCCTACCTCAGAGAGTTATTGTGAGGAATAAATAAGAGAATAAAGTAAGACAGTTAGTTAATACAGTGTTTGACTGTATTAAGTCTTCAATAAAAGTGGCTGTTGGTCAAGAAAAAAACAGCAGAGCCTATAAGAAAATAGACATAAGCAGTGTTAGACTTAAATAAAAAATGACTCTGGTGTATGTTGCTTAGGCCCTCATAGGGAAGATATACATAGAATAAGAACATACAGTGAATAAAATGTGGACCTCTGTAGTTTTCCATATTTTCTTTATAAATTTTGCTCTGTTTTCAGTTTTCTCCATTGAGAATTCCCTGTATGGACCACCTGTGTTAGCCTGCCTCACACACAAAATTGTCAGGGACAAGAGGACATCTCCTTCGACTGACAAGAGAAACTCACTGAGTGACAAAGGTCTCCCTATGGAAAATGCAATCTTACAGCTCCTTGGGTTCTCTAGGTAATGTAGCAGTCACCGAGGATGTCCTTGTGCATGTGGGGGCAAAAGTGTTATGTTTCCCACTTTGCTTATGCTACGTCAATTTTACTCCACTGCAGGCTACAAGAAAAAAAAAGATGACTTTTCCAGGGCAACACTACACAGACACTCACGGGACTAATTTTAAGGGTCTAGAAAAGTTTTTAATCTTTCTCAGAATACTAATGGGCTCCCAAACGGTCAGCCATGCAGCCTTTAAAGACTACTGATGAAATGAAATTTCACTGAGGAGTGCATTCCAAAGGATGGACTGAGACCTGTTTTGTTTCTCCTGTTTGAAGTGATTTTTAAATGAATAAACACATCAATGACCTATACATAATAAATTGGTGTCTGGACCTTTCTTGGAAGAGCTCTGGGTTAAAAATCCAAAGCATGTGTGCTCTGAGGGCAAAGATCTCAGAACGTTAATACACAGGCTTTTGGCTACATTTAGCAGGAAGTAATGACTATGGGAAGAGAAGCAAGAGTCCATGTTCCAGGCTTCTTAAGACACCATCTCAAACCTGCCCTACAGGTACGGTCTCAGTTATAGAAAAAGAGCCTGGGGAACCACCTCAAGGTCCAAGCAAGGAGTCTTCTCTGTCTGAATCATAGAATGACAGAGGTGGAAGGGATTGTGGAAATGGTCTTTACTAACAACAAGCCTAATAGAGAATTCTCATCCTCAGCAACTCTGACAGGTAGCACCCAGCCTCTGTTTGATTATATCCAGGAAGCGGATATTCATGGCCACTTAGAGCAGATTGTTTCCATATCTAAACACTGAAAATTTTCTGGAAGTGCTTTTGAAACTTGAGCCAAAACTAGGCACTGAGCTATAATCCTAGCTTTCCAGGAAGCAAAGGTCTCCTCCAGCTTGAAATTAAAGAAATTAAAATGATCAACCATCCTAACTGGACTGTCCTAGTTTTAGCACTGAAAGTCCTGTGTCCCAGGAAACCCTAGGTAAAATACACCATAGGGCTAAAAAAAAATCACAGGCTTTGTTAGAGCCCCAGCTTTATCTTTTAACCTGTTGTGTAGTTTTGGGCAAATCAGTTCTTCATTCTAAGCCTCCATTTTCTCACCTATAAAATGAGGATAATAATACCCATCTGACAGAATTGATGTAAAAATGAAAGAAGTTATAAATAAGAAGAGTTATATATGAAGAGCTTAGCAGAGTGCCTCGTATATAGTGAGCTTATAAATGCTAGAGAGTACAGCTACAATGAATAAATATACTTTGACTTATATTGACCAAAATTTTTCTTTCTTCCATTTCCAATTATATTTTTCCATCTTTTGAAACACTGTGGAGAAAGTCTATTTCTTATCCAAATGAAAACCCTTCATACATTTGAAGGCTGCAGCATGCTCCATGCCATCCACTCCCTCCTCTCAACCCTGCACCGTTCCTGTCTCCTCTTTTCCAGACTAAACATCTCGGTTCCTTTGACCATTGCTCATATGACATGGTTTCCAGAATGCTGACCCTCTTGTTAACCTTCTTCTAGATCTATCTCTCTTAAAGCACAGGCCAAGAACTGAGTATATTGCCCTGATATCTTCCCAGCACGAGGACACTTGGACAATTACTTTGTTTCTTCTGGATGTTCTATTTCCGTCACATGGACTTAGATCACATGAGCTTTTTGGCAGCCCTCACCTAGTTGGCTTATGTTAAGCTGACAATCAGCTAAAACCCTTGGGCTTTACTCTTATAAACTATTGAGCAATGTCTTCCTTGTTCTTGTTTCAGATAATTCTTTAAACACAAAAGCAAGAATCTAAATCTGTCTCTATTAATTTTATCACGTTAGTTTTAGCCTATCCTTCTTAGTTGTTGAGATGTCTATGGCTTGTTAGCCTGTTTTCCTGTTTTGTGCCATCTTTAAACTTGATAAGAATGCTTTCAACTCATTAATTAAGAATATTGAACAATTTGGGACCAGGAACAGAACCATTTCAAAGTTCCATAAAAATTAAGTCTGGTTAATAACAACATCTGCCATTTGTTTAGTAATTGTTCTGAGCCAGGGACTGAGTTAGATGCATTATGAACATCCTCTCATTTCACTGTACATAATTCTTCAAGATGAATATGATTGTCCTCTTCTTACAAATGAGGAAATTGAAGCTCAGAAATGTCAAATGTCTTCCTCAAAGTCAGACAGCTAGTAAGTATTGTAGCTGCATATTGCAATCAGTTTTGTCTGATAGCAAAATCAAAATTCTTTCTACAGTGCCATTCTGCCTTTGGAGGAGGAGTTGTTAAGACCATGAAAAAAATCTTTAAGTCAAAGACTTATTCATAATCTCAAACTTATCTCTACCTTGCCTGCCTCCCACTTCCCTGTGGCCCTCATCACAGCAGCCCACAGTCACAACTTAGGGTATAAACCTTCTCTTTATACTACTCTTTTCATCGGGGCCCTGTCTGTCCTTGTTCATCCTCACTTCTACTGCCTTCTCCCCACTCTATCTTTTAGTATTGCAGTTTCCAAGAAACCCTCTCACATTCTTAATCTTTTCCTAGAACATACTTCCCCTACCCCTGGCCATTACAACCCCTGACATTAAACTAAAACCTAAAAAATCTCTCACAGAGATCCACAACTGGTCATTCACTTAACCCGTACTTGCTGAGCAAATAACCCTGCACTGGGCACTGTGCCAGGGATATGAATAAGGAAAAAAGATGTTGGGGATTACCTCATAAGTTATATAAATGTCTAACCACTATGCTGTACACCTGAAACTAATATAATATTGAATGTCAACTGTAACTGAAAATTTTTTAAATATTAAAATAAGCAAAAACAAAAAGGTGATCCCTGCCCCCAAATTTATAAGCAAGGGGAGGAGAAGACACCAATTATTCAAATGAGTGTCTAATTACAAATAAAATTCTGCAAAAGGGAAGGTCAGCGCTTTGTGAGAAAATACAATACAAGCACTGATTCTAGTCTAAACAATAAGGAAGGCCCCCTACTTTAAAAAGAATCTTTACTATATTTGTTGAGCATCTATTATGTCTAAAATTGTAGAAGCACCTATTACATATGACATAATCTATAGGTATACATATTAATAAAAAAAAAAGAAAGGAAATTAACATTTATAGTACATAGCGACACCTGATATGTAAAAAATAAGCACAAGAGCATTTAAATAAGTACTAGATATCACAGAAATCTTCCTAGAAAGCACTCAGCCTCATTTTAAAGGGTAAGAATTATTGAGTCAGAAAAAGGGTACATTTCAGTCAAAGGGAAGAGCATATGCAAAGCTTTGGAGGAGGTTATATCGTAATAAAACATTTGGAGAAGAGGTAGGAGTTCACTGTGGTTAAAGCAGAGGGTATTCAAGGGTAGGAATGACTTCGACCCATCTGTATGTTATATTGATGAGCCAAGCCTTAAAAGTAGAAAATCTTCGAGGATAAATGGTGCTTCAAAAATACAATATTCAGCCACGAATAAATTATAATTAAAATATTTGTACTAGAAAAAGCTATTCATGATTATGTGAGAGAGATAAATGATGATGATGATGATGATGATGATGACGACGACAACGATGACGATGATGATGGTATGGGGGGAGGGCAGAGAGAGACAGACAGACAGACAAACATGTAGCGGAGGAGGATTGGAAGTTAAAACAAACTAGACTGTAAAATTATTTTATAAACAACCCGCAGCAGTTTGACTAGGAATTTGTTTGCAGTTGTCTAAGTCATAACATCACAAAACATAGCCAAAAATGTGGCTATGACACTTCATAAACAAAAGGAAAATAAAGGACAGTGATCCCATTATTGATCATTCATACAGGCATGCATTTCATTAATTATACTAAGGTAAAATAGGTTTAAGTATCCGACTGATGAAAAGATTTTTTTTTAGAAGTTAGAATGGAATACAACAATTTGTCTGTCTGGCAGTGTTGCCTACAGATAGTCGTTAATCAGAAAGGGAATTATTACTTCCTTATGGAATTCAGCTCCAGTTTTTTTCTACTTGAACTTACCTGGAAATCTTTAATATGAAGAGTCATGCTGCATCCATTCCTAACTGGAAAATTCAACTCATCCTTCAAGTGTATCTCCTGAAGGAGGAGTTGAAGCCCACTCCTTCTTTTTATTCAGTCTGAATGTACCAACTGAGATTGAGTTTCTTTCCATTTCTTACATGCATGTTTCTGTCATTGTTAAAATTATGGAAATTAGTTTTAAGGGAAAGGGTTGAAAGCATACATATGGGGTTGTTTAAACAAAATCACATCCTTAGCCACCAATTAACTGAACCAGATGATCTAGAAACTCAACTTTGAAAAGTTTACTGTATTCTGCACTAAGATTTTTGTTTATTTTTGTTTTTTGAATACAATAACAATTGAGGTTTGAGGAAGTGACCAGAACTTCAAATGGAATAGTGGGCTATCTTTTTTTTTTAAATATCACGCACCATTGGATATTTTTTGTTTCTGCTTTAAAGGCTGCCATTAATTTCTTACTTCTTTTTTAAATTAAGAAGTCATATGATAAGGAATATAGATTATAGAGACATTATTGATCTGTCCCACCACACCAGGTTCACTACACAAGGGCTTGTTCCGCTTGTTAGACCTAGAACTCATTATTATTTCAATGATTAGTAAGGTTATTTCGATAATAGACTGTAATTTCCATTTTCACTTTCCCTCTGTCCTTAGCTCTGCCCTTCTAACACCAATGAGTAAAACACGAATATAGATGGCATGTTCAACAAATATGTAGATAGTAAATATACAAGAAGGACAGCAAATATTCTTGATAAAAGACTCAAGATTTAGCAAGAGAATGAGAGGCTAGAACAATGAACCAAGTCTAACAAATAAAACTTAGAACAAACAAGTACAAAATCATAAACACGAGTTCAAAAATTAACTGTGCAAGTTTAGTGGCAGTAAGTATGTAAGAGACAGGAATTTTAATTAATAACAAACTCAACATATGTCAAAAATGTGTTATAATTCAATTAAAAACCTAATGACTCTTTATGGTGCTTTCATAAATAAATGATATTGAGAATGAGAAAGTATTGAACTCAGTACTGAATTCAACTCTGGGTACACATAATAGAGTATGTCTTGGATATGCATGGTAAAAAAATCCTGAATCAAAATTACAAGAGAATGTGTTCAAGGGACTAGAGTATTAACCCAAAGACGAGACTTGGGGAAATAATGGTAGCTATCTTTAAATAGTTAAAAAGGGATTTGACTTTCAACTTACTGTGTTCAGACTCATAGGGGAAGGAGTGAGAGTAATGAGTGTGTTTTAGGGAGGCATATTTCAGCTCAAAAGGAGAAAGAATTTTTTCTAGTCATTCAAATAGCAAAGATGAAATCAGCTGCCTCCTTCACTGGTGGTATACAAGCCTGGTCTGGACAACCCAGTCAGGGGAAAATCAGCCAACATCATAGTGAGGACTTGAGCATAACATGGATTATTGGACCAGATAGTTTATGATCCAGCCTATTTGGACAAACTCTGCTATCACAAGGGGGCTCATCTGGGACCCCACAAAGCACAAGATCTCTTACAGCTGTCAGAAATTATAGCCTCAAGTGTGGTAAGGCTGACAAGAAGCTAATATTTCAGTTGTTCTACATAGGATCTCAGCCAAAAGGTCAAGAAGCAATATACTTTAGCAGTGTGCAATGGCCTGAGAGAGAGAAGTACCATTATTCTATTATGAAACCCTTCTTCCGACTGGGTGAGATCATCCTGATGTTTCCAAGAACATTGCCCAGACCCTGTGGGGACTATAGGGTGAAGTAATGCCATACTAGGCCTTTCAGAAAAATGATGTGCTGAGAACAAACCCAACTCAGGATCCCTAAACAAAAATCCAAGGGTCTTTTAGCCAGAGCAAAGAATACAAAGATCTGTAAAGACAGAAGCTTCAGAGATTAAACTAAATTGGTAATTTGTCTACCTAAAAAGTTTTCAGACCATGTATCCTTAATAATTGGATTTCCATTATGAAATATTCAGTAAAAGAAAAACCCATCATGATGTCTTGCTTCACTTCTAATATAGAATGGGATGGGGAATGCAGTGAAACCTAGAGTCCTTGTTTTTTTGGGTTTTGTTTGTGGGTATTTTTCTAATTCTGCGAACATAGTTTTTCTTTTTTTTCTGAGAAAATTGCTGTCTCTGATACTCGACATTATGACCACTCTCAAAACTGCAGAACTAACAGCCAGGAACGTGGAAACATATCTTTCTCAAACCACGAGAGGAATAACTAGAAGGAAAGGAAAAGGCTACTGTACTTTAAAAATCCAGGGTCTCTTCTGCCAAGAAGTGAGAGATGACTCAGTTAAGAGCTTTCTTATAGTTAAATGTACCCAAGGATAAAATGTGGGGCCTCAGAGCACTCAACCATGTATTAACCTAACTAGCACAAAAAGAAGGTGACTGAAGTCAAGGACCAAGTATCTTGGTCTCAAATTCCCTAGAGATATCTTTAGAAGCCCAAAAAGCCCTTATAACATCCCAATCAAAATAAAGAAAACAGAAACACAAGGACAAGGAAGCAATAGAAAGCAAAAGGTAAAATAGCTATAAGAAGACCTCATATTTCAATAATCATTCTAAATGTAAATGGATTGAACTCACCAATAAAAAGTCACAGAGTAGAAGAATGGATCAAAAAATAAAACCCAACCATATGCTGCCTCCAGGAGACACATCTCAGCTTCAAAGACAAATATAGACTCAAAGTGAAAGG
Source organism: Pteropus medius (assembly GCF_902729225.1). Classification (NCBI taxonomy): domain Eukaryota; kingdom Metazoa; phylum Chordata; class Mammalia; order Chiroptera; family Pteropodidae; genus Pteropus; species Pteropus medius. Next base: position 38,726,860 of record NW_024340849.1, on the reverse strand, counting down.
GTAGAAAATTATATTTCAAGCAAGTGGCATTCAGAGAAAAGCAGGAGTAGGGGTACTAATATTAGACGAAATAGACTTCAAAATAAAAAAGGTAAGGAAAGATACTGAAGGACACTTCATAATGATAAAGGGAAGCATGTACCAAGAAGACATAACACTTATTAATATCTATGCTCCCAATCAGGGAGCCCCAAAATGTGTAAAGCAATTACTAACAGAACTAAAGGGAGAAACAGACCAAAACACTATCAAAGTAGGGAACCTAAATACCCCACTGTCAGATATGGAAAGATCATCCAAACAGAAAATCAATAAGGAAATAACATCCTTAAATGACACATCAGACCTACTGGACATCCCAGACTTCCATCCCAAAACAGCTGTTTATACATTCTTCTCTAGTGCACATGGAACATTCTCAAGAATCCATCACATACTGAGACACAGAGGTAGTCTCAACAAATAGAAGAGAGTTGAAATCATACCAACCATGTTCTCTGATCATAATACTTTGAAACTAGAGATCAATTGCAAAAAGAAAGCAGGAAGAACCACAAATACATGGAGATTAAACAACATGCTACTGAAGAATAACTTGGTCAGAGAAGAAATAAAAAGAGAGATCAAGAGATCAATGATAGTATAGCATATCAACTTTTGGGACATGGCAAAAGCAGTCATAAGAGGAAAGTTAATATCATTACAGGCTTATCTCCAAAAACAAGAATGAGCCCAGACAAACAACCTAAAGTAAGTGGAAGGAAAGAAATAATCAAAATTAGAGCAGAAATAAATGAAATTGAAAAAAAATAGAAAAAATAAATGCAACAAAGAGCTGTTTTTTTGTCTACAGCCAACCCACCCTGAACACACCTGATCTCGTCTGATCTCAGAAGCTAATCAGGGTCAAGCCTGGTTATTACTTGGATGGGAGACCACCTAGGAAGACCAGGTGCTATAGGCATAAAAAAATAAATAATAAAATAAAATAATAAAATAAAATAAAATAAAATTGTAAAAAAAAAGAGCTGGTTCTTTGAGAAGGTTAATAAAATTGACAAACAAAATCTCTGGCTAGACTCACTAAAAAAAAAAGAGAGAGAGAAAGGACACAAATAAAATCAGGAATGAAAGAGGGGAAATTATGACTGACATCACAGAAATACAAAGGAGCATACAAGAATACTATGAAAAATTATATAACACCAATAACCTAGAAGAAATGGACCAGTACTTAGAAAAATACAATCTTCCTAGACTGAATCAAGAACTGGAAACTCTACATGGACTGATTAGCAGTATGGAAATTGAAACAATCATCAAAAACCTACCAAAAAGGAAAAGTCCAGGACCAGATGGCTTCACCAGTGAATTCTACCAAACATTCAAAGATTTAATACCTATTCTCCTCAAATTCTGCCAAAAAATCAAAGAGGAGGCAATACTTCTCATTTTATGAGGCCAATATTACTCTGATACCAAAACCTGGTAAAGATAACACACAAAAAAGAAAACTACAGACCAATATCTCTCATGAACACAGATGCAAAAATCCTAAATAAGATACTAGCAAACCGAATACAGTAACATATTAAAAAGGTTATACACCACGATCAAGTAGGCTTCGTCCCAGAGGCACAGGAATGGTTCAACATACACAAATCAATTAATGTGATATACCACATAAACAAATTAAAAAATAAGAATCATAAGATCATATAGATAGATGCAGAAAAAGCCTTCGACAAGATACAACAGCCATTTATGATCAAAACACTTAACAAATTCAGTATAGAAGGAAAGCACCTTAACATAAGAAAGGCCATATATGACAAGCCCTCAGCCAACATTATATTTAATGGCGAAAAACTAAAAACCTTCCCTCTAATATCAGGAACAAGGCAAGGCTGTCCACTTTCACCACTGTTATTCAATATAACATTGGAGGTCCTAGCAATCAGACAAGAGAAAGATATAAAAGGCAATCAGACAAGAGAAAGATATAAAAGGCATCCAAATAGGAAATGAAGCAGTTAAACTCACTATTTGTGGATGACTTAATACTCTTTGTAGAAAACCATAAAGACTCCACGAGAACACTACTAGAAACAATAAGCAAATACAGTAAAGTCTCTGGATACAAAATCAACATTCGAAAATCCATAGCATTCCTATGCTCTAATAATGAAGTGTCAGAAAAAGAAGTAGAAAAAATAATTCCTTTTTTAATTGCAACAAAAAGAATAGAATACATAGGAATAAATTTAACAAAACATGTGAAGTCCCCATATAATGAAAACTACAAGATTGAACAAAAAATCATCAGATTTGTAGGAAAGCACAAAAGATTCCAAACTGCCAAAGCCATCCCGAGAGAAAAATAAGTGAGGCTTGAGGCATCACTCTGCCCAATTTTAAATTATACTACCAAGAGATAGTAATCAAAATGGCATGGTAATGGCAGCAAAACAGACACATGGACCAGTGGAACAGAATCGAGAGTCAAGACTCCAAACTGCCAAAGCCATCCCAAAGTCTTTATATGGGCAAATAATTTTTGACAAAAAAGCCAAAAACACACAGTGGAGAAAGGAAAGCCTTTCAATAAACGATGCTGGGAAAACTGGAAATCCACCTACAAAAGAATGAAACTAGACTGTTGTCTATCACCACACACCAAAATTAACTCAAAATGGATTAAGGACCTGAATAGAAGACCTGAAACAATAAAAAGTATAGAAGAAAACAAAGGAACTAAATACAAGGACCTTGGACTTAAAGAGGATTTTATGAATTTGACCTCAAAAGCAAGGAAAGTAAAAGCTAAAATAAATGAATGGGACTACATCGAACTAAAAAGCTTCTGCTTAGCAAAAGAAATTGTCAACAAGGTAAAGAGACAACTATTTGAATGGGAAAATATATTTTCAAGCAACGCCTCCCATAAGGGCTTAATATCCCAAATATACAAAGAACTCATACAACTCAATAACAACAAAAAAACAAATGATCCAATCAAAAAATGGGAAGAGGATCTGAACAGACTTCTCCTTAGAGGACATACAAATGGCCAACAAATATTTGAAAAGATGGTCAATATCGCTAGCTATTGGGGAAATGCAAATCAAAACTACAGTGAGATGCCATCTCACACCTCTTAGAATAGTTATAATCAACAGTACAAGTAATAACAAATGTTGGAGAGGATGCGGAGAAAAAGTTAGCAGTGCCATCCAGGAGATGTGGATAGGATTGGGAAGGACACACAGGATCTGCCCGCTCTGTTCCAGAATGTCACACCAGGCTGCCCTTGCAGGATTGCCACAATGCTGGAAACAATTCCAAGTTGACATCAGTTAAAACCTATCAGCCATTCTGGAAGTTGCCACTACTCACACTATTTTCAACTTGATAATCACTTTTAAGTGACCGCTTCACCTATATAAAAGGATCCGGAAACCACCCACGAATCAATTACTGGACCCAAAAGATTGTATAACCTCGTATCGTGTTTTCTTTTCTCACTCTTCTAAGTTCCATAGAGCCCATCCTAAGATTGAGAACAAGAAGCTCAAGTCTAATCATGAAAAATTTACAAATAATTACACCTATTTCCAGAGGCCTTCTGTTCCCCTGACTCTGTTGAGGATCAAATATAGAGTAAGTGGCTTCTTGTTCCCTCATTGTCCTTGAAAAAAATATGTATTTTCCGGACAGTTATCCAATCCAGTCAATTAATTTAATTTTTTGCATTGGTTTGAAATAAAAAGGTAATTAGTACACAAAAATCAATGTGTAGCTGTGGGATTTATGGAGAGCCAGCATCTGTTTGTTTTTCCATCTGCAGTCTTGATTTTAGATGTTTTTCACTGCATAGGGGTTAAAAGCATGGAGTCTAAATGCACACTGTCTGAATTTGAATACTCATTATCCCAGTAACTGTATAGTTACCTCTCTGTGCCTCAGTTTCCTCATCTATAAAATGAAAATTAAAATGACAACATAGGACTGTTGAGGATTAAATGAATCAATATTTGCAAAGCATGTAGAATAGTGCCTGACACATAATAAGTGCTATGAAATTATTTCTTGCTACCCATTTTGTCCCAGTTGGTTTTCTCTTAATACTTCTCCTTATCTCCTTATAGTCACCTCACTCCTACTCTTAAGCTTAACTTGAAGCTTACGTCAAAACAAAATGTTATTGTTGGATCTCTCTTTAGGTAGAGGCTTCATGACTGCTTTAAACCTTGTACTGTTGTAACTTTCTAAAATATTGAGATGGCTATTGTGATGACTATGTTCAGAAATAGCACAGAGATAAACAGTAGCAGGATCTGAACCCAACCTACCTGCCAGGGAGCTAATGAGAGCTGTAAAACCCAGGCCATAACCATGTCTCAGGTGGTGAAAAAATTTTCTCCTCTTTCTCCACTGGAGGAGCCCAGGGATTTCTCTCACTGACTAAGGTGCAAGTAATGGCATTTTCTAGCTGGCCCCAGGATTATTGCATCTGAAAATATAATTTGAGCCCCATGGCTAAAAAAATGTAATTCGCACTACATTCTATACCATGTTTTCATTGTGCAGACAGTGTTTACATTAAACCAATATAATCAATAATTATTCCTGAAGGACATAATAACGACAGCTTGCATTTATACATTTTATTCTTTGCCAAAATATTCCTTGACTATTATCTCATTTGTTCCATATGAAAACCTAATAGAATAAGTATTATCCCCATTTATAGAAAAGAAGTTGAAGCCCAAAGAGTCCAATTTGCCCAAAGTCACATAGCTCATAGTGGAGCTGCCTTTCAATACAGGCCATTGAATGTGATATTCTTTTTACTATGGCTTCAAATAGAGTGTTCTTTTTACTATGGCTTGATGCTGAGCACTGTGAAGAAAGTAAAAAAGTGTAACAGAGAATCTCTGCATTTGAGAAACTCACAGTCTAACTGGAAAACAAAATTAAAAGTTAAATAATGATACAAGGAAACAAGACAGAATTTTACATTGTATGGTGTAAAAATGTATTTATGAGTGGGAATATAAAGCTCATAGTAAATTTCTGGATATAACCATTACTAGTGGAGCATGGCACTGTTACTTGCACCCTCCCTTCTGTTTTCTGAAAGGGCCGCATGGCCCATTTTCCTACTACGTGAAAGCCTGGGAAAACCAGAGAGATCTGACCTGTCACCTTATACATATGGAAATAGAGATTAGTAAGTATTTACACAGTTTACTAAATATTTTAGTAAATATACTGACTATATTAATATACCAAATTAGTATTAGTAAGCATTTATATAGGTTACTAAATATTATAAATAAATATTACATATTGTGACAATTGCTGTAATGGAAATTGAGTAGTATGCATGCTTTCTAAGAGACTACCAATGGAGAATCGTAATTTAGAAAGCATTCCTTTTTCTTCTGACCTTTACATAGTTGGTGTCTGCCCATCTTATAGATGACAACTTAAATGTCACCTCCTCAGAAGAGCCTGTCTAAATTGATTCCTACTGTTATTCTCCAACAAAGTATTGTATTTATCCTGAACAATCAGATAAAAAAAGGGACTGTGGGTATAAATGTCATAAGGGTGTTTAAAGCTTGTGTTGACAGAACATAGAGATGACCCTTGTGACTGAAGGGTGGGAGAGAGTGACACAAGATGAGATTTAGAAAGGTTAGCAGGGGCCAGACTTCATACAGGCCTTGTGGGCCATGGTTAGGAGTTTGTATTTTATTTTATGAGTAATAAAAATCAATGAAGAGTTGACAGGTGAGCAAAATGATCCAATTTACATTTTTAAAAATTATTCTCATTTATATATGGAAAAATTTTCTACTCATAAAATGTCTTCTAGGATCACAAGTTATTGACAAACTATATTTACTACTTTATTCTGCCAACAAACTTTAAAATCTGAAGGAAACAGATGATGTTCTATCAAAATATAAATTCCTAAAATTGACTCAATTGACTCAATACCTAAACAATCCAACATCGATAGAATTTGAAAAATATATACTAAAGCTCTACCACTAAAAATGGCACCAGATTCAGGAGATTTGCAAGTAAATTATCTCTAAATTTAGTGACAATATTTCACCATGTTATTCTATTTCAGAGTATGGAGGAAAAAAACAAACAAACCAGAAAGCTTCCTAACTCTTCTTACAATTCTATCATAATACTTATGACAAAACTTGATAAAAATATTTCAATAAAGAAAACTAGAACACTTGCAATTAATAAAAATAAAATCTGAAACCAGATATTAAGTCAAAACTAGTAATGTGTTGAAATACTTATATTCTATGACAAAGTAAAGTTTATTCCAGAAAAGTAAGATGTCCCAATTTTAAGAAACATATCAGTATAATTTATTACATTAAAAAAATTTTTAAAATATATGTGATCACATGAACACATGCCAAAAAAAAAAAATGAGATACTGGAACAGAGATTCCTGAGCTTGAAAATATTTGCAGAAGATTTGGCACATGCCTGGAAAATACAAAAGATTCAACTGAAAAGCTAGTGACCCTAATTGGAGAATTTAGTAAGTTAGCTAGATATAAGATAAATATATTAAAAATTAATTATTTCTATATTAGCAGAGATCAGTTCAAAAAGAAAATGGTGTGGAGGGGTGGTATTAGAACCTATTTAAAATAATGACAAAACCTAGAAATACATTTAACATTAAAGATATGACTTATTTAAAATATATAATAAGTGAACAAAAACATTATAATCCTGGGATGTGAAGGTAGAAAGAATTAATAGAATTAAGAAATTTGTCATTCTCAAATGCATAAATTTAATGTAGTAATAATTAGAGTCCCAAAATATGATTTTGGTTTTGAGGATGAGATAGAGGTTGGAACTAGATAAAATATGAGGATGAAGTAGAGGTTGGAACTAGATAAAATAATTCTCAAATTTATCGGAAAAAATAAATACACGATTTTCTTAAAAATTTTTGAAAAAGAATAGCAATAAAGGGATTAACTTGCCAAATATTAAATCTATCATAATGCTGTGTAAAGAAACAATAGTAGTCCTAACACAGCATAGGAAAATACTGGCATATCTCATTTTACTGCTCTTCACTTTATGCTCTTCTCAGATATTTTACTTTTACAAACTGAAGATTTGTGGCAACCTTGTGTCAAGCAAGTCTATCGGCTCCATTTTTCCAACAGCATCTGCTCACTTCATGTCTCTGCGTCACATTTTGGTAATTCTCTCAATATTTTAAACTTTTTTCATTATTATTATATTTGTTATGGTGATCTGTGACCAGTGATTTTTGAAGTTGCTATTTGAATTGTTTTGGGACACCATAAACCACGATCATATAAGACAGTAAATTTAATCAATAAATGTTTTCTGTGTCCTGACTGTTCCACAAACTGGCAGTTTCCCAATCTCTCTACCTCTTCTCAGGCCTCCCTATTCCCTAAGACACAATGATGTTGAAATTAGGCCAATTAATAACCTTACAATGGCCTCTACGCATTCAAGTGAAAGGAAGAGTCAACTGATGGGGCAAACTTCATGTCTTATTTTAAGAAATTATCACACTACTTCATCCTAAGCAACCACCACCCTGATCAATCAGCAGCTATCAACATCAAGATAAGATCCTCAACCAGCAAAAAGATTATGGCTCACCGAAGATTCAGATGATGGTTAGCAAATTTTAGCAGTAGAGTCTTTTTTAATTAAGATATATACACTTTTTAGACATAATGCTATTACACACTTAAAAGAATACAGTATAGTGTAAATATAATTTTTATGTGTACTGAGAAACAAAAAAATTCATGCGACTCACTCTATTTTGATGTTCACTTTATTGTGGTCATCTAGAACCAAACCCAAAATATCTCTGAGATATGCCAATATATCAGTGGAATAGAAAACAGGACAAATTGGAGTATATTTAAAAATTTAGCATTTAAAAAAAACAGCATTTTGATTCAATGGGAAAAGATGGATTCTTTAAAAAAGTTGGAGTGGGAACTAGTGGCTACCATATAGAAGAAAACAATGTTAAATCCTAAAGTATATGTCACGTATAAGGAAGTAAATGAGAAAAAAAACTATCTATTTTAAATAGTAAAATATTTTTATAACCTTGAGATGTAGATCTTCCTAAACAAGAAACTCAGATGCCATAAAGGGGAAAAAGAGAATACTGACCACATACAAATCAGAAGTTTCCCTATAAAAAATGAAACCATAAACAATGTAAAAACACTGTAAAAGAGTGAGACAAAGAGTTAATATTTCTAATATAATCCATACATTTCTGGAATATTAGATGAATGGAGAGGGAAATGATTGTTTCATGTTTTATGTTTTCTAAGTGTTGAAATTATGGGTGACTTTTCCTTGTTGAGATTATTCAGTAGTTTCCAAATAAAACTAAGAATAATTGCATTGGAGGTAGAACTGTGTTGAATTAAGGAATCAAAGGGAATTGAGAAAGTAAAAGAAAGTAGTGGCAGGAAATAGTGAAAGTGAGGAGAGATATTTCTTAAGTTGCAGACATTTTTACATCTAGAAGAAAAAGAACCAGTAGAAGAAAGAAATGAAAGATACAATAGAGGGAGGGAATGAGACCCAAAACAGAGGGTGAGGAATTTTACCTCAAGATAATAGAGAGCCTTCCTCCTATGAGACATGAGAACAGATACAATCTGCCATAGAAAAGTTTTAAGGCAGACAGGAAGAGAATGCCTTTCTGATGATGGTCCCTATTTTCTCTTTGAAGAGGGAAAGACTATGAACACATGCTGGCTGAGAATGAGAAGAATGAAAGGGATAGAATTCCTAAAGAAAGTAGTACATTTTAAAATAGCTGCTGTGGGGAAAAAGAAAACAAGCTGACTAAAGACAAGTAAGAAATTTTCCGAGCTATGTGGAAGGCCTGGCTGAAGTTTGTATTAATGCCAATCTGGTTAGTCATCTAGTTTTCTCTATATAGTATTCTTAAGACATGGAGCAGAACACCAACACTGGAAGAAGGATGCACCTAGAGTGAAAGATTAATTGGGTAAATGTGATGAACATGCAAAGAGTGAAAGGAATTGAGTACGTTACTAGGATTATCAGTGAAATCCAGGCCTGGTGGGGAAAGAAGTGAAGACAGAAGGACCATATAAATCAAACAGTGGCTCCGGGAGGCGGGAAAAAAAATGGTGTAGATGATAGAGGCTCTGTTCATCCCTCTGGCAACCAAATCAAAGTTGTGACAGACACAAGGAGCAAACAGCAAGGAAAAATTGCCTGAGATCTAGATGAACTAGCCATATAATTAGGGAGAATCTAAGAAATCACCCTGCAACAGCAGAAAAGGTAGGATGGGGCGAGGACACAAGGCTGCCTGTTACTCAGCAACTGAGTGGGACGGAGGCTGCGGCAGCTGCAGACGCCTCTTAAAGGGGCAGTGTCTGCGAGTGGATTTTTGCAGGGACTAACCTGCTTGCTCTGAGCACCAGTGCCGGTTTGGATGTGCAAGAGGCACCAGAAACTTACAAGGGGACACTGAGTTGTCGGAGTGAGGGCCAAGGCATGACTTGCTCTGTACAGAAGTGCCAGCAGTATCCATTGTACCTCTTTGAGCTCTCCCCTCTCCAAGTGCATGGACTCAGCACCGCCACAGCAGAGACATCATCAAATTGGATAACAGAGGTTACTCCACCTAAAAGATTCTCTGAAACTCCACCTCCCCCAACTCACAGCCCCAACCAAGCCGCATATCCTCCGTAAGTCAGGTGCTCATTGCTGAGACTCACACTGGAAGAGGCAGCTGGCCTAGGTTTCTGATGTGGCCTTTTGAGGCAACTATAAGCACAGCATCTGTGGATTGCTTGCTGAATCTTAACAGGTGGCCCCAGAGGGGGCACAGGCTTGGGCTAAATTTGGCCTGCAGCTGAACTCCTCTCAAGACTGTGCCACTGGACACCTACTACACAAAACCGCACTATTAAGACCGGGAGACAGGAGCTTTGTTTAGTATATAGAAACAGACAGAGAAAGGCAGGCAAAATGGGAAGACAAAGAAGAAGAAACCATATGAGAGAACAGAACAGCAATACAGAAATAATAGAGTCAAGCAATCTAACAAATGCAGAGTTCAAAACACTAGTTATAAAGATACTCAATGAACTTATGGGAAGTGTAGATAAATTCAGTGAGAATTTCAACAAAGGGATAAAAAACATAAAAATGGAAATGGAAATTATAAAAGGGAACCAGTCAGAAATGAAGAACACATTATCTGAGATGAGAAGTATATTAAATGGAATAAACAAAGTGAATAAAGAAGGGGATCAAATGACATATACACAGGATGGGAAAGCCAAGGACACTCAATCAAAATGGCAAGAAAAAAAAGCCAAGACAATAATAATAATTTAAGAAGCCTGTGGGACACTATTAAAGGTAAAATTATCCATGTCATAGGGATACCTGAAGAGGGAGAACAGGAAGTTGAATATATATATTTGAAATAATGATGGAAAACTTCCCTAACTTGGTGAAGGAAATGGACATAAAACCCCAGGAAGCTCAGAGAGTCCCAAGAAAGAGGAACCCAAAGAGACCCACACCAAGACACATCATAATCAAAATGCCAAAGGTTAAATCCAAAGAGAGAATCTTAAAAGCAGCAAGAGAAAAAGCAGATAGTTACCTACAAGGGAACACCCACAAGACTGGCAGCTGATTTCTCGAAAGAAACTATGCAGGACAGAAGGGTTTGGCACAAAATATTTGATGTGATGAAGACCCAGGATCTACAACCAAGAATACTTTATCCAGCAAAGCTATCATTTAGAGTAGGACAGATAAAGAGCTTCCCAGACAAAAATAAGCTAAAGGAACTTATCACCACCAAACCAGTATTGCAGAAAATGTTGAAGGGACTTCTTTAAAAAGAAAAAACATGTATCAAAAACAGGAATAAAGAATAGTAGTAACTATATTCCTATCAACTGCCTCAAATGGAAAAGAATGAAGTGCTCCAACCAAAAAATAGAGTGGCTGAATGGATAAGAAAACAAGACTTACAAGAGACTCACTTTAGATTAAAAGACATACAGACTAAAAGGAAGGGGATGGAAAAAGATATTTTCTTGATGGACCTAGAGGGTACTGCGCTGAATGTAATGAGTCAGATAAAGACAAATATCACATGATTTTACATACATGTAGAACCTAAAGAACAAAATCAAAAATGACAACAACAAAAGAGGAAATAAACTCATAGATATAGAGAATATTTAGAGGGATACTAGATGGGAGGGGAGTTGGGGTCCAAAAAAGGCAAAGGGATTAAGAAGTTCAAATGGATAGTTGCAGAATAGACGTGGTGATGTAGAGTGTAGCATGGGGAAGATGGTTAATAATGTTGTAATAAATATGTAAGAGGGAAGAGGGGTACTAGATTTAGTGGGGTGATCACTTTGCGAGTTATATGGATCTCTGATCACTATGCTATACAACTAAAACTGGTATATTATTGTATGCCAACTATAAGTGAAAAAAAATCCTCATTGAATTATACAATGTAATACAAGCAACTAATTGTCTATTATATTTCAATAAAGACAGAAAAATAAAACAGTGGCTTCCAAAATTTATTATGTATAGGAATCATCTTCAGAGGAATTCAAGGAACATTCTCTAAAAAATGCTAATACAGAAGAATAGAGGTGCACAGAAGAAGAACCTTGAAGTTTCAAAGAGTCAAAAATGTGGTAGAAGTAAGAAAATCTTGAAAGAAACTGGGCATGGGTGTGGCTTAGACCTTGGCTTATTTTCAGCAGAAGAAGAGAGTTGGAGTTTTTTCAAATGCTGCTGCCATACACTAGATATCCTTCTCTTCCTTAATTTCTCTATTTAAAAAATGAAGATGCTATTTTTCCTTCCTTGTATTTATTTAGTTAAGGGTTAAGTGCCACTATTGAAGAGTTTGAGACTTTCTAAGCCTACAAAAAAATGTTAAGTCACTTGAGCCTGAGAAATGATTAGATAATATACGCAGGAGGCTTTACAACCTATCAGTTTTTATCATTGGAGAGCAGGTAGGATTTTGTTTGTTTGTTGTGGTTTTGCTTTTTTGAAATATGGTTAACTAATAGGGGCCTGTCAACTTGATGGATGCCCAGATAGCTAGGTAAAATATTATTCCTGGGTGTGCTTTTTTGAAATATGGTTAACTAATAGGGGCCTATCAACTTGATGGATGCCCAGATAGCTAGGTAAAATATTATTCCTGGGTTTATTTTTGGAAGAGATTAGCATCTGAGTAAAGAAGATGCCCTCACCAATGCAAGTGGGCATCGGCCAATCAATTGGGGGGTATGAATAGCACAAAAGATGGAGGAAGGGAAAATTTGCTCTCTGCTTGAGCTAGAAAAGCCATTTTCTCCTGGTTCTTGGGTCTTCTGACTCAGACTGAATTACCCATCAGCTTTCTTGTTCTCCAGTTTGCAGTGGGTAGATTATGGAGCTTCTGGGCCTTCATAATCCTATGAGCCAATTTCTATAATAAATCCTCTTTTTCATTGGTTGTGGAATGTGATGTTCCTTTTCAGAAATTTCAGTGCCAGTATTGTTCCCTCAGGCCAGTAATTCCCAGGCTTTGATATTTTAGTTTAGTGGTGACCATTATGTTTGTTTTCTTAGTGAGAAAATCTAAGCATTTGGGGCCCTGGTTCAAGGTTATGTGATGAGGGCATGGACCCCAGCCCTGAACTCACTAACAAACTTGAACCATAATTCAGGAGCAGTGGTTGAGCCAGGAGACAAGATGGGGCCAAATTCATGGCTTTACTATTCAGAGAACTTGCCAAACACACTTCAACCTTTCGACAATGACCCAATTTCCTTGTTTCTTAACCCGGAATTGTATGCAGCGTTTTTTGTTTTTTGTTTTTTTCTTGTTTAAAGTATTATCCTACATGATCATAGGCACTGGGATTGTCAGTCACAATATCTTACTAGTTCATCTGCATTTTGTCTCTCAGTCCAAGACTTTCCTTTTCATTTCTTTAACCCACTGAGGAAATATGAGCCAATTAACATCACCATGGATCATCCCATCACTGTTTATAGGAGCAGACAATATAAATTAAGGCCCCAAACAGTTTATGCCTACACTTAATTTTCATAGACTCTGCCTTTAGCCTTCCTGCCCCATCTAAGGGGGAAGTAGAGCTAAGACACATTTCTGAAGGTCACAGCCCAAGGACACAGCTCACAAAATTGAGGTTAAATAATATTATGGAATGCTTCCCCTCCCTCGCATTTTACCGTCAGCACTGACACCAGTGGGGCCTCAGTATCACAAGAGTGGCCTGTAGCTGAAAGACCTGCAAGATACAGAATCTCTCTAAGAAACAGTACTTAGAGAAGCCCAAAGTTCACAGGGGAGACAAACAAGGATACAAGAATTTGAAGCCTCTGGTACCTATAGTTACACAAACATTAAACACAATCTAATTTATACTGTGGGCTCCCCTAGTTCTCAGTCCTTTGTGTTTGGACTAACCAAGCTTTCCTAGGCCTCCAGCTTGCAGATGGTAAATAGGAGGACTTCTCAGCATCCGTAATTGCATAAGCCAATCCCTCACACTCTCATAATAAATCTCTTGAAAAAAAATTATATATATCTGTCTTCTGTTTCTCTGGAGAACCCTGACTAGTATGGAACCTCTTATACTTTCAAGTAATAGACATATTAAGGACAAATCTATGGTGCAATATTGATCAGGACATCCCAGAGGCTCTATAAATTAGTAAGATAGAATTGAAATTTTCATATTCTAAATGAATTGAAGAACCCTTGGATGTTCTTCTAGTCTACTTCTTGATTTCTCTACCTCTTCATACACCTATATATCTATTATTGTTAAGCAAAAGGTGATTAAATATCAACCCCCCTCCCCATTTTCTAGGCAGAAATTGAAATTATTCCATTCTAAGGCATTACAATTTAAAAAATGACAGCCCAGCTATCTAGGATAAAGTACTTTTGGAAATTTAAAATTAATATATCCTCTCTTTTCTTGAGGTATCTCCTCTCCCCAGTCTGTTTGGAGGTAATGGCCTTATGAAGGTGAAACAAACAGGACCATTAAAGCAAAGTCTTCTCTTCCCAAGGAGATTTGACCTAAATAAAATTATTCTCTCTAATGTCCTGGAAATTAGAAAAGTTCTGACTTTCCTTAACCAGTTCCCCAGTACTCTGGAGAACTTTCTGGTTCTCCTCATACTCAATATATTCCTAGAAAGATTTTTTCCTTCTTGTGCATTTAAACAATGATACATAGATATTCTAAAATTTTGTAGGCATATAAGCACATTTAAATTAAAAGAATGGTCATGCTTTTTCCCTCCAGTAAACATATTTTGAGTACCTCCTATGTGTATAGCACTACAGAGAAATATATAAAAAAAAAAAAGACATAAGGTATTGCTCTGAATGGAGCACAGTCAACAAGAGATGCAACATATAAGTATGTAGCATTTCGCTCAGAGAAAAACAGAAATGACTTTAGGTATTTCAACAAATATATATATATATTTTTTATAATGAAGCAACATGTTCATTGGTATTGATACAAAGACTTACATGGGTCTTTTCTTAAGAGAAAAATTACAAAGTATTCAAGTTACAATTTTTAGATAATCTTTCTACATTTGAGACGCAGATTGTAAAAGGTCAGTGTAACCCCATCATGACATTTCTTTATAAAGTTTAGAAGTTACTGGCTTTGTGGCTTTTCAGAATATGAGCATCTAGGGTTTTGCCCCTTTGGCGTCTGAGAATAAAAATTTAAATAGTGAATTGGTTACACCTGTGGTAGAAGCATTGATAAAACAAATAGGGGTGGTAAAGCCACCCAGAGATTAACCAAATCAAGAAGCCACTACCTCATCTAGAAGGACAGGGAAGGAGGTGTTAATGGAACCCCAGAACCCAGAAACCTCAGAACAGATGCAGCCTCTGCTGGAAACTAGAAACACACTCAGAAGCAGAGAAAGAAAGGGGTGGGGGCAGGGATTTCCATTCTTCTGCCCTCCACTATCTGTCCAGACAAATTTAGTTGAAGTGATAGTAAGAGAGCCATAGAAATGAAGGGTGAGGAATGGACCTGAGAACAAGTAAGAAATGATTGGTATGTGAAGCAATGGTCCTTATAGGTAACTACAGTCTGTATTCTCGTTTTGGCATTTCAAAGTAAGTTTCCAGGAGCCCTATACTTGCAAGGGATCTTCACAGTCACATGTACGTCCTGAAAACTAGATTGCTCCATCCAGATTTGATTATGCCTTTTCTATATATCCCATCAGCTCTTATATACTCAGCTGGCACAGTTGACAAAGTTTGACACATGTTCATTAGTGATTTTTAGGATGTGAATATTTTGTCTCTTATGTATATTATAAGCCTCTCTCAGCCCATATAGTATCTCCCTCTGAAACTTGCATCCATCCCCTACACCCTCACTCTTGCTCTAGACACCTGGGATTTTTAAAGTTTAAGCCTGTATTTCAAGAGACTAGCCTAAGGTAATACTTCATGAAAAAAATTTTCTATGGCCAAATAAATTTGGGAAAAGCATATGTTGTTTTCATCTTAGAGATTTGCAATGAAAGTTGGTTAATTTAAAGACTCAGAGAAGTTCTCCAGGGTTTCTGAAGTTAATTGAACACAAAACACTTTTGTTCTTATAATGTCTATTAATACCCCATGAATACACTTTGATAAACACTGATTCAGATGATGTCACCACAATGTCAATCTCAGCATCAGTAGTATTTATTGTTCAGGGCATTGTGTAAGGTACTGCTAGAGATACTGGATTGTAAGATACAATCTATTCCCACAGATGATTATAATAAAGTTGAGTCAGAACATATAAATAAAGAGATAAATAATAATTTAAGGCACCATGGTGTAAGTACCAAATAGGTGGTCCAAACGAAAAGTGCAGCAAGGATGCATAGAAGGCAGGATTGTTGTGAGCTAAGTGGTTGGGGAAGGTTCTAGAAGAATATAAGTCTTGAGTTAATCAATCCTTTGTAGGAAACATACACACACACACACACACACACACGCAAAAATGTGGATGGCAAATCCGGGAAAAATAAGAGGACTAGTTTAGAGTTATTCAGGTAGGGTCAGAGTGTAACATACCTCGCTTCAGTTTCTATGATAAGGATCTGGATCATCAATAAGGAGCATTATTATGCAGGTCCAGGGAGCTACCGGAGGTCTTTGAGTGAAGAGGGAACATCTCAGAGGTAAGTATGTTTATAGAAAATTGTGCTTCCCTCTGTATTTAGAACAAAAGTATTCAAAAAAGGCTTCCTGCTTTGAGCTTTGTCTTAACCTAGCCTCCCCCGCAAAAGCATACTCTAAAACAAGGCCTGGTGTACGAGTACTTTATTTTGGGATGTGATCCCAAGGACCCAGAGGAGGAGACTGGGATGAGTATAAGCAAGAAGAGGAGAAGCTAGTCTTTCAAGTTGTTTACCTCTGTGAGCAACTGAGGCTTGATCCCCTTGGGACCCTCTCAGAGAAACATGAAGAATGTATCTCAGAATTATTAACCCAAGAGATGAAAGAGAGAAAAATTTATCTGCCAACTCCTATCCCCCATTAAACATCTGTTAGTTTGCATATGCTCCAGAATGCCCAAATGAGTTTCTGTAGGCATCCCACTTTGTGCAAGCAGTTAAGCCGTGGGGCAGAAAGTAAGAAATACACAGCGAGGCTGATACGGTGTTGTCAAGTTACACCTATGTGCAGCTGGTGATCTCAGCAATGGCTGGAGTAAAAAGTGGGGTCCAAAAGAATGTCTGCATAAAAAGTGTCTGATAAAAACTTCAAAGGAAGATCAATCCAGCCCAACACCATATTTCCAGGTTCCTACATATTCCCTTTTCTTAAATTCTTTGCACCATGATTCTTGTACAAATGATCAGCTCCAGGATTTTTAGCATTGTTCTTTTCCCCTCTTTCCATTTACCCTTATTATTTAAAGAAACAGAAAAGAAAGAAAATAAAAATAGCCAAACTATAAGGAATATGTTTGTTTCAAATTATTTATACAAAAAAAAAATCATTTTTCACAACTATTTAAAAAGGTACACTTGAGGGCAAAAAGACCACCAGAAGTTCCCAGATAAGATGTGCATGCTCTGTAGGCAAGAACTAACTTGTATGAGAAAATTTTCAATAAATTTTTACACTTCTAGGACAGTTCTGCATCTCCAATCAGAACAAACAAAAATACTAAGGTCATTGTCCTGATCATCACTCTAGACGAGGTCTTCTTTGGCAGAAGCCATTCTTGGAGAAGTGGTTCTTTAGAACTGCCACAAATCAGCAATATTCATCATCTAGTCATTCAACAAATATTTGTTGAGGACCTACTATGATCTAGGTACTGTTCTAAGCTTTGGGGATAAAATTTTAAACAAACAGACCAAGTCTCTGCCTTGTGAAAGTTATAATCCAGTTTCAGGGAAAACATATACAAATAAATATATAATATGTTGGATAGTGACAGAGTTATGAAAAAAAAAATATTAGGGAATAAGAGATTGCCAGGTGAGGAGTGGAAAGAAGGATATTATTTTGCATGTATTGGGAAATGTGAAATTTTCAGAGAGGCATGAAGGAAATGAGGGATGAGCCATATGGATATAAGGGGAAGAAACATGCCAGATGCGTAAAACAAGTGCCAAGATCCTGAGGCAAGGTATGCTTGGCTTGTCCATGGAAAAGCAAGGAGACCAGTGTAACAAGAACAGAGTGGGTGGGATAGAAAATGAAATGAGAGGGGACAGAGAGGTATGACATAGGACCTTGTGGAGATGACGAAGGGTACTGGAGATCATCATAGAATGATTGGCTTTTACTCTGATTGAAACAGGAAACCATTGAAGGATTTTGAGCAGAGAAGTCACATCAATTTTATCAATTGCATCCATTTTAAAGAATCATTCTGATTGCTATGAAGAATAAATGTAGTGGGGCTGAGGTAGAGGTGAGGACGCCAGTTAGGAGGCTAGGCAAGAGATGATGATGGCCCGGATGAGAATGACAGCAGTGGGGCTCCTGAGAAATGGTAGGGTTCTAATTACATTTTGAACATAGAGTTGACAACATTAGATGACGAATTGGATGTGTAGTATAAGAGAAAGTGAGGAGTCAAAAATGACTCCAAAGTTTTTGGCCTGAACAACTAAAAGAAGGGAGTTGTTCAAGGAGGATTGCAAGCTTGGTTTCAGAAAGAATCAAAAGCTCAATTTAGGGCATGTGAAGTATAAGATATTTAATAAACAAGTGGGAATATCAAGTAGGCAGTTGAACGCAGGCAGGCAGGCAGTTCTCTCTCTGCACAATTCCGAAATTATGCACAAATTTCAGTTACCATGGTTTCATTAAATAACATCAGTCCTCTAATGAATTCCACTTACTCACAGTACATTAAATGTGAGTGACAGCAAACAATATAACTTCCCTGCTTCCTCAGCCTGTAAATAACAGATGCATAATCAGTGACCAATCACGTCACTTCTTTCAGAGCCTGCTTGTGATTGGTCACTGTGCATCACTTATTCAGTTCCCACAGACAGAAAAGTGTGTTATCGTGTTGCCTCCTGGTCTCCCAGTGATAAACCTATATGACATTCCACCAGAATGGGTACTCAAAAGAAGAAATTGGCCAATAAAGATGAACGTGTAGCAAAGAAAAAAGTGGTAACACTGAAAGTTAGTTCTTACCTACAGAGCATGCACATCTTATCTGGGAACTTCTGGTGGTCTTTTTGCCCTCAAGTGACACAAAGAGGGAGAATGGTTGTAACAAAAGATTAAGATGTCCCAGAGGAGGTAATACTGGCAAAAAAAAGTTCACATTAGAGAAACTCCTGGAGATATTTCACAACAATGAAAGCACAAAGGCTAAAATGTTAGAAGTTAATTCAACCTTAGAAAAAAACTATGACAATTCACCGAGGCATAGAAAAGATGCTCACTCCATACCTTGTTACGCAACATGAAGACAAGCACGGTTCGACCTGCTATTGATAAGTATTTTACAAAGTAATAGAACACTAATTCTCAATGTTTCTAATGTTTTAAATTAGTGTAAACTAAGTAAATATTTGTTTTTTAATACTAGTTTGTATTTATTCATTTCCCTATATATTTATAATTGACAGTAAGTCTTTAATTTTGACATTTTAAAGGTTCCAGAACAATCATATTTTTCTCATTGGTTATTAAAAATGCTGCATAGTTTTAGCTCACATGATTGTTACACACTACTGTGAATTTGGAGTATAGGAGAAGAGGTCCAGGCTGGAGACATAAATATTTGAATTTTTAGCGGATAGACAATATTCCAGGATGAGATCACAGGGAGAACACATGTAGATGAAGAAAAGGTCTAAGGACTGAGCTCCAGGGAACTGCAATAATTAGACATAAAGGAAAGGAGGAAGAATCAACAAAGAAGGCTGAGAGGGAGTGGCTAATGAACTAGAAGGAGAACTGGGAGGTGTCCCAAAGCCAATGGGAGTTTTCAAGGAAAATAATCAACTAAGCTGCTGGTTAGACAAGCGAGACAAGATCTAGGAATCGACTGTGCATTTGGCAATATAAAGGTTGTGGGTACCTTGACAAGAGCTGTTTCAGTAAAGTGATCCAATGAGAGCCTGATTAAAGTGAATTCAGGAGAGAATGGGAGGAGAGGAAATGGAACAATAACTACAGGCAACCCCTCTGAGAATTTCTGTAGGGCGTGGCTGGAATAGATGTGAGCCCAGGGAACTCTTTTTAAGACTGATGCTGTCACAGAACCTTTGTATGCTGAGCAACATAATTAACAAGAGAGTTAATGCCAGGAGATGTTGATGCCAGGAGAAGAGACAATTATCAAAACAATGTCCTTGAGAGAGGGTAATGTCTTGCACACAAGTGGGGTTTACCCTGGATAGGAACAGGGCCTAACGAGAGGGCCGGACTCTTGACCTCTTTCAGGATTCAGTTGCTTCAACTATAAAATGAAACTGGACTAGACAAAAGTTTCTCAAAGTGTGGTCCGCAGAGCAGCAGTATCGGCATCACCTGAGAACTTATTAAAATGCAAACCTCAGGCCTCATTTAAGACCTACCGAATCAGAAATTCTGAAGTGGGCCCAACAACCTGTGCTTTAAGGAGCCCCCCTGGGGATTCCAATGCCCCCTAAGATTTAGGACCAGTGGATTAGATGATCTTTAAAGTATAGTCTGGCTCTAACATCTGTGAATCTATGCTTTAATAATCCGTTCCTGCCAATATCTACTTAATAAGTTTTTATAATATTTTAGTACTATTTTTGAGTAAAAAGTTTATAAAAACAAGCTGTTTCCTAATTTTTGTCAGTCAGCAAAAGCCAAACGTCTGTGTCAGCTTCCACAAACGATGTTTAAGATACATAACAACGTTTAAGATACATAATGATATTTATGTATCTTAAAATCATGTTCTTAACCATTTCTAACACAATTTTTTCAGGGTAGAGTGTACAATTTAGCTTTGAGGGCATCGATAAAGCTTATATGTTTTTCCTGTCATTTTGGTACTATATGTATAATTTTTAATGAAAAATCTTTGGGAATTAAAAGCCTCTGCTCTCAAGTTGTTTGGCACTGTTTTGTACTGCTTGAAGTGCATTCTTATTCCCCAGAGGCAGAGCAGACAAGGAAAGACAGGTGACATTAATCCGCCCCACACTGTTGTTCTTTGTGAATTTGGGTCTCTCCAGCCACACACTTGGAGGAAATTCCATACAAACAGAGGAAGCCAAACTCTTTCTGGGAGAACTTAGTAGCTGACTTACTACATTCGACATTGATGCCTACAAAAGATAAAACCTGGGAAAAGACCACAGGTCCCATTCTCCATTGTTGCTGCCCGGGCCCAGGGTGTACGTCTGAAATTTCCCTGGGTGTGGGGGGGGCGCCACCAGAGTGCAGCTGCCTGTGCAGGATTGCTGATGTTTACAGTAGCAAGTTAGTCCTGCTTTATGCCAAACCATGTTGTTTCTTGTTTTAAAGATGAGAACAATTCCTTCTCTCCCCAGTCCATTGTTCTTTGGTTTACTAGACTTTCAGGAGCAGGAAGCAGTAAATTATTAAAGAAAAACGTGTAAATCTCACTAGGGTGTGCTCCTTGACTTTGTATGAAATTTAGCATACCTGATCAGATGGGATGGTATGCAAAACGAGTCCTCTCTGCTTTGTGGTAAGTTGGTTAGGGGAAATGAAATAAAAGTCATTAGACACTTTCCTGAGTCAGTGTCTGCACCCTTCTGGAAGGTCCAAGCACTGCTTAGTTTGATGGCTCCAGAAACCCAGCTGACTAGAGAGCAGTAAGGACGCCGCTGGCCAAGGAGAACGCTCACTGCCAGCAAGCCCTCTCTCCGTGCTTTCCCAAAGCCTTTTCCTTATTTAATTCTATTAGTTAACATTGCGTTTTCTTATCTGTGTCTGTTAATAATGAGGGAGGAGAATAAGTATAAGTATTTCCTCAATCACTGAAAAAAAAAAAAGATTGACCTTAAAAGTATAAATTCTTTTTTTTTAAAGCAACCCTTGGTTGACCTCACAGATTGCAAAGACCTTGTCAGCTTACAATCCCTTATTTTTTAAGCCTACAGCACCTGGTCTTCCTAGGTGGTCTCCCATCCAAGTACTAACCAGGCCCGACCCTGCTTAGCTTCTGAGATCAGATGGGATCGGGCTTGTTCAGGGCGGCATGGCCATAAACATAAATTATTTTCAAAACACATCTATCGAAAGCCATTGTTAAAGAGACGACAGCAGATGCATAAAGAAGTTACCTATAAAATAAATAAATCGTCTACTTCCTCATCCTATTCAACAAACCTTTCCTGAACACTGTCAGTTCCTGCCTGGCTTAGTCACCTCCGTCTGCTGCAGTGGTTCTCATGCCTGGCTCAACACTGGGGTCACCTAGAGAGCTTCAGAAGTGACTGAGGCCTGGGTCCTACTCCTAAGGATTCTGAGGATTCGTAAAACCTCTCCTCGGACAGTTCTAACATGCAGCCGAAGTGGAAACACTGCTCTGCTGCTTCCCCCTCTTTTCCCCTCAGCTCCCCATCTGCCCTTCGAGACCAGTACCTCAGGTTTCCCCTCCCCAGCAGAAGCTGAGATAGTAAAAATGGACCTGGTAGTTCTTAGGACATGGATTCCCAAGTTACCTGATATAAGAATCATCGCGGCACTTACCAGATTAATGCAGACTCACTTCTCCATTGCGATGATAAATAATGACTAATCGCATTATCTGAATTATCATAAGTAAGCCAATTACTTTAAAACATTTTCTTGAATGGCTGTTCCTAGCTTCTTAGATTCTGTTTTCAGTAATATATAAGATGAGGCTTAGAGGACATCAGCATCCACTCAAGAATTGAATGTTGCACTCAATTTAATAGTTAATAGATAATAACCTATTTAAAAGCATAATAAACACTAATTAGTAGTTCAGGGTTAGAAAGAACTTTAAAGATGACCTAGTCCTATTATTAATCTGAATCACTACAAATCCCCAAATCAAGCAGTCATTCAGTTTAGACATGAATACTCCTCAGTGACAGGGAATTCATTACTTCCCTAGGCAATTCATTTCATCTTTAGTCAGCTCTGAGATAGATAGATAGATATATATATATATATATATATATATATATATATATATATATATCCATTGAAAAACTATTTCCCCATATTTCTTTTAATTAGAAAGTTTTTTATTTTGGAAATATTTTGTAGAATTTTTAAGATGATGAGACAGTTTATAGCAAGGATGCAGTTTCTCTACATATTCAGCTAATGCATATACTAAAATGCCGAACAGGTGGCAGGCAGCATGCTGGCACTGTGTACACATTGGTAAATAAAACACATTCCCTGCCCTCAATATACTTTCAGTTTAATGACGTAAAGAATAAACCAGGACTTAAATACTTTGTGATATGTGATAAAATAGGGTTAAATGCAGAAACACAGGAGCTTATCAGAGGGACACCTAATCCAATCTAGAGGATGAACCTTCCTGAGAAGTGACATCTAAGCTGAGGCTAAAGCATGAGTGGCTCTAAGTCAGTGTTGCCAGTTTTTGCATAGTATAACTTTCTATTTACTTTTGCTTTTCAAAGCTTAGAACACAAAAAATGCAATCTTATATCTGATTTAAAAGCTCTAGCACTTTCAATGTATTAGGACTAGGAGGAGGATGAAGGAAAGGGACAACCATCTCCTTACTTAAATGGATGCAGTAATGGCTTGCTCAGTGCATCTCTGGTTAGTGTTGACTTTTCCTGAAGCAAATTCTCTTACGGGGCACATGCATGAGTTCTTCAAAGGGCCTTGTGGGTCCTCCCCACTACCCAGTTCCCAGATATCTCCCCTCCTCCACCCTCACCCATGGGTCCATCCCACAACCTCTAGAAACTAGTGCTCCTTGCCAACAAGTAGTCTTTGTGACTAAGGTATTGGCAAGATGTCTTAAAACTAGTGCTCCTTGCCAACAAGTAGTCTTTGTGACTAAGGTATTGGCAAGATGTCTTAACTCACCTACCTGCTTCTCATGGTGTCCATTAACCAGTTTGCAGAATATGAGGTCAACACACACAAGGAAAAAAAATCATATTTCTAAATACTAGAAATGAACAATTGAAAACTAAAATTTAAAAACAATATCACTTAGAATATCTTCCAAAAAATTAAATCCTCAGGTGCAAATTTAACAAGAATGTGCAGGCTCTATGCACTGAAAACTACAAAAATGTTAATAAAATAATATCTAAAGAAATGAAGACACATTCTGTGTTCACAAATTAGCAGACTCAATATACTTAAAATGTCAATTCTCCTCAAATTGATCTATAGATTTAATACAATTCCAATAAAAATCTTGGCAGAATTTTTTGTAGATAAATATGAGCTGCTTCCATAATTTACATGGAGAGGCAAAAGAATTACAATAGCCAAAATAATTTCAGAAAAACGCCAAAGTTGGAGAACTCACACTACTGATTTTTAAATTACTAATAAACATGGTAATTGAGGTGGTGTGTTATCAGAGAAAGGATACAGCTATAAACTGATGAAATAAAATTGATGCATACAAATATGGTTGATTACTTTGAAAAATATATGAAGTAATTCAAAGGAGAAAGAATATTCTTTTTAATAATGGTGGTAGAATACTGATATATTCTTATACGGAAAATTAACCCCAAACTAAACCTTATGCTTTATACAAAAATTAAATCAAAATGGATCATAGGTCTAAATGTAAAACAGAAAACTATAAAACAGAATAAAACATAGGAGAAAATCTTTGAGACCTCAGGTTAGTCAAAGAGTTCTTAAACATGACACTGAACACACAATTTATTTTAAAAAATTAAATAATTGAACTTATCACAAATTAAACTTAATCAAAATTAAGAACCTTTACTCTGAGGTTCCTTGAAAAGCTAAACATAGAATGACCATATGACCCAGCAATTCCACTCCTAAGTATATGTCAAAAGGACTGAAAGCAGAAACTCAAACAAATACTTATAAACCTATGTTCGCTGCAGCATTATTCACAATAGCCAAAAGGTGGAAACAGCCCAAGGGGAGACCAAATGAATGAATAAGCAAAATGAGATACATACAAACAATGGAATATTATTCAGCCTTAAAAAGAAATGAAATTCTGATATATATTATAACACGAATGAATCTTGAAAACGTCATGCTTAGTGAAATGAGCCAGTCACAAATATTGTATGTACTTAAAGTCTCTGCTTATATGAGGCACCTAGAATGGGTAAATTTATAGAGACAGAAAGTAGAATAAAAGTCAATGGGAGAAGAAGGAAATAGGGAGTTACAGTTTAATGGGTACAGAGTTTCTGTTTGGGGTGATGAAAAAGTTTTGGATATAGGCAGTGGTAATGTGGTAACATTGCATGCCGTTGTTATAATAAATTGTGCACTTAAAATAGCTAAGATGGATATATATCTTCACGATTTTTTTTAAAAAAGGAGAGGGGGTAAACCTTTTCTCTGTGAAAAACACTGTTAAGAGAATGAAAGCCCAAGCTATAGACTGGGAGAAAATATTTTGCAAATCACATATCCATTAAAGAATTTGTATCCAGAATATATAAAGAGTTCTCAAAACTTAACAATAAGGAAAAAAACTATTAAAAAAAAATGGGCCAAATATTTCAACAGATACTTTACCCAAGAAAATATAGAATGGCAAATAAATTTATGAAAAGATGCTCAACATCATTAGCCATTAGGCCAATGCAATTAAAAGCACAATAAGATATCACTACACATCTATTAAGATACTAAAATAAAAATCATGACAATAGTAAGTACTGAATGGAACAACTGGAACTCTCATATTATTAGTGAGAATTTAAAATGGTACAGACACTGGGAAACAGGCAGTTTCTTATCAAATTAAACATATGCTTATCCTATGACCCATCAATGACACTCTTACTTATTTATCCTAGAGAAATAAAAATTATGTTCACCCCAAAACCTGTACATAAATGTTTATAGCAGCTCTATTCATAATCACCAAATCTGGAAACAACTCAAATGTACTAGAATGGGTAAATGAATATAAAAAAAGTGTGCATCCATCCAATGGAACACTTCTTAGCAACAGAAAGGAACCAACTATTGATACTGTCTTAGTCAACTTAGGCTATTGCAACAAAATATCATAGATCAGATGACTTAAATAACAAACATTTATTTTCACAGTTCTGGAGGCTGGTAAATCCAAGTTCAAGGTGCTGGCAGATTCAGTTTTTGGTGAAGGATTACCTCACAAGGCAGAGAGAGGGAGCTCTGGAGTCTCTTTCTCTTTTTGTAAGGGCACTAATCCCATCATGAGGGCTTCACACTCATGACCTCACCTAAACCTAATTAGCTCCCAAAATACCCACCTCCAAATACAATCACAGTGCTGGTTAGGGCTTCAACATATGAATTTTAGGGGAACAAAAACATTCAGTCTGTAACATACAAACAAAAACATGAATGAATATCAAAGACATTATGCTCAGTGAAAGAAGCCAGTCGCAAAAGATTACATACTATATGTCTCCATTCATGTGATATTGTGGAAGGTGCAAAACTGTAGGAACTGAGAACAGTGGTTGCTGGGGAACAGGGAGAGGGGAGGATATGACAACAAAGAAATAGCATCAAGGAGTATTTGGGCTGTTAGAAGTGATTTTTATACTGATTGTAATATTTATTACACAAACTTATTTGTGTTAAAACTCTTAGAGCTGTACACCCTCTCTCTTAAAAAAGTCAATTTGACAGTATGTAAATTTAAAAATTGAATTAAATTAAAAGATGACATCAGATTCTAGTTTGGTAGCTAAACATCAGGAAATGACATTTATTTAAACCTAACTGTACTACAGGTGAGATCATTACTATTTATAAGTAGACTAGAGAGATAGTGTGTTTAAGGGAAAGAACATTTAAGGTAATGGAAATATAGTTAACCTTACAAATGTCAAAAGAGCAAAATATGTAGCGACAAATCAACACTACCCTGTCAATCCAACAGTGGGAATGAGGCTCACTGGGAGGGAAATACAATGTGCTGCTCCAACACCAGCATCCAGACCATACCAGGTGCGGTCTGAACCTGAGGAAGAAAAGATTAGTATGATAACAAAAGAACAGGAGCAATAGTCAGACCTGAAGAAGGCAAAGGTGGTTCCTCAGTGTCCACTTTTGAAGAGAGTGATTCAGACGGCCGCTGACTGGGTGTCCGAGCCCAAGAAAAGTCTTCAAAAAGCTTGGAGCTGCCTAGGGAATAGGGCCCCAGATGAAGGCATGGGAGTGAGTACTCCCTGGAAGGTGCTCTGAGGAAAGCTTCCAGAATAAATGCTAAAGCCCGAGTTAAACTCTCTCTGCACTAAGGTAAAAGTAAGGGAGAAACTTCCAGTGGAATCCCGCCAGCAGTTCACTACAAATGACAAAATTCCATGCTTAGTTCTTCTCTGTTGAATGGAAACAGCAATGAACCAAATAGTTTACTTCTTTCATCTACTGGTGAGGGTGTGGCGGGGGACTCTCTTTTGGCTGTTCAGTTATAAGGAACTGTTAATTTAAGCTTTCATTGTGAAAGTAAATTCTCTGAAATAAAACAGGATATTATAGAGGTGAGTATATTATTTAAGGTTCTAAATATTGTATGAAAATGATGATGCACAGAATGTTATCTTAAAATATTTTTACGGCGTATACTATATAGTCTTTGCATATTTATTTCTGAAATCTATCCCTTAGTTTGGCAGAGTCGTATGTGAATTACTATAATCGTCCACCAGAGGGAGACACGAGACTGTGTTTTTCCCCTTGGGGCTTCATCAGGTTTAATGAATACTTTGGCCAAAATCTCTACCACATGTTGGTAGAGAATGAGGCAATTTAAAATGGAGAAGAGATTTATGGTTCTAGAGTAAGATAAAAGGACAAAGAGGAGAGGAGTGATTCTGACCTCCATAAATGTCCTGCTTTTCCTCTAGGCCTTGGGTGACTTTCTCCTCCTGATCCTCTGTCTGCAAAGCAAAGCTATTTATCTACCCTGGAAAGCAAAGTCTTTAGGATTCCTGGCATCGTCCAAGCTAAACAAATTGTATAGAAATACTCCCATCCAACCCACCCGCTGCCAAAGGAATATGTCGTTCAGCTCAAGGCGGCCTTTACTAAA
This sequence comes from Pteropus medius, assembly GCF_902729225.1. Classification (NCBI taxonomy): domain Eukaryota; kingdom Metazoa; phylum Chordata; class Mammalia; order Chiroptera; family Pteropodidae; genus Pteropus; species Pteropus medius. Next base: position 38,698,973 of record NW_024340849.1, on the reverse strand, counting down.
TTTCAGCAATCCCTCCAGAGATGATGAATGCCCTGACACCACACTATGGAATTTGGCAGAGGATGGGTTTAGTCTTCTTTGGAAGGCTTCCTTTGTTAATTCACTCAACAAAGAGGAAAAATTTACCAGGTGGCAAGTATTGTTTCACATTTTAAAAGGGGTCTCTAATAATAGGAAAGTTCTAACAATGAAATGAACCCATTATTAGACTCATGCAAAGGCTGCTCTAAAATAGATTTCTCAACAGAACAAGTTGTTAGTGTACTTTCCATTTGAGAGTCTAGAAAATGTTTGTATAACACATATTATGTGCAATGAGAGATTCAAAACTAGAAAAGACTTCTTGACAAACATATTAAGGAATGCAGCAGTACAACTATAAGGTACTGCTGGGATTTTTCTCTTCATCGTTCTTTTAAAATAAATCAAACATATGTGATTGCACAATTATTTTCGTTCATGATCACCTAATTTCCCACATTAAGCCCCCAAACCAGATCTTGAAAATGAAAATAAACCTAAGACTTCAGCTTACCACCCACTTGGGAACAAACAAACACCTCTGCATGGCTTGGCCACAGACTTTTTAAAAAATGACTTTGAATCTCACTTTATTTTAATATCCAGGACTTTGAGGTTGTGGGGGATGGGGTAAAAGTAGGGTCATAATGGGGGAGTGCTTTTCTGTTAAGCAGACTGATAGGGGAAGCAGTGACGACTTAAGAGTACAAACTCGCAGATCCCTAGTGGGAAAGAACCCAGGGCCTTAGCATTCTTTTCCTTGAGCTCTAATCAGCTGAGGGAACCGGCAAAAGATGACATAGAGGACTGGATTTTTTTAGTGCTATCCTCTCCAGCCATGGTTTCTGATGCAAAATGCTCTCCCCGACTCAGTACGGCAAGTGTTGCTGCAGCTGCAAATACTGGGTGAGCTGGGGCAGCCATGGGATTGCCACTGGGTGCCCATAGAGTTCTGTGAACAAGGGGCCCACAATGTCTGCCAGCATCTATGTGAACAAGTGGAAATTTTTCATCTGTGGTTTCGGACGACATATAATGGCCTGTTTAAGTGAAAAAGAAATTTAAGAAGGGAAAACGAACCAGTATAAAACATAAACTGAGCCATGTCTGTTTTGGGACTCGAGGAGCAGAGGTGATCAGTACGACTGTAGAAACTCTGACACCTCACCCTTCCTTTTCTCCATGAACAGACACAGAATCGCAAGAACTTTTAAAGTCAAAGGTTAATCACTGAAGGGGATCAGCTTCCCTCTCCTAGGAACAAATTTGTGTAAGAAATCTGATGACATGTTCCTGGATTGACCATAAAAACCATTTCCCAAATAACATCAGCTAACTCCAGATTCTAACTTTGGGACTATCCCCGATTCATTGGGGAAATCATTTTATTAAATCAGTTTGGTTTTACCAGGGTATGATACAATTTGAAGAGCTATGTCATGCAACCACAAAGTTAAGTGTGAATGAAAATACTATTAATTAGAGATAAGCATTTGTCCAAGAACCTGCTGTAATCAGATCTTGTGGGGATTTAGCTCAGTACTTTGCTAGTCAGAAATGCAAAATGGATTTAGATGTGAAATGGAGTCCTCTGTCTTACAGGAATAGGTTGTGACCTTTTCTTTCTAAGAAAAAAATTGCTCATTTCATTACACTCGCCTTCCTTTCCTGATTAAAAAATCCGATCTTGAAATGAGCCTTAATTTTTGGTATTATCTCTTTAAAAGACTTTCTAAAAATTGCCTTTTAAACGTAGTTTAGGTTTGATATAAAGATAATTACAGTTAGGTTATAAAAATTTTTCATATATAAAAAATTCTTTTAGAAAGTCTTTTACAAGATAACAAAAACTTAAAGCTTACCATGTATTTCTTTATAAAGAATGGAAATTAGACATGATAAAATGATCTAATTTCTTCACAATCAACTGTTTAACAACTTTTTAAATGTCAAAATAGATTTATCTCAGAGCTAATATATTTGTGCTTCCTAATGGCAAAGTTATAAGATAAAGTCCCACAAGAATGAATTCTAGAAGGCTTAATAATTATACTTTTAATTTATATGTGCTAACTATACAGTTGTATGTTATAGCTTTAAAAATTATGTTACACTCTAATGAAACCAATCTGGTATAATATAGTGATTTCCCAATGTGCCCTGGATAAAGATCAGAGAAACACATGACCTAGCCAAAGGAACAAAGCTAGTAGTTCAAGGTAGATCCAAGCCTGGAACATGTCTCCTAATCCAGCACTTTCACGGCCATCATGATGTTTCCCTCTCCCTCAGCCTAGTTCCTCACCAACTTAGCCTGTGCCCCAAACTCTCTTCTCGGTGCTGAGCCTCTGGACCTCCTGGGCCTGACCTCCCCAGTGCAGACCCTCACATTCTGTCCAGCCTTCCTCAACTCATCCTTCTCTGATCATTATTCCTTGGCCTCTGCTTAAAAGGCCATGTTTACCATATGTCTAACACATTGTGAGCACCCACCATGGGCCAGACACTATTACTGATTAATTAATTAGTTAATTAATTCAACGTATAGTCAAGAGTAACCAACTACCTGCTAGATCTGGAGATAAGAAGGAGCGTGCTGTTTTCGAGAAGGTTTAATAAGATCAGAATATGAAGTTCCAGAAGGGACTGAAAAGAGATAAGCCTCAAGGGACAAGCTGAAAGGCAAATAATGGAGGAGTCTTGGTGCTATACAAAGGATTTTTAACATTGGTCTTCTAGATAGAAAGAAAAAGAACGTCAGTAAGGTATTGGGACTGAAGATGTAAATTTGGTAGTTTTTGATGCATCTATAATTCTTATCGAAGAATCTAGAAGTCAGTTTTATTATTTCTTCTCAACAGATTAAAAATCCATAGTGCACATCCATTGGTTTTGCCCGCCGGAACCCTTTCCCTCTTCATCTCGTAACAGCTTCTTGCTTCTTCTAGTAAACTGCTCCTGCCTCACCCCAGGCATGTGGTTTGAGGGAAGCCAAGGCAGTGCCCTGTGCCTTCCAAGGCCAGTGACTCAAGCTGGGCCATTGCAGTAGCTTACACCTCTGGCTACAGTCTTAGGGTGACAAGACCAGGAGAAAGAAACCCTTTCTAGGTTTCTCTGAAATGTAACTGGGATGAAGGGCAAAGTTGTACACACATCAGGACGTAACTACTCGGCATATAGCACAGGGAGGCAGAATTGCAGTAGGAGGGACTCAAAGTGGGGCCCAAGAGAAGCAGAGAGAGGAGCCCCAATCACAAGAAGACCTTGGTTCCCGTCATGCTGTGTTATACCTCTACCTTTCCAGTTATACCAACAGTGAATCTCTTCCAGGACTCAAGCTAGTTCAAGTTGAGTTTCTGTCACAAATAACCAGAAGTCCCAAGTAATACAGAAACTGAGACTTAGGTTAAATGACTTGATCAAGGCAAGTGACAGACAGAACTGGGAATCAGACCCAGGGCATTCTGACCACTGCACCATGATGCAGAGTATGGAATTCAAAGGCGATGCCCACTCTCCAGCTAGAGGAGCATCTCGACTATGTAGTGAAACAAATAAAAGAGTTTAAACGAGTCAAGAGCCAGGTTCAAATTCAGACAAGCTCAATTACTGCAATGTTAGGCAAATCAATTAATCTCTCTGAGCTTCATATGTCAAGTGAAATAAATATCTATAATAAATATCTATCCCGCTCACTTCACAGGTATTTGGTTAATTAAGGAGGCTAATACACGTGAGAACATTTTGAAAATAATGAAGAACCTATCCCAAGGTAAGTGTTGCCAATCTTGATCAGCAACAGAAATGTATATTAAGTCCATTCTCTCTTTCGGTGTATAAACCTACAGTCTTAGGGGTGGGAAACAGAAATCCAGAATGTTATCTCATCCATGTTAATTTCCATCTGAATAAACAGTCACTTCTGTGTTATTGTTGTTACCGAACATTTATTGAAAGCCAGACAGGGTCTTGGTGCCCTGGAAAATACAAAATCTAGAGAAGTCTCTGGGAAAGGCAGGAAACCCAGAGCAATGGTTGGCATGGTACTTGGGAACAAGAAACCAAAGGTGTGGCTCCCGAGTCCCCTTCAGAATTAATATGGCAGTATGTCTGCATTCCTGAGCCTATTCTGCACTGCCTTTTCTACCTGCCCCTTCCTCTTTCGTAGGGCATTTGGAAGACCTGTAGGAGAATTCAGTGTGCATGTCTTGGGGGGACAGAGCATAATGCTCTGTAATTAGGCTCAGTTCTGTTTATTGCAGACACCACTTCATTTTGAAAACAGAACCTTGTCTTTTCCTTTGGGGTATTTTTAATGACATAAGAATGTCAATGTTGTTTTGTTTGTTTGTTTGTTTTGTTTTTGTTTTTGTTTTTGCTGTACAGGTGTATCATGCTTAGACATTAGTACATTCTTTGTCCTGAAAATGTTCATGTAAGTCACATTTTGTCAAAATCAAATTATATCCAAAATGCAATAGGATCCCTGTAGAAACTCATGTAGAAAGTGGTGTTGTGTATAGGAAAGAGTGGAGGATAGGGGTCAGAAAATCAAGATTCGAGCACTACTTCAATCTTCTGTGACTCTTGGCAAGTCATTTAATCTCTTTGCTCTAAAGTTTTCACATCTGTAAAATGAGGATAATATCAGTTTTTGACTTATCTTATGGGTTTTCGTGAGCACCCAATGAAATGTTTTTGAGTTGGATAAAGAAAGACTAAATCTACATCCTCTGAGATTTCAAGCCCTGTTCATAAAAACTCAATTACAAGAATTGGAAACAATGAGCAATGGATGTGAAAATGAAACCATGTCAAGAAATAGGCGTATTGCCGCACATAGCTAGTACTCAGTAATTGGAGTGAATAAAAAAAAATGTATAACTGCTTCAGCCACTGTTTACTATCCTGTGCACTAGGCAATCACAAGTAGCCCTACACCCAGGTGGCGCTCACTTATCCTTACAACAAAGGTCACAGGAACCTAATAAAAAAGTAATTCATTCTTATTTTCAGAGGCCACGGTTGCACAAATTATTTGTATCTCACAAGTCTTTTGTTTATCTAGAGTCTTTTATGCCTCAAGAGCATTCTCAAAATGTGATTCTCAAGACACAGGTATCTGAATCTACCCCAAGTTACATTTGAAAATGAAGAATTCTGGATCTCAGCCCAGATTAGAATTAAATATTTGGGGATGAAACTGAATAATCTACATTTTAACAAACACACTCTGACACACAACTAACCCACTCCTCCACTGTAGTCCTAAAGTTTGAGAGTGATTTTCAGATTCATGGAAACAAAAACAACTATGATATCTTTGGGAAAACCTGGCTCAGTAGAAATGAATTTAACTTCTCAGGATTTTTTATGCTAAACATAATAAACACTTCTAGCGAGTCTGGAAATTCATCATGCTATAAACATTAAAACTGTATTAAACCTATAAAAAAAATCAGTCCCTGAAATTCCAGTGTTAGATAATTACATATGTGAACTGCGAAGTGTAATACAAATGTTATATATTATGTGTCTAATCATCTATTGGTTTCAATTTTTAATATTTGGATTATTCTGAATATCTGGTTTTCTTAAAATGGGGCAAGACTCTAGGCAGGGCAAGGGCATAGTGAACTGGGATACCCTCCTCCTGGAGGATGCGGATGGTGAGTGTAAGAACCAGGCATCTAGCAATTGGGTGGTTACTTGGGGTGGTGACTGACAAGAATTGCAAAGGGTCTGAGATTTTACTTTACTTGCAGACTAGCAAGTTAGCCAGCCACAGTTTCATGGATGTGGCCAAAAGATACAAGATTCCTGGATCAGAGAAAAGGACTTTATTACTCAAGCCACAGCAAGTAACATGAGTTTCATATTTGCATTGGTTTCCTTTGCCTCTCAGATCCCACAGGTGCAAACCGGGGATGCCCAGATGGCTGCTGTGCACACTGTGGGTTTGCATCACAGCTTAGAAACCCAGGCTTAGGAAATCCAAATCTTATATTGGGCTATAAGCAATCCTGTCCAACCTTTTCTCCCAGGGGAGAATTTATCTTTTTAACGCTGGACAAAAGCAAACCTCTGTTCTGGAGGGAGAGACCGTGTCTATTTTCCAAGACTGTTCACTATAATACGCCCTTGTAAACATTGTCTGGAACAAAAGGCTGTCAGTGCCTCTGTTCACTAGATGTGCAAGAGACTAATGTAAAATTGTCTCTCAACAGAGACTTAGCAAGTTTTGAAAGGATCTGAAGTCACATAACAACATCAGCCCATTGTATCATTCATTTTCCCCAAAGAAAATTTGGTGGGAGAAAACCCCAATTCCACTCCCTCCTTCAAGAAAACATAAGCAAAGTACATACTCTGGTACACAGTAGGTATTCAACAAATGCTGATTCCCTTCTCCAATCTCCCCACACATATCTTTCCACATAATCTTGGTGCTCATTTACTTTCTTTTTAAGAAAGGCAGACCACCACATGCAGCGCCTCATTTGGATGTGTCTGGAGTCTTGGAAGCTTGACCACCCTATGTTCTCCTACAACTGGACCTTGAAAGCTTGTTTGGAGGTTCTAGAAGGGGAGTGCAGCTACTTGTATACCCTTGACCGAAAAATGGTCCTCTCCTTTATCAGGAAGGTCATCCTCTTCGACAGAGCATGCAGCTTTGGGAGGGACACACATGGAGTGGTGAGGGAGGAAGAGGACACCCGTCTAGCCAACCGAATCAACCTTGGCGATCAATGGGGTGACAGATGTCGCAGCCAGATCGCCCTCACATCCTCATTTACTCTTTTCTTTGATATATTGTCTCCTGTTCCCTATTTTCAACTTTGTAAAAAATATTGAAGCTGAGTGTATGAGTCACAAAGAAATTAGTCCCAGATGGCCTTACCTAGAACTTCCCCAAAGATCAAAAAAAACTTTTTAGATGCTTTTCCTGGAGTTTGACTTTGTATTTCTATGCCTGCGTGATACACTAGGTGGTGCTAACAGCCTGATCTTGAGCTTTTGGATACTCCAGTAAAGGTGAAATGCTAACTAAACCTCATTTTTGAATAGATGTTTTTATACATGTAAATCCAAATAAGTAAATCCCGATTATTAATAACTGTACTTCTTGAAAATATAAAGGGTAAATACTACTTTAGATTAAGAATGATCATGGGATTCTTTCTTCCCAAATTATTTATAATTAGCTACTTTGCCAAGGAGAGAATTCATCTATAATTCTACAGAAATTGTCATGTAATTTTCATCTTCAAGAAAAGCTGTAGCCTGAGTGAAATCTTCTAAACTAGAAAGTCACCAGTCCTGGAGGAGTGACAATATGGAGAAGTGCTTTGTAAAATAAGACAGAATTTTTCTGCCAGATCCAGGCATGTTCAGGCAAGAACATAAGACTATAGCCAGCTGCAGGGGAAAAAAATTCCTCTGCTGGTTCAGATAAACAAACAACTAAATCACTAAACTAAAGAGCTCCTTTATCAACCTGTCTAATATGTTTAGAAATGTAAAGAAAAAAGAAAGTCTGATCTGAGTTACTAGCAGCTCACCAACCAGCACGTGTCATAAGAAATATTAAAGAAGATTCGCGTGAATCATACCTCCCCTGAATTGGATTACAGGAGAAAATAGTTCTAATTTGTAAACATTAAAAGCATCTCTTACTCTTAAGTAACTCACTTATTTGTATGACTAAACACACATGCCAGCGTTTACTGTTTTTGTCCTTTGTAGATGCTGGAGCAGTCAGGCAGCATCCTTGCGATACCACATCGATATGCCCCTGTAAAGTAAGGTCAAAATAATAATTGTTCCAACTCTTAGTCATACCTCTGCCTGATGGAATTTCCACACCAGGTCTTTAGTTTCCATTCTATAACTCATGAAGTTGTCTTTGTGAATGGCTGCACCCAGAAGTTTGGTGCCTGAAGGAACTTTTAAAAAAATTTTTTTTAGACTAGATTATATTTAAGTAAATATATCCATTTTACCTCCTAGCTGCCAAAAGTCTCATTGTTCTAAGGAGAAATTAAAAATTAAATAAACAGAAAAGAAATACACAGGTAGATTTTTGTGTTTTTTTGGTGATATATTAGTTCTTGAGCAGTAGTGAATTCATTGTTCATTATACTTTATTTAAAAGTATAAATAAACAATTAAAATAAATAAAAGAGCCATTTATGAAACAATGACAGTAGTATTTTATGAACCAAGGACTATGATTAATCCAATTCTGGTCACTTAAATAAATAAAACAAATCAAAGGCAGTGTAACTTATTGCACATCGGTGCGACTCTATGCCTTGCCCTTTGCCCTACCAGTTCTTCAACTCAGTCCTGGATGATAATTTGGGCAAAGATATTTTGCAATAAGGAGACCTAGTCTTCTACCTTGGTGAGAACACGAGTGAGGGAGTCATGTGATAATATTACACAGCTTCAGGTCAGAGCAATGTAACAGGCACCTCTTTATGGAGGAATACAAGTATGCATGTGTCAAACGAAACATCAGTATTGTCTTTGGAGAATATGAGTTCGAAATCAAGAGCTTCCCAAGTAGCACATGAAGCATGGAAACTAGGCAAACACCAGGGATCTCAGTATGGGATCAAGACAGATTTTTTAAAAAAGACACAGAATACCTTCCTTGCTAGAGACACTCTACAGCCAGAGCCAAGGAATGCAATGGCAAAAACCCAGGACCGAGCTACAGGGAGACAGCTCAGAACTCAAAAAAAGCCTCCTGTTTTGCTTAAGATTCACAAGCAAACATTTTCTATATCATCCTTGATATTATAGGTCTTCTTGAAACTAAGGAGCATACCTTAGCTCTTTTAGTTAAGTGCAAAGTGCTAAATACAATTTAATGCCCTTGATTCATTATTCAGAGCATATATTTATTTATTCAGCAAGTATATATACCTACATTGTTCTTGGGATACTCTTAAACATTAGGGTCGCCGTAAGGAAAAGGAGATGGAGACCCAAACGTTAATCAGCAACAGACAGAATAAGCTCTGAATGTGACTTTTATACCCATGGTAAGAGCCTTTACTATCGACGTTTTCCTCACTCTCCTTAATTTTAAGTGTTTAATATTATGTACCTCAAAAAGTCTACTGAATTGGAAATCCTGGTTCATTTAGGATCTAGTTCATTTACATCCCTCTACTATCCTTGTCCCAAATATGAAAGTCTGAAAACTTCCATCTTCATAACACAGTCCTCTTGCCAGTAGGGTACCTGAACCCCTTCTCAGAGTCTAAAATGCTACAAATGCTAATGATAATACCTCAGAGTCCAAAACAAACCCATTGGCTAGCCCCTGGAGGTGTTCGATGAATACCAGTATACTTTACATCCTGCCAAGCAAATTTATCATAGACTTTAGCCTCGCTGGTTATCAAGTTAAGTATAATTCTTTGATGAGCTTTTTAAAGAGAAACGAATAAATTCAAAGTCAGGGACTATGTTCTCAACTTCTTTGTAATTCCTTATGCTAACATAGACCAATGTTGGGTTGACAGCTGTTCCTTAATTAACAATTAACTTTTGTTAATTTATCACTTTTGTGTGCTTTTCAAACAAAAAATAGGGCAGTGTAATGGGGGTCACATAAGCAACATGATATCCTTGACAAACTTCCTTGGAATGTCAAATTCACTCAAAAATCTAAAGACATAACACATTATGTTTATACTTTTAAAAATAGAGTGCACCAATCAGTATGAATTTCGAAGAGAAATATAAAAATCAAAGACAACTCACACTTGCAACTAGGCATTTGAAGACTTACTCTCAGACCCCAGTATATGCACACTCACTCTTTCTCTTTAGTGGAAAAGTCTACAATATATTGCTTGATGCCTGGTTACACACACACACAAATGCAGTTTGCTTCCCCCTCTTCCCAAAAAACTGTAGATCTCAACCCAGAAATTCTTTATACTACAGAGCAACAATAATCAAAACAGCATGGTATTGGCAGAAAAACAGACTCACAGACCAATAGAACAGAATTGAGAGCCCAGAAATAAACCACTGTATATATGGGCAAATAATTTTTGACAAAGGAACCAAAAACATATAATGGAGAAAAGAAAGCCTCTTCAAAAAATCATGCTGGGAAAATTGGAAAGGCACATGCAAAAGAATGGAACTAGACTGCTATCTGTCATCATACACCAAAATCAACTCAAAATAGATTGAAGGCCTAAATATAAGACCTGAAACAATAAATTGCATAGAAGAAAACATAAGAACTAATGGGCCTTGATTTTAGAGAGAATTCTGTAAACTTGACCTCAAAGCCAAGGGAAGTAAAAGCAAAAATAAATGAATGAGACTATATAAAACTAAATAGCTTCTGCACAACAAAAGAAACCATCAACAAAACAGAGAGGCAACCAGCTGAATGGGAGAAGATATTTGCAAACAACTCTTCTGATAAGGGGCTAATATCCAAAATATACAAAGAACTCATACAACTCAACAACAAAAAACCAAACAATCCAATTAAAAAAATGGGCAGAGGACCTGAATAGACACTTCTCCCAAGAAGACATACAAATAGCCAACAGATATATAAAAAGATGCTCAACTTCACTAGCTATTAGGGAAATGCAAATCGGAACCACAATGACATATCACGTCACACCTGTTAGAATGGCTATCATCAACAAGACAAGTAATAAGTGTCAGAAAGTTTGGGGGGAACAAAGGAACCTTTATACACTGCTGGTGGGAATATAAATTGGTACAGACACTATGGAAAACAGTATGGAGTTTTCTCAAAAAATCAAACATAGAATTACCATATGACCCAACAATCTCTTTTCTGGGTATCTACCTAAAAAATTCACAGGGGCCAAGATATGGAAACCATCAAACTGTCCTGCGATAGATGATTGGATAAAGAAGATGTGGTAATATAGACAATGGGTTTTTACTCAGCCATAAGAAAAGATGAAATACTGCCATTTGTGACAAGATGGATGGATCTCGAGATAATCATGCTAAGCAAAATAAGTCAGACTGAAAAAGTTGAGAACCACACAATTTCATTCATACATGGGATATAAAACTGAAAGAAACAAACAAACAAGATAAACAGAAATTCATGGACATGGACAACAGTTTAGTGGTTACCAAAGAGAAAGGGGGAAGATAGAAAAAGGTAAATGGAGTCAAATATATGCTGATGGAAAGAAATTTAACTTTGAGTGATGAACATATAACGCAATATACATATGACTATTACTGAATTGTATTTTTTTTGAAACCTACATAATTTTGTTAACTGTCACCCCCCAATAAACTTAATAATAAATAAGTAAATGAGAAATTATTGCAAAATTAAAAGTATCCAACAAAAAAATAAAAATAAAAAACAAATTTAAATAAACTTAAAAAATAAATCCAAGAGGAGAGGAAAAAAACAGCATAGATGATAGCGACTGTTCATCCCTCTGACAACCAAATCAAAGTTGTGACAGAAACAAGGATCAGCAGCAAAGAAAAATTGCCTGGGATCTAGAGGAACAAGCCATGCAACTAGGGAGAAATCCAAGAAAGCAACTTGCAACGGCAGAAGGTAGGATGGGGCAAGGATGCGGGGCGGCCTGGTCTCGAGCTGATTTTCGCAGAGATGGACCTGCTCACTCTGAGCACCAGTGCCCATTCAGCTGCGTGCAGGGGGCACCAGGGACTTACAAGGAGACATTGTCGGAGTGAGGGCCAAGACAAGACTCACTCTGTACAGAAGTGTCGGTGGTATCCATTGTTCTTCTGTTGAGCCCTCCTCCCTCCCAGTGCATGGACTCAGTGCTGCTATAGCAGAAACGTCATCAAACTGGATAAAAGAGGTCGCACTGCCCAGAGGAGTTCCTGAAACCCTGCCTCCCCCAACTCATGGCCCCGCCCAAGCCATATCCAGGTATATCCTCCCCAAGTCAGGTGCTCCTTGCTGAGCAGCACCTAGACTCACACTGGAGGCAGCTGGCTTCGTTTTCTGGTGTGGCCTTTTGAGGCAACTATAAGCACAGCATCTGTGGATTGCTTGCTGAATCTTAACAGGTGGCCTTGGAGGGGCACAGGCTTGGGCTAAATTTGGGCTGTAGCTGAACCCCCTGTGGACACCTACTACACAAATCCACACTGTACCACACTGATAAGACCAGGAGACTTAGGGGCTTTGCTTAGTACATAGAAACAGACACTGAAAGGCAGCCAAATTGGAAGGACAAAGAAGCAGAAACCATATGAGAGAACAGAACAGATCCAGATATAATGGAGTCAATCTAACAAATGCAGGGTTCAAAATACTGGATATAAAGATACTCAATGAACTTTTGGGAAGTGTAGATAAATTCAGTGAGAACTTCAACAAAGAAAAAAAAAAGCTTAAAAATGGAAATTATAAAGGGAACCAGTCTGAAATGAAGAACATATTATCAGAGATGAGAAGTATATTAAATGGACTAAACAAAGTGAACAAAGAAAAGGATCAAATGCCCTATCTAGAGGATGGAAAAGCCAAGGACATGCAATCAGAATGGGAAGAGATAAGATGCCAAGACTATAAAAATAATTTAAGGAGTATATGAAGCATGATTAAGGGTCCAAATATCTGTCTGATTGATGTAACTGAAGAAAATCAAAATGTTGAACAGCTGTTTGAAGAAATAATGATGGAAAACTTCCCTAACCTGGTGAAGGAAATGGACATACAATCCCAGAAAGCTCAGAGAATTCCAAAAATCAGGGATCCAAAGAGGATCACACCAAGATACATCATAATTAAAATACCAAAGTTTAAATACATAGAAAAAATATTAAAAGCAGCAAGAAGAAAACAGATAATTACATATAAAGGAACACCCATAAGACTGACAGCTGATTTCTCAAAAGAAACTGTGCAGGACAGAAGAGCTTGGCAAAAAATATTCGACAGGATAAAGACCCAGGATCTACAACCAAGAATAATTTATCCAGCAAAGCTATCATTTAGAGTTGAAGGACAGATAAAGAGGCTTGCCAGACAAAAATAAGCTAAAGGAATTTATCACCACCAAGCCAGTATTATAGGAAATGTTGGAGGGACTTCTTTAAGAAGAAAAATCATGTATCAAAAACAGGAATAAAGAATGGTAACAACTACATTCCTATCAATAAGCACCTCAAATGAAAAAGAATTAAGTGAATAGACAGAGTGGATGAATGGAAAGGAAAACAAGACCCCTACAATGTTGCCTATAAGAGACTCACTTCAGATTAAAAGACACACACAGACTAAAAGTTAGGGGATAGAAAAAGATATTGCTTTGATGAACCTAGAAGTTATTTAAGTCAGACAGAGAAAGATAAACACTATATGATATCAATTATATGTGGAATCTAAGGAATAAAAAGAACAAATTAATCAAAAACAGACACAAATATAGTGGACAATTTGGTGATGGACAGAGGGGAGTGGGGGTTGGGAGGCTGGGAGAATGGGGTGAAGGGTTAAAGAAATACAAATTAGTAGTTGATAGATGGTCACGGGGATGGGGAGCATGCCATAGGGAATGCAATTAGCATTAATATGTTGGCTATGTGGAAGGTTAGGGGAGGGAGGGAGTAATTGGGGGGATCGTTTTATGAACTATATAGATGTATAACCAATGTACCGTATACTTGAAATTAATTAAAATAAATTTTAAAAGATCTACAAAAAAAATAAATAAAAATTTAAAAAATAAAATATAAAACCAGAAATTCTACTTTGGGGAACTTACATTAGTAAATAATTAAAATATATATGAGTATAAGTATATGTGGGTTCAGTACATATATACACAAATATATATGAGTGCAACTATTTATCTAGAATTGTTTTTATAATAACGAAAACTATTGAACATTCTAAATGTTTCTCTTTATGTAACTTGTAAAATAAATTATGGCATAGACATACAGTGGAATGTATAAAATAAATGGTGTGAAGTGTTGTAGAAGATGTGGAGAAAAAGGAACCCTCATACACTGCTGGTGGGACTCCAAACTGGTACAGCCACTATGGAAAACAGTATGGAGGTTCCTCAAAAAACTAAGAACTGATCTACCATATGATCCGGCCATCCCTCTACCAGGCATTTACCCCAAAGACTTGAAAACCCATATCCGAAAAGATATTTGCACATTGATGTTCATAGCAGCACTATTCACAGTGGCCAGGACATGGAAGCAACCAAAGTGACCTATGATAGATGATTAGATAAAGAAGCTGTGGTACATTTACACAATAGAATATTATTACTCAGCCATAAGAAGAGATGAAATACCGCCATTTGCAACAACATGGATGAACCTCGAGATAATCATGCTAAGCGAAATAAGCCAGACAGAAAAAGTTGAAAATCACGTAATATCACTTATATGTGGGATATAAACCTAAAAGCAACAAATGAACAGGACAAACAGAGACTCATGGACATGGACAAGACTAGTGGTTACCAGAATGTAGGAGGAAGGAAGGAGGTTGATGGGGTAAAGGGGGTCAAATATGTGGTGACAGAAAGAAATCTAACTATGGGAGGTAAACACATAGTGTAAATATATATATGCCTTACTGTTAAAGTATACAGCTGAAACTTATTGGATTTTGTTAACCAATGTCACCATAAAAAAGAAATAAATTATGAAGAAAGGAAGAAAGAAAGAAAGAAAGAAAGAAAGAAAGAAAGAAAGAAAGAAAGAAAGAAAGAAAGAAAGAAAGAAAGAAAGAAAGAAAATAGATAGATAGATACATAGATAGATAGATACATAGATAGATAGATAGATAAAATGCTGCTATTTCAAAAAAGTAATGGTGTGGATCTACATTTATTGACAGTAAAAGATGTTCACAATATACCAAATGAGTGCTTTTTTTTAAAAATGTGAAAAATATGACCTCTATCTATTTAAAAATAATGTTTGTACTTGTATGTGACCATGTATGTATATTCAGGATAAAGTCTGAAAGAATATGTGACAAAATAATAACTACCTCTGGCTGGTACATTACAGGTGATATTTTCTTTACTGTGCTTTTCTATAAATTCTTAATTTATTAAAATAAACATAGGTCAGTTTTTTAAATAATGCTTATTAAAGAAATTTATATAATACAAAAAGTATAAAGAAAAAAATAAAACAATCATCTCAAAATCTGCCATCCAAAAATAATCATTTTTGTATTAAGTGACCATCATTCCAAAAATCTGAGCATCATCCTAGATATCTCCACATGCACAAATACATATAGACGTGTAAATTAGATAAATGATAGCTATATTAGCATATTGATTAAAATTTATTGAAATAGAATCACATTATACATGCTACATTTTTATAAAAGGCATTAAATCTATCACTGATTTTAAAAGAAGAGAAACTAAAGCACACTAAAATAACTGCTAAACTTCAGCTAAAGATTTTTATCACTATAAAATATACTGTTTCCTAAAGGATTGTTCCTATCTCTCTATGGTTATGGAAAAAACTCAAAACTTCAGAATTCTTCCCTCCAGCTCCTCCTGTCTAAGACTAAACCTTCCTCTATATTCTAGAACCCACTTCCTCCAGCCTTCTTAGTAACCTCAGCCTTTCACCTGTCTCCTGTCACTCAAAAATTTTCAAACTCTTCTCCTTCTAACTCTTTCCCACCAAGGCCAAGTCATTCTTCAAATATAAATAACCTCCTATAGTATCAGTTCCCTTATTCCCCTTCAAAATCAAATTTCTTAAAGCTCTGTCTAAACTCACAATCTCCTTTTGCTCAGTTCTGACTCACTTCTTAAACACTTCAATTTATTTCTGACTCTATTATTCTAACTAAAACTACTAACAGCAGGTCACTAATGCCTAGACTGTAAGCATTCAGAAAACATTTGATGAATGAGCTAATTAATGGAAAATTTATCATCAGTTGCCTATCTATCCAAACAAAATATTTATCTATAGAAAACCTGACCAGTCACATTTGATATCCCAAGATCTCCCAACATAGAGACTCCTAGGTAATTATAGAACTGAAAAAGTACTGTTGGCGCAAGTACTGATTTGAGTTCAAGACAGTGGTTTCCAAACTTTAGCATGTATCAGAATCACCAGGAGAACTGTTTTAAATGCAGACTATGGGACCCCAGCCCTAGAGTTTCTGTTCAGTAGGGCTGAGTAGGGCCTGAGAATCTCCATTTCTAAGTGAAGCTGATGCTGCTGGTAGAGAGATCACATTTGGAGAACCATGAATTAAAAGAACAAGACTACTTGTAAGACTATTCTTTTAGTTTGTTAACTGATATATTTCCTCATGTTTCATGTAAAAATCATGTTTCAAGTAGTAGATTTCTTGTACATGTACCATAAACTTATCCGTTCTCTGAAATTCATATTGTCTCCATTATCCTGTATGGTATCCAACAGTAAATCATTCTAGCCCAATTAGAACCTGTCAATTAGGTGGCAAGAATTCTGCAAGCACACCATTCTGCTTGATACTACAAGATTGTCTAACATTCCCGCTTTTAATTTGCTTTGCTAGGCATTATTTCTTAAACAAGGTTTAATTGTCCTCTGCATTAAAAGACACTATCTGGATTCTTTTTTGTCAGTAAACACATTAACAAATGGCAGTTGTTCTTTATCAAACTAAGGTGCATTAATAGTTAATACCTCCAAATAGTAACAAGCGATATGGACAAAATGTTGCCACATTGGTAAAAACTATGTTTATAAAAATATTGTTAAAATTTCTTGCTTCATCTTTGGAGCTAGCCAATGGGACATACTTATCTTCATTAAGGATTTTGTAGATGCCTCATAAAGGCTAAATAATACTTCTCTTTTAGCAAAAGCATAAGCTCTTGCAGGTTTTAGATATATGAACCTATTAATGTTTTTTAAAGAAAATTGTTGTTAAATAGAGGATCTTTAGCTGCTTTAGTGGAAAGTGTAACACAAATTAAAGAACAATTGCCTAGTAGATTTACTAATTTATAACTTTCTCTCAACGGTATCACTTGCTTTAGAAGCTTTATATATCTCAATAGACAAGTAACACAGAGAATTGAACATTTAATCTGTTTTTTCAACAGAACCTCCAAAATTGTTCATAGTGGGGGTGGGGGAAAGGATGTCTAAAAGAAAGGAAATCACTCTGCTTTTCTCCTCAAAATATTACCTGGAAGGGCCACAGCTCTGCATTAGCCATGCCGGTACCTGCTTGTGAGAGTCTTCCCTCTGACCCAGGGGCAGTTCTAAGCAAGAAATGTTTACTTCAAATACTGCCAAGGTTGAATATCTAAAGACTGGTTCAAGTTGCACATCTAGCAAGGAAGCAGTTTTGGGGCAAGTGCAAGCATCTGAGGACAGCACAGGAAGGCTATTTGACAGCCTCTAGTTGGAGATTTTTTCAAAAGGCTTTCTAAGATGCCAAGTTAATCTTGAGGTTTCTTGCCTCACCTCCTTTTATGTCCCTCCCTGAGCATTCTTGTATAAACTTGTCCTCAGGATGTCTTTCTGCCTCTTATAAACCCCCACCTCTGGGTAGCCTTGGCACATTTACCTTACCCTGAGGCCCTTGAATTACCTGTCCATTTCCACATTTCTATGCTTAAAAACCTTCCTCTGAGGCAGAAATGCAAGATCTTTCTGAGTCAGGCAGAGAAAGTGGGCCAAATAGGCTTTCACTCAGACTATATCCCTTTGTCCCAGAAGAACTTCCTCACCTCTGGAAATGAGAAAATGAACTATCTTGACAATTATTACCTAGAAAGGGCCAAGTGCGAGACTCAATCTTTTGAAGAACCAGGGCCCAGACTGTTTAGATTCAGAGCAAAACCTTGAACTGAATCCTGAGGAGAAAAACATCTAGGAGACTATGTTGCACAGTGCACTTCTCCAAGTGTTACTGGCTACCAAAAATCTGTCTTTGTCTGTTTGGAACACAATAACAAAATAGCGTAGATTGGGTGGCTTAAACAACATAAATTTATTTCTCATTTTTTGCAAAGTAGATAGGCTAAAATTTTCCAAACCTTCAAGTTCTGGTTCTGGAATTGTTTAGCAATTCCTTCTTCAATTCATGCCTCTCTTCTCATATTTTACTATTAGCAGTCAGGAGGAACCCACACCACTCTTTTAATACTTTGCTTAGAAATCTCCTCAGCTAAATATCCAATTTCCTTGCTTGCAAGTTCTACCTTCCATAAAACACTAGAACATAAACACAATGCAGCCAAGTTCTTTGCCACTTTATAAAAAGGATCTCTTTTCCTCTAGTTTCTAGTAACATGTTACTCGTTTCCATCTAACACCTCACCAGAATGTCCTTGTTTCTTTAATGTCCTTGTTTCTACCAACATTATGCTCATGATGATTTATGTATTCTCTAAGAAGATGAAAGCTTTCTCTCCAGCTCTCCTCCTTTCTTTCTGAGCTCACACTAGAATTTTCCTTAATATGCATAGTTCTCACATGCACCTCAACACTTTTTCAGCCTCTACCTATTGCCCAGTTCCAAAGCCACTTCCATATGTTTAGGTATTTGTTACGACAGTACCTCATTTCTCATCCCAAACACCACTTCTAACATCCAGTACCACCTCTCCCTCCAAGCAGAGTCCTATCAGCTAGATTAAGGTTTCACACTCTCCTTTGTTATTTGCTTTTCTCAAACTCCAAAATAAAAATTTCTCACTTACCTATGAAATCACACTTGTCCTTTCCTTAACCAACTTAATACTTTTCTGTCTTTATCTTGACTCTTTAGCTTGAAATTTTGCTTATGTTGGCCTCATAGAGCCCCGCTTTCTTTCTCTGTATTAATTCTTGACCTCCTTTTCAGAAGACTTTTCCTTGCTTGCCTCTTAAATATCTATATTCCCCAGATGTCTTTTCTTGGCTCATATCTTTTCATTCTAGAGACTAATGATTCCTATCTTTGAGAAGTTCAGAATAAGAAAAAAAAAGCTAGGGAAGCCTCTTCAGAACATACATTTGTTAAATATTTTAAGAGCCTATTATGAGCCAGGCACTGTTCTGGTTGCTGAGGGTAGAACAGAGAAGAAAACAGACATTCTCATGGGAAAGACAGACAATAAGTAAATAAGTTTTAAAAATATATATATATATAAAATTTCAAGTAGTGATAATTGCCATGAAGAAAAACAAAGCAGAGTAAGAGAGTCATGGAGAAGAAAGAACTCTCTGAGAGATATATTTGACCAGATGTTATTTAAAGCCATGACTCTGGATGAGATCACCTAGGGAGGAGAGCAAATAGAGAAGAGAAAGCTGAGGACTCAGCTCTGAGGTATTTCACCCTTTCAATTTCACTAAAATAGAAAAATCCATTGAAGGAGACTGAAAAGGAAGTGGCTGGTGAGATAAGAAGGAAAAAAGAAAATATGAGGTTCTGGAAGTCAAAAAGTACAAGAAAGTGTTTCAAGAAAGAAGGAATAATCAACTGTGTCACATACTACTGAGAGGATAAGATGAAAATTAAGAATTGTTTATCAAATTTGGCAAGAAAGAGATCTTTGCCAACCATAAGATTGGTTTTAGTGGGATCAGAGGACAAATGCCTCACTGGAGTGTGTTCCAATAGTAACGGGACAGCTCTTCTAAGAGACTTGCTATAAAGGAGAGCAGAGAAATGGGGGAAGGGATAGTGGAATGGGAATGTGTGGTCATGAGAGACCTTTTCATATGGAACACATTACAGCATGGGAATGGGTATGATGCGTAAAAAGTAAAACTGATGATGCAAAAGAGAACGGGAATGACTGCAGAATGACTGCAAAGTCCTTAAGTAGAAGAGATGGGACAAGATTCCCTGGACCTAACTGTAGTTATTAGGAATTAGAACAGTTTATTTGATGCAGCAGAAATAAAAGCAGAGTGTGTGTACAGATGCAGAGTAACTGGCAGATTTGATGGTGAGGATGTGAAGTACTTTTATAATTGTTCCTGGTTTCTCAATTAATTAGATGCAAAGTCATCAGCTGAGTGTGAGGAGGAGAGGATTGTTAGAGGTTTGAGAAATAAGATTGTTGTACTACCCTGAAAAGATCATTTAAAACATGTGGTCATAGATTTAATGTGGGACCAATCAGCACAGCTGGACATTTTCCTCCAGCTACATTCAGTTGAACTTCATATTAAGAACTTTTGCTCTACACCCTTTTTCTGAGTGACTTCATCCAAATCTATGGCTTGCCGACATTTACGTCTCATGATTTTCAAATCTGTATCTCCAGCCCAAATCTCTTTTTTGAAATTCTAAACTCATATTGTCTACTAGATTTATAAACTTAAAATCTCCACATATCTTTTAAACTCAACACACCAAAAATGAAAATATTTTAAAAACTACTTCTATAACCCTTAGCTATGCTGACAATCCACCATCTAACACCTAAAGGAAGAAGTGAAAGTTCTGCAACATTTCTGCCTCACACGCATTATTCCCCCAGTCAGAAAATCTTGCAGACCCTACCTTCCTCCTGTTTTGCATATCTATTCCCTTTACTTCACTGCCCTTTCCCTAAATTCAGTCCTTTATCAGCACTTAGATTCCTGCAACCTCATCACTTCACTCCCCTACTTAAAATATTTCGAAAGTTCTCTTCAGCTCAAAAAGTAAAATTCACTTCAAGGTGTGATGCTGATTATCCTTTAGCCTAATATCCCACCAATTTGCCTCATGGCCTTTTTCTTTCAGCCATTCCAAATACTTGTAATTTGCTATATCTCATGTTATATTGCACTTATGTACCTTCAAATATAGCCCTCATTTGAAAATATTATCCTCATTTGCTATACTATGAGCTCTTGGACTTTTCTCTAAACTCCATCCTAACACCTACTGCAGACCAACTTCTAAGTACTCCCAAAGTACCCTGAGTAGACTACTTAAATTCACTTATCACACCGATTTCACGTGACCCATCTCTTCCGGCTACCTCCCTATTTCTCTGTTCTCCTTTGTAGAAAATCCCCATCAAAAAATTGTCAATACTCACAGTCATCTTTTCCTTTCCTCCATTTATCTCTCAAATGCATTTAAATCGGTCTTTTCATCTTGACTATTCTAGCAAAATAACTCTTGACAAAGTCAAAAATGTCTTCAACATAGCCATTAAAAATAGTCAATTCTTAGTCTTCATCTTACTGATCTATCGCAGTTGTAACATTTGATACAATTTACCGCTTTTTTCCTTCTTGAAAGACTTTCTTCTCCTGACTCCTAGGCAGCACTTTTCTTGCTTCACCTCTACTTCACTGTAGCTACTACTCTATCCCTTTTGCTGCTTCTCCTGATTGCCCGATCTCTAAAACCTGGAGTGCTCTTTTCTATGCTCTATATATTCACTTCCTAGGTGATATTATCAATCTCATAGCCCAAATATGCATCCGATCCCAAAGCTCTACCCTGAACTCTAGACTAGAATATCCAACTGCCAACTTAACACATGCACTCGAATGTATAATAGGCAGCTTACCAGATTCCTTTAGCAATCTTTCCCTTTTCAGTAAATGATAATTTCATTCTTCCAGTTGTGCAAGCCAAAAACTTAGAGTCATTCTCAAATCTCTCTTTCTCTCATACCTCACATTCAATCCACCAGCAAATCTTATAAGATCTGCCTTCAAAATCTATCTTTCTGCTCATCACCCTGGTCAGCACCATTCTCTCTCACCTGGATTATTGTAACAGACCCCCGCAACTGATCTCCCAGATTCCATCCTTATCTCCCTTCATATAACAGCCACAGTGATTCTTCAAAAAATAGGTTGTCTCATGTCTCTTCTCTGCTCAGAATCCCCAAGTTATTTCCATAAAAGAGACATTACAATGGTTTGCAAGACCCTACATAATCTAGCCCGCCTCTACCTACCGAACTCATATCTAGCAACTCTCCTCAACACTCTGCTCCAACTATAGTTCTGGCAAAGTATGGTCCTGCCTCAGGCCCTTCATAATTGATGTTTCCTCTGCCTAGTATGTTCTTCCCTGGGGATATCCACATGCTCAGTGCCTCACTTCCTTCGCATCTCTGCCACCCTCTCAGAGAGGAGTTGTCTATTTTCAATTGTACTTATCACTATCTCCTATATCAGTTTCTTTATTACTTTATCTTCTGTCTTATTCCATTATAATGTAAATTCTATCAAGACAAAGTACTTTATTTTATTCACTGCTGTATTTCCAGCACTAGAATAGTGCCAAGCATTCAATAGATGTTGAGTAAAAAATCAAATAGATTTAAATAGTGGTTTACTTATGTGTCTCACCCACTAGAATCTAGGTTCTTTTAAAATAAGAACTATATTATATTCAACTTTAAATCCCCTTTGCCTAGAACAATGCCTAGGAAGTGTGCAACTTATTCATGAATAAATGCGTGAATGAGTATAAAACTCAACTGTAAGCATGAAAATGTCAAATAGACCTTAGGAAAGATGGTTAATAAAAATTGACATTATCAGCCAAGTGAATAGAGAAAAATCTACTCCTGAGAGAATCTGGGCTCCAAAGGTGGCAGGAGACTTGGGCCAACTACTTAGAGCTTTGTATCCCTTTGGCCATGCAGTGGTTACATACATGGATCTCCATCAGAACCATGGTTTCTAAGACAAAGACAAGTGCTCTGTCCACTAGGACACAAACTGAGAGGATGTAAAGTCTGGAGTTACTACCATTACCTTGCAACCATTTGAAATTTTATTTTATTTTATATTTACGTCAGAAATGATGTTTATCATCAACTTATTCTCCTGGTTGAGAACCACTGATCTAGAGTCAAAACCAATATCCTCAATTTACAGGTAAGATATCCAATAGACTGAATCATCTGCCCAAGGTCAGAGCTAATCATTAGGAGAGCTAAAGATGGAATCCAGAGTCCTGACCCTCGGGTCACTGACCTGACTTTTAAGTCATGCTCCATATCAATTCCATTTTCTAGGAGCTACTGAGATATTTTGAGGAGGTTCTACCAATAGTCATCACACATGCTAAACTGTCATGGCACAATATGGAGGTAATCATTAGCACTCCTCATCTCAAATGCTGGACCTCAGATGGCGGAAGACATCTTCACAATCCAATCATATACATGAAGGGGTTCCTGTTAAAGAACCATATAATACTGGTACCCAAATTATATTATTACTTTACTGAAATGTATGAAGTTTTAGTTGCTCCATATTTTTGTCAATACTTGATACTGTCAACCATTTTTTACTCTGACTATTGCACTAGCTATGTAATACTTCCTTGTTTTCATTTCATTTTGCATTTCCATGATGATTAATGATGTTGAACGTTGTTTCATGTGCTTATTGGCAATTCGTTATCTTCTTTGGTTAAGAGTTTGTTCATATCCTTTGTCCATTTTCTTAAATATTTTCAATTATAGTTGACATACAATATTATATTAGTTTCATGTGTGCAACACAGTGATTAGACATTTATATGTTATGAAGTGATCACCCTGATAAATCCAGTACCCACCTGACACCGTACATAGTTATTACAATACTACTAACTATATTCCACAGCCATACTCTATACCCCCATGACTATTTTGTAACTACCAATGTGTACCTCTTAATCCTCTCCCCATTTCCCCAATCCCTTAATGCTATTCCTGCAAATCCAGCAACCATCAAAATGCTCTCTGTGTCTATGAGTTTGTTTCCATTTTGTTTATTTATTTTGCTCCTTAGATTCCACATGTAAGTGAAATCACGTGGCATTTGTCTTTCTCTGTCTGATTTACTCCACTCAGCATGATGACTTCTAGGTCCAGCCATGTTGTTGCAGATGGCAAGACCCCATTCCTAGTTTTATAGCTGAGCAATAACAGTCCATTGTATATGTATCCCCTCTTCTTTATCCACTCATCCATTAATGGACAGCCAGGTTGCCTCCATACCTTGGCTATTGTAAATGATGCTGCAATAAACATATGGATTCACATGTCCATATGTTTGGATAAATATCCAGAAGTGGGATTACTGGGTCCTTCTTTGGTTCTTGTTAGAGCCTTTGTTTTAAAGTCTATTTTGTCTGGGATTAGTATTGCTATCCCAGCTTTGTTTGTTTCCATTTTTATGAAATATCTTCTCCATCCCTTTACTTTCAATCTCTGTGTGTCTTTCAATCTAAAGTGAGTATCTGTGTGTCTTTCAATCTAAAGTGAGTATCATAGGTAAGGGTCTTGTTTCTTATCTATTCAGCCACCTTAACTTTTGGTTGGAGCATTTAATCCATTTACATTGAAAGTAATTCTTGATAGATATGTAGTTATTGCCATTTTATTCTTCATATTTTTTTTAAATCTTTTCTTCTTCTTTTTCTTAATGATGCCCATTTGAATTTCTTGTAAACTGGTTTGGTAGTGTTGAACTCCCTTAGCTTTCTATTGTTCAGGAAGTTCTTTATCTGTCCTTCGACTCTAAATGATAGCTTTGCTGGGTAGAGTAATCTTGGTTGTAGGTGCTTGCTTTTCATCACTTTGAATATTTTGTGCCAATCCCTTCTGGCCTGTAAAGTTTCTGTTGAGAAATCAGCTGACAGTCTTATGGGAGCTCCCTTGTAGGTAACTAACTGCAGTTCTCTTGCTGCTTTTGAGATTCTTCCTTTGTATTTAACCTTTGGCATTTTAATTATAATGTATTTTGGTGTGGGCCTCTTGGGTTCATCTTGTTTGATTCCTGCACTTGTATGTCTCCTTTCTTCAACAGGTTGGGAAAGTTTTCCATCATTATTTCTTCAAATAGGTTTTCAATCCTTTGCCCTCTCTCTTCTCCTTCTGATACTCCTATGATGCAAATGTTACAATGATGTTGTCCCAGAGGCCCCTTAAATTATTCTCATTTTTCTTGGATTATTTTTTCTCGTTTCTGTTCTGATTGGGTGTTTTCTCACATCTTATTTTCTAAATCAATGATTTGATCTGCTTTATCTAATCTACTATTTATTCCCTCTAATAAATTCTTTATTTCTGACTGGTTCATTTTTGATATTTTCTATCTCCACTTTTATGTTTTCTCTTTGTTAAAGTTCTCACTGAATTTATCTACTCCTCCTCTAAGTTTATTGAGCATCCTTATATCCAGTGTTTTGAACTCTGCATCTGGTAGATTTGCTTGTCTCCATTTTGTCTCTTTTTCTGGAGCTTTGTTCTGTTCTTTAATTTGGGACACGTTTGCCTCCCCAGTTTGACTGCCTCCCTGGGTTTGTTTCTATGTATTAGGTAGGGCTGCTATGTATCCTGGTCTTAGTAGAGTGGCCTTATGTTGTAGGTGTCCTGTGGGGCCCAGCAGGACAGTCTTCCTTGGTCACTTGAGCTGGGTGCTCCAGGTGTGTTCCTTGTATGGGTTGTGTGTGCCTTCCTGTTATAGGCGAGAATTGGTTGTTCCTTGCACATTAATGGGAGGGATTGACCCTGGGACTGATTGATTGAGGACTGGCTTGTGAGAGGCTGACCCTAGGAATCAGGATTCACTTTAGCAGGGTTCTAATGCCTGCTAATTCTGCCCTTTGGCTCAGGCTCAGTTTGAAGCTGGTCACTGGATGTGCTGGACCTGGGGCCTCCTGAAAGGGGTTCCACTGCAGGGTGAATTCAGCCATAGCCTGTGCCTTGCCCAGGGTCACCTGAAAAATGTCACTAAGCAATCCACAGATGGCCACTGCTCACGCTGAGCTTGGTGGGGCATTGAGAGGACAAGCTGTGAACCGAGGAGTTCTGAAGCTAGTGTCAGGCTTAGAGCTGTTCAGCAAGAGGTACAGGGTATGCTGAGGCCAGATGATACTTGTTTGGGTTTTGTGAACCTTTGAGAGATTTTAGGAAATTCCACAGCATATGCCAAGACAGACTATTTGTATGGAAAAGCCTCCATAAGCGGCTTAGATGGGACTGCAAGTTGGATGGGACAAGGTCTCAGGGAATCACCAGGGCGAGGTTGATGGAGACTCAGATATGGCAGCCACTTGGATCTGCACACCAGGAAAGGTGAGGTGTCAACAAAGAAGCAATGGATTCTGCCAGCACCTTTTTCTGGAGAAAAGCTGTTCTCTGGTCCTTGCCCTGAAGCCAGACAACTCAGTTTTTTTCTAGTATGTCCCTGGCACTTTTTGAGCAGCTGCCCTTGTGCTGGAGCTCAGAACAAGTGATTCTGTCAGTAATTCCATGCATTACTGACATCCAGCTGCCCTCCATCTCACTTGGCCACAATTTCTACTGGTTTTCACAGCCAGACTTGTAGAGACTACTCTTCCCTACACTGGAACCCTGGGCTGCAGAGCCTAATGTGAAGCTGGTACCCCTCATTCTTCCAAGGTGACCTCTAAAGCTGATATTCTCGTCCCAATTTTGAACTGCTAAATGCAGGTGCAGGACCAACTTTTTCCGAGTCTCCAATCTTCCTACCATTCTCAAGGTGGCTTCTTCTATATGTCCTTAGTTGTAGGACTTCTGTTCAGCTAGATATCAGGTGATTCTCAATGATGACTGTTCAGTAGTTTAGTTGTAATTTTGAGATGGTCATGAGAGGATGCAAGACACAGTGTTTACCTATTTTGCTATCTTGACTGGAAAATCTTATAAAATTTTAGACTGAAGAAAACACCATAAAAGAGAGGACTAGTGAACAGAGAAACTAAATTCTGAAGTCATTACTTGAGCACTAAATTCAGTACTGCCTGAATATATACTTCTTAGAGTTTTAAATTATATGAGTGAATACATTTCCTTGTTTGTTTAGACTGGCTTATTTGCTTTTCTGTTGCTTGCTAAGAAAAAAAAAAATTATCTTGATTGATTCAGGGTCATTAAAAAAATTAGATTCCTGGGACCCAATACCAGATGTTCTGATTTGTAAGTCTAGGCCATAGAATCTGTATTTTAACAAGGTCTCCAGAAATATCCATCGGGTTCTGAATTGCAAGCAGCAAACAAGTCTAGCAGTACCCAAGCAAAAAGAACCCATTAGAAGGGCATTAGGCAGCTTACAAAATAAACGGAAGGGCTGGAAAGCCAGTCCTTGAACTATATAGTGAAGAATGAAGCCCCAAATCATGCTGCCAAACTTATCCAGTGAAGTAGTCTCTGAGGTTGCCAAAGAACACTAAACAGTATGACTTGCACATCTACTCCCAAGAATTCAATCTTGGGGCAACCACCATCACCTCCAGCATTGCTACCATTGCTACCTTGTAGATTTAGTCTTGTTGCAACTACTACTGCAAACCAGTTCACTGCCACAGCCAAGCCAGAAGCTTGATTTTGCTACTACTGCTAATGCTACTAAAAAGGCAGAAAGATTTTCCTATGATCCCCTCTACTTTGCATCACTAGCTCCTCTGTATGGGATTTTCAATTCTAGAAAAGAAAATAGGTTCTTTCTTACAATTATACTCATAAATTGGGGAAGCCTCTAATCACGTATTCTACCCAACTCTAGTCTAAGAATGAAATATAGAAACAACCAATCACAAAAGTAGGACCAACTAAAAGAAATCTGTTATTCTGTCAATAAGCAAGCCAGAGGAGGCCCATTCTTTGCTTGAGGGTCTGGAGTTTAATTTATATCACTGGTATTGTTTCCATCTTTCTCACATCAAAGGACATTTTAAATATATCCGTCAGACATAGCAGGTATACTATTTTGGTCAAATTGTTAGAACAATCCAGGCTTACCAATGATTTTACTAATTTTTTTCACAAAATTCTTCAGTAAACTTATAGCTCAGATGACCTACCAATCCCAGTACCTACATGCTAAAAATTAGAACCACTTGAAAGAAAATTATTTTAGTCACATGTTCCAGGAATTTGACACGGTATGTGGCATACCTACCAGAAAGCTGATAAGAATTTTCTGTAATCTTATATTAGAAATAAACATCAAAAATATTTCTCTGTACCTCCTTCTCTCTTTATTATGAAAGTGAGAGGTTTTCCTATCCTTCTACATGGAAATTTGTCCTCAACAATGCTGTTCAAATTATTCTAGCTAAACAATTGGTCCCATTTCTAATGATCCCAATGCTTTGCTCTGCTCTCTGTGTTCCCTCATGGTTTCTGACAGAACTCTGGCAAAATGAATTTGACCTCTTCATGATACTCAGTATGAAGTGTGGCCGGCATGCTCCCTGCTTATTTCAACATGTAACCTATTGCCCACTATCAGCTTTAAGCCAGGGACATGATAAAAAATATCTCAAGTGATGGGTCAGGTCAAGAATGAAGATTTTCCTGGCCCCCTTGCCACAGTGAACTCTGTTTCTCAGTATGGTACCTGGACAGTGGACAAAGTCGCAGCAGGGAAGTCATCTTCTCCCACAACTTTTCAGTCGATCAGACTCACATGCTGATTAGTAATAATATAGACAAGAGGCATGAGAACTACACAAATTGACTAAATATTAAATCAGGTTACATTCAGCGCCTGCTACATGCTGCTAGACATGGGAACCTGGTTGATTAGCATACAGACAGACCACTGGGAACCTATAGGAAGATTCCTGCTAAGACTGCTAGCAACTATGCCTCCTTGCCTTTAACACCGCATACCCATACCATGAAAAGAAAACAGGTATAAACCCAATTTCTCTAACATTCAGGGTCTTGTTCTCTGACATTGAGAAGAGACCACATCTCTGTCTGTGGAGTATTATTTCTTCTCTAATAAATTTTCCTCTGTCTCTAACTCTGGCTTGCTCTTGAATTCTTTCTTGTGCAGAGCCAAGGACCTTCTATCGGGGGACATAGGGCTTGAATCCCCACACCCTGTCCTGCAGGCACTTACTTGATCATTGACAATACTTTTGACTAAAACGTCCGCCTCCACCCTACACGTTATTTGTATACTGCCTTAGTACCATTGGTGGAAGCTGTTGCAATCCACCTTTCCCCTTTGACAGTTTGTTTCAGTGGCTCCCACACACAGCTAAGGCTCTGAGTCATTGTCTGTCTGTTTTTCCATTGCATAACCTCAGGGAAAGACTTTGCAAGTGTTTGATGATGGGGTTTTTACCTGCACCTTGGTTGATCCCCTTGGAAAACTGCTAGGAGGTATTCCTTCTGAGTACTGAGCCTGTGCCAGCCTTTTGTCTCTTTTCTCATCCTTACTGTGATTCCTAGGCCTTTCCCCAATTGCCTGTTTTGTTCTGTTTAGGTTATATTACTTCACATATAATTAGACTGGTACATTTCTTTTCTGGTGGAAAAAGCAGAGTGCAGGTCTTTTATCCAAAGATCTGACCTTCCTTAAAAACCTATAGAAAGCTCTGGATCATAAGCCTTGAATCTACTTTATAATGAACACTTTTCATATTTTGCTTTAATCAAATTGCAGGGTACATTAGGTGTGTTAAATTTTAGGGAAAGAAGGATCTAAGAAGCTTCCTAGTTATTTTACCTTATAAGAAAACAGAAATTCAGGGAGGTAAATTATTTTTAAAGAAAAACAACTGTTCTTTTTGTCCATGTGTAACCATTCTGTTAAAAATAATCTTTGTGTATAGTAATTCATTGGGTGATTTAATGGGAGGAAAGGAAGTAGGGTAATGTACACCACTGTATAAAACAATGCTTTATACAATGATGTGGTAAGCTGAATAATTTTCGCCAAAAGATGTCCATATTCTAATCTATAAAACTTGTGAATTTGTTACCTTACATTACAAAAGAGACTTTATAGAAGTGATTAAGTTAAGGATCATGAAATGGGGTGATTATTCTGGATTATCTGGGAAGAACCAATATAATTACAAAAGTTCTCATAAGTGGAAGATGGAGGCAAAAGAATCAGAATCAGAGATGTGATGACAGAAAGAGTGTTAGAGTGATGTGATGTGAGGACTCAACCTACAATTGCTGGTTTTGAACATGGAAGGCAAACAGGAGTCCAGAAACATTAGCTAGAAAAGGCTAGAGCTTCCAGAATGAATGCAATCCTGATGAAACCTTTATTTTAGCTCAGTGAAACACATTTTGGACTCCTGACCTCCAGAAGTATAAGATTATAAATTTGTATTGTTTTAATCCACTAAATTAATTGTAATTTTTACACCACCATTTGTTGTAATTTGTTACAATGGAAATTGACACAAGTTTTGGTACCAGAAGTAGGGTGCTGTTCTAACAAATAACTAAAAACATGGACATGGCTTTGGAATTAGGTAATGGCTAGAGGCCAGAAGAATTTTAGAATAGAAAAAGTCTAGATTGCCTTAAACAGACTGTTAGTAGAAATAGGTATGTGAAGGACTCTGCTAGTGAGGGCTCAGAAAAAAAAAAAATGAGAAACATGTTACTGGAAACTAGAAGAAAGAGGATTCTTGCTATATAGTGTCAGGAAGCTTAGGTGAATTTTGTCCTGCAGTTATGTGGAAAGCTAACTCTAAATTATAAATTACAAGCTTGAATATTTAGCTAAAGAGATTTTGAAGCAAAATTTTGAAGAGGCAGCCTGTTTTCTTTCTGCTGCAACAACATATCTCAAAAAAAAAAAAGAAAGAAAAGAGAGAAGAGAAGGAAAAGGAAAGAAGGAAGGAAAGAAGGAAGGAAGAAGGAAGAGGAAGAAGGAGAAGGAAGGAAGGAAGAAGAAGAAAAAAAAAAAGAAAGAAAGAAAGAAAGAAAGAAAGAAAGAAAGAAAGAAAGAAAGAAAGAAAGAAAGAAAGAGAAACAGATTGAGAGAAGAGCAGTTAAGCAAAAAGGAACTAGGACTTTTTGACTCAGGAAATTAATTCTCAGTCTACCAAGGTTGCAAAAGATGCTAAAATTAGGAACCTGTGCTCTGGAAAGAAATCCAAGGGTATGGCTGGAAAAACTTTGGCTAGTGTCTTGGATGGATAAAAGTATCAGTAGAGTGTTGCTCAAAGGGATCTTTGAAGAGATTAGGCATGTGATTTATGAATCCCTTGAGCTATCTCAGCAGGAGCCAGGAATAGAAATGAGGTTATCCAAAAAGCAACTGTGGGGGCGCTTCTTGTATAATGGAGTAAATCTCATGACATATATGGGAGACCCACGAGTTTCTTGAGAATGCCATACCAACAGAAATGCTGCCAGCTTAGACTGAAAGGATCAGAAAGAGTGTGAAAATTAAAGAAAACTGTCATGCTAAAAAAACTACTCAGCTGTAAATATGTGCTACCTTTCAAGAAAAAAGAAGGATAGTTCCCAAGGGCAGAGATGCAAGCCCAGAGGGCATAGACATGAGCCCAGTGTCAGAGCTGTGCTCTCAAGAGGATTATTCCTAGGCCTTAATAACTGATGTTTGCCTGGCTGGATTTTGAAATTGTTTGGGACCTGTGACTCTTTTTTCCCCCCTTTTTCACCCTTTAAAAAAAGGGAATGTCTATATTCCTGTTTCTCTGTTACCCTATGCCTATCACAATTTTGAAAGCAGATAAATTGTTTACTAGTTTCACAGAAACACAATTGGAGGGAAATTTTTCTTCAGGATGGATCATATCCAGAATACCATCCAGTCCTGATTAAGTAAATTTAGATAATCAGATTTGAGACTTTGGAGGTGATGAGATTTAGATAAGATGTTAGACTTGAGTTAATGCTATAAAGAGTTCATACCTTTAGGGTCCTTGGGGTAAGGTGAACGTATTTTACAAATTGTGAACCTTTAAGGACCACTAATAGGACTATGGTAAGAAGAATTATGGCTCCCAAACATGTTCCCATCCTTATCCCCAGAACCTAAAATTTTTTACTGTACATGGAAAAAGGAACTTTGCAGATATAATTAAGTTAAGGATCTTGAGATGGGGAGATTATTCTGGATTATCTGATTGGGCCCTACATAATAGCAAGGACCCTTATATGTGAAAAAGGGAAGCAAGAGAGTCAGAGTCAGAGAAAATGTGACAACAGAAATAATATTGGGGTGTTATGATAGCACTCAAACTTCTATTGCTGGCTTTGAAGATAAAAGGGAAATACAAGCCAAGAAATGTGGGGAGTCTCTATAAAATGGAAAAGGCGAAGAAATGAATTGTCCACTAAAGCCTCCAGAAGAATGCAATCCTGACAATACCTTTATTTTTGTCCACCGAAACTTATTTCAGAGTTCTGAACTCCAGAATTATAAGATGATAAATTTGTGTGATTTTAAGTCACTAAATTAGTGGTAAGTTGTCCCAGCAGCAATAGGAAATTAATATAAATGGTTTTTAATAAATTTAACATAAAAACAGTAATAATAATGTTAATAATGTTTTTTAGCATTTTACATGTGACAAGTATTGTGCTAAGCTCATGATATCTATTACCTAATTAAATCCTTGGAACAACTACATTAGTAGATAATATTATGTTATAGTTGAGGAAGTGAGACTTAGAGTTGTCTCATTTGCTCAAAGTTATTTGCCTAGTAAGTATTTGAACCAAGACTCTGACTGTTAGACTCTTAAGTGCATACTTTTAACAATCATGTTATATTTTCTCCTTGAAAATATTATTTGATCTTAGAAAAGAGTATCTAAGAGTCTAATAGTTGACTTTTACTTCAAAATATGATGAAGTAACTGAGACCAGATTTACCCTCCCATAATCTAAACAAAATATATGAAGTGGATATTTTCAATTATTAGACATCAGACAATACAAGACTGCGATCTGCAAGAAAAGGGAAACAAATGAGGACAGCCTTATAATCATCCTGGATTTCTTTTTAAAGACAATTTTGACTGATATGGAGAGCAGGACCCCAAGCAAAACATAACAGTCTTTCTGAATTGAGATAGAGTCAGAATTCAAGGAAACTGAGGGACAGAGAACCAAAAAGGAGTCTGTAGACAAGGTCTGTGTACAGAAAGACCTACAGAAATATACATAGGGGAACTCAAGCCTGTTGCTGAACACCAAGTCATATATGGCTATAGTTAAATGCCATAAAGCAAGGCAAAGAATTATGAGAAAAGAATAAAGTGAAAAAGTCTCAGAACTCAAAAAGGACTGGGAAAAGTTTGTCTTCTGACTATCAAAGTAGAAAATCCTTATTAAACATCTGAAAATTCAGTAGAAATGCCAGAAAGGTCATGCATTAATAGCAGAACTAAAGTAGGCTTAGAATAAAGCATTTTCTAAACTCACCTGAACAAAACTTATAAAGAATTCTCAACAAAAGATCCTGGTAATATGTAAGTAATCTAAGTGGTTACCTGAACAATGTCCAAAATAGTCTTTAAAGAATATAACAAAATATGGCATGTCACAATGTAAAAATTACAACGTTCAACATCCTGTCAAAGATTACTAGACATGCCAAGAATCAAGAAAATGTGACCCATAACCAAAAAAAAAAAAAAAGATTAATTGCAATAGACCTAGAGATGACAGAATTAGCAGACGAAAAATTTTAAATAGCTATTATAAATATGTGAAAGTATTTAAAGGAAAGCAGGAACCTATGAGGTAAGAAAATGAATAAATCAAAACAAATTTAAAATAAACCTAATGAGTAAAGAAAAAGAATAAAATAAAAACAAATAAAGAAGAAAAATACACACGCTAAAATGAAAATTTCACTGGGTGGAATTAAGAGCAGAATAGACACTATAGAAAAAAAGATCAATAAACTTGAAGATACAGCAATAGGAACTATTATTCAAACTGAAGTACAGAAAAAAGAAAGGCTTAAAAAAAATGAACAGAGCTTTATTAAGCTCTGTGTCAATACTGAGTGGTCTAAAATATGTGTAATTAAAGTCCCAGAAAGACAAGGGTTCGAGATTATAGAAAAAATATTTGAAGTAATTATGGCCAAAATTTGATGAGAACACTAGGCTTATATACTCAAGAGGCTCAATGAATACTAAACAAAATTAACATAAATAAAACTACTTCAAGACACATCATAATCAAATAGCTAACGATAAATGATTATGAGAAAATAATAAAAGCTATCAGAGAAGAAAGGGCAAATTACATACAGATGAATAAAAATAAGAATAGAAGCAGATATCTTGACCAGAAGATAAAAAAAAGTCACCATTAAACTTTAAACTGACAAAAGAAGAAAACTGTCAAACATGTCTTCTATTTCCAGCAAAAAATGTCTAGCATATAAATTCTATTTCCAGCATTTTTGTCTAGCAAAAACGAAGGTGAAATAGAGTTTTTCAAACAAAAGCTGAAATAATTCATATTCAGAAGATTTGCACTATAAGAAACATTAAAGCTAAAGCAAAATAATATCTAATAAAAACTTGGATCTAAACAAAAGAATGAAGAATATCAAAAATGGTCAGTAGAAAGGACGTTTTCTCTTTTATTAATTATTTGAAAAACAATTGAACTGAAACAAAAATAATAACCATGTATTTGGGGTATGTATCATATGTAAAAGTAAATATGTATGACAACAATAGCACAAAGGACAATAGAAAAGAAATAGAATTATACCATTATAAGCATATTGCATTATATGTAAGATAGTGAAATATATCTTGAAGGTAGACTGTCATAAAGATGCATTTTGGAAACATTAAAGCAAACACTAAAAAATAAAACAGAATACAGCAAAATGAATATAAAATGAATTTTTAAAAATATGCAGTGATTCAAAATAAGGAAGAAAAAAAATGAAGAGCATATGAAACAAACAAAAAAACAGTAATACAGAGCAATACACAGCTTCCGAGACCTGTGGGACACCATCGAGCTTGCCACCATATACATATTGTGAGTTCCAGAAGGAGAAGAGAGAGGAGAGCAGAAAAAAAGTATTTAAAGATATAAATGGCTGAAAGCTTTCCAAATTTGATTAAAAAAAAATGAATCTTTACATTGACGAGGCTCAACAAACTCCAAGTATGAAAAATTTTACATATAGGATGGATCCACACCTAGATACATTGTAATCAAACAGGTGAAAGCCATAGGAACGGAATCCTGAAAGCATCAAAAAAGAAGTAACTTGTAACATACAAGAGATTATTTTTTTAATTAATTAATTTATTTTTTATGGTGACATTGGTTAACAAAATCCAATAAGTTTCAGCTCTACATTTCAACAGTAAGGCATATATATATATTTACATTGTGTGTTCACCTCCCATAGTTAGATTTCTTTCTGTCACCACATATTTGACTCCTTTTATCTCATTTACCTCCTTGCCCCCGCCCTCTGGTAAGAACTAGTCTATTGTCCATGTCCATGAGTCTCTGTTTGTTCGTCCTGCTCATTCGTTGACAAGAGATTCTTAAAAAGATTAACGGTTAATTTCTCATTAGAAACCATGGAGGCCAGAAGGCATTGGAATGACTTTTTAAAGAGCTGAGGGGAAAATAATGGTCAACCAAGAATTTTATATCCAGAAAAACTATCTTTCAGAAATGAAGGAGAAATTAAGTCATTCATAGATAAACAAAAGCTAAAGAAGTTTGTTGCTAGTAGACCTGCCCTACAAAAAATGCTAAAAGGACCCTTTCAGACTAAAACAAAAGTATACTAGACAGCAACTTTAAGTCATATGAAGAAATAAAGAACTCTAGTAAAGATAACTATATAGGTAAATGCAAAAGGAAATATTATTTTATTTTGGTTTGTAACTCCTCTTTTTTGTTTCTTATATGATTTAAAAGACAATACATAAAAAATAATCACAAACCTTTGTTAATAGGTAAACACTTATAAAAATATAATTTGTGACAATAACATAAAGGAAGTGGCACTATATAGGAGCAGAGTTTTGTATGGTATTGAAGCTAAGTTGTTATCAATTCAAACTAGATTGCTATAAATGTACGACTGTTCATTGTAATTCCCATAGTAACCAATATAAAAATAACTAACAGTCTATACAGAAGGGGAAATGAAAAGAGAATCGAAACAATACACTAGAAAAAAAATCAACCACACACAAATGAAGGCAGTATAAGAGGAACTAATGAACAAAAAAGATATGATATATAGAAAACAAATAAAAAAATGGCAGAAGTAGTTCTTCCCTATTAGTAGTCACTTTAAATATAAGTGGATTAAACTTGCCAATTAAAAGATAGAGACTGGCAGAATGAATTAAAAAAAAAAGAAAAAACGACCAACTATATGCTGCACACAGGAGACTCACTTATGATCCAAAGACAAAATTTTTGTCCTGAATTATTAATTAAAATGGGAAAGACTGTGGGTGTGTGGAGCATGGAAAGGTGAAGATCAGGAATTCAACATTGAACACATTAAGTCTGAGATATCTGTTGGATACTCAAATGAAAATAATAAAGAGGTTTGATATATGAGTCTAAAGTTCAAGAAAAAGATCCAAGCTGGGGATTAATATTTATAGTCATCATTATAGATTTGTTATTTTTTAAATTAAACTCATTGAGGGTAACAATGGTTAATAATATTACATAAGTTTCAGGTGTACAACTTTATAATATAACATTTGTATATTCCACTATATGCTCACCACCCTGAGTCTAATCTCCTTTTGTCACCATATATTCATAGATTTGTTATTTAAAGCTCTGGGAATAAATGAAATAGAAAGAGAGACTGTGTATAGATAAGAGAAGAGGTCCAAAAACAGTGTTCTGGGTCATTTTAACATTAACAGTTTGGAAAGAAGGGTAGGCATCAATATAATAAACAGAAATGGTGACCAATGAGGCACAAAAATCAGGAAAGCCAAGTGATGAAGGTGTTTTAAAGAAAAAGCATCGACTTTGTTAAAGATTATTTTGTCTTTCCTTCCCAAGTCTGGTTTGAGACATTCTTTCACCTCATAATTGGTATTTTCTCCTCAGATAGTAGCTTATTATTAAATCCAAAAGCTTGTCCATAAGAAACAATCATAATGGGTCATACATAGTTCTAATGGTGTGTGTGTGTGTGTGTGTGTGAGTGTGTGTGTGTGCCGCTATATTTTAATACTGAGAAGTGGAATGGGAAAATCATGGACTTTGAAGCCCATCCTAGCCCCACCACTTCCATACTGGTCGTGTGGCCTTGGACAAATTATTTAACTTCTCTAAGCCCAGTTTCATTGTGTGCACAATAGGCTAATAATACTTAATGCACTTATCTTATAATCTACTGTTAAGCTTGGATGACTTTCTATATGCAAAGAAACTATAAGAGCTCAAGAAAGTTTCATTCCTAGCCCCTTTGTGACATACAGGAATATGCCCATATCTGGATGTTCCTTCAGCTGCTGAAATTGAATATCTTCTGCTGACTTGTTTTCCTCCCTCTGGATTTAAATAATTTTATAAAGAAAAACTTATTCCAAATGCTAGTATTTAAGAGTTAATGATTTGATTTGTTCTATTAGGCTTCCTTTCGGAAAAGGAAATATTCCTTAAACAAGATTGCTTCAATAGTAAAGAGTGGGGAAGGAGAGGAAAGAAGAGAAAACGAAAAATTACAAATGGGTCCATTTAGAGTGATGGAGATTGCAATAACTCTTCGGATATAAAAATAATGTAGCTCCTAAATCAAAGCTTCTTCCCCAACAGTATCACAGTTATCACCCTCTTTTCTTAACTGCTGACAGTCAGACCTCTTTCCACAACTGTTATCCTTATTAGCACTTTCCCCCCATAACGCGAAAATGTTACAATTGCTCTTCCCATTTCAAAAGCATAAAACCTCTACAGGAAATTTATTTGCTTTTTATGTTTTTGTTATTTTGGAGGTGGGCGTGGATTAAGTTGTATTTCTTTGGTGGGATGGGAGGAGGAGAAAGGAATTGTAGAACAGAGAGGCTCATGAAATGAAACCATCTGAGAGCCAAAACCGTCTTAGAAAGTTAAGTCGATTAATTCTTTAATGCAGTCTTCTCAACCTCTTTTGACTTGGCTTTTTTCAGTATGCCTATTTGCTTACACTATTTGGATTGAGTAATCAAGAAAAAGGAGTATGGAAGAAAGTACATTAGAGTGTTTTATGAATATACTGTCAAATCACAGAAAGGGTGGGAGAGTCTTAGTTATATCACAGAAGATAAATTCTCTTCAAAAACCACATGTAGTCTATAGTCCTATCTGTTACAGTTTGAAAACTCAAGCTTCATAGTACTTATCAGCTTACCTGCATATTCTAACTGCTGACTCTAGCACATAATTTTCTGTTTTGACTCAAGCAAAAATTCCTACAGCCCTGAACCGGGGTCATTAAAGTTGTAATCTCTCCTTTCTCTGCCTTATCTCCAATGTGTCTTTGGAGATAAATAGGAACCACGTTATCTGACTGAGCTTGGTCATATAGGCATCTGGGGAATTTCTCCTGATAATACAATAAGAGCAAAGGAGTCCCAAAAGGACAATGGATATATGTATAGCTGTGCTCCACCATTCTTATTTTTTCTAACCAACATATATCACTACTCTCAAAATACCAAAAAAGAGAGAAAACAGAGATACCAACAGAGGAAATGAACTTGAAGAGACATGAGAAAAATAATGACTTATTAAGATAATAAGGGAAAAAACACATACTCCAGCAGTATAAGAAAGTTACCTAACAGAACACGGGCTAAAGATACTCAACGTGAGCCAAAGAAATCTCCTGGATTGACAAAAAACAAATAACATTCGTATTACCAATCTCATTGATAATTACTAAACTTTTTTGGATGCTGTCTAGACTCTAATAATACCACTTAGGTGAGTAAAGAGAGATAGAAAACATAGGCAAAAGAAAAAAACAGAGAAAAAACTATTTACAGGATAAAAACACTTGTATGATGCAGGAATCACTAAGTACTCTGCCTGAAGCAATTGCACTGCATTGCAGACCAGAGGGCATGATTTTGCCTCTGGTAGTCCCCTCAGTAGGTCCAAAATCCCACGGTGATATTGGATAATTGATAGTGAGACTGTCTGAATGAGTTGAAACATTCGTTATATAACATATCTGTCTGCAAAATGACACCCATAAATGTCAAGCCCCAAAAGCTGCTATGAAACTGGAGAGAATTGAAGCTTTTGGTCTGAATTATCTAACTTGGGCTAGATATTACATTTAACTATGACGTAAACTGTTTAGATATATTTCCTTTGCCTTCTTCTTTAAAACTAAAAACTGGAAAGTGTTCATCTGAATGATGCTAAAATAACTATCCCGGAAGTACCTACTTAGTCTTTTCTATCAGCTGTTTTCAACTGTAAAACACAAATATGTCTAACCCAGTGAAGATGAGACATCATTAACAGCTAGGGTGCAATGTGTCACAGTCATGGCAATGCTCTTCTCAGACCTCCTGTTGTGAGAGCTTAATTGACTGGCAGCCTCAAATTCTGTCTCTCTGAATCCACCGTTGCATTTTCCCCCGAGGCCGTGCTTCCCATGAACTGCTCTTAGGCAATGATGGAGCATAGCAGAAGTACTAAGGCAGGCCTGTTCTGGTAATATGTTGGACTCCTCAGTGACTGTGATTCCAGGACTTCTCATCAACCTGGCTATATCTTTCTAGGTACCACTCTGAAGTCTGAGACCTCTCCTACCCAATCCTCCATTCTTCCGTCTTCCCTTTTACAATGACAGCCTGGACACTCTTCCTGCTTCTACCTGCTCCCTCCCCAAATAAATGACTCTTTAATGTCTAATGCCTCCTTGACATTAGCTTTGAATGGATCCAAACTAACACAGCTGGTACGGAGTGGTCTGAGAAAAAGTCAGGAGGATGGGGATTTGGGCTCTCTCCTTAAACAATAGTTTAAAAGGGTATAGTCCTATGTGGTAGGTGAGGCACAGAGAGTCCCTGACACAAGGTGAGGGCTCACTTGTTAAAGATTTCACCAGCAATGACCTGGAGAAATGTCTCAGTGGAAGGAACATTGGTACAGGTCCAGTCATTCAGGCACTCAAAAGACAACAAAGTGACTACAAAGATAGGAGAGTTGGCAGGTCATTGCTCAGTTATATCAGTACCCTGCAGAGGGATAATGAGAAACTAAGGGCTATTGACAAGGAGCTAAAGGGGCCTCTTTGGTTGCTTTTATAAAGAGGCTTTATTTCTTGCAGTGGAAAAGAAGAAAGGGGAGCAACAAGCTGCAGATCTGATAGTTAAAGTTGCAGAGTTTTAGTGATATTTGAATGTCAGCCAAGGCAGGTCTGTTATGCTGAGGTGAGAGCACTCATTGGAGAAAACTTAGTCCCAGAAAAATGGGATGGGAACATCTGGATGGATGCTCCCTGAAGATGCTGGCTGTGCAGATTCCACTGAACTCTCAGAGCTTGAAGAAATGTCCTACCCATCCCTAGTCAGAAGAAGCACTTCCACTGTGCTGGAAAATGTAGCAGAGGCCTGTCCCTGACAAAGAAACAGCTGCCACTTCAGGAGATGCCCTCTCCTCTACTCTTGGCTACCCAGCTGAGGACCTGCTTGGCCTGATAAAAGAGACACTACACCAAAGAAGCTACAAGAATTAGCTAGCATGTACTAGCAGGAGCCAGGGAAGTAACCCTAGGACTGGATTTTAAAGGTGCTTGATGAAGGGGCCAGAATACAAGACTGGCTGGGTAAGCAAGAATTCATTGACTTGAAGGTACTTTTCTTGGGACACAGGATTTAAAACCTGGCAAGGACCTCAAAGTATTGGGAAAATTCACTGCTAGGATTGTTCTAAGTCTGATAACAGCGATGACCAACATTCAACAAAGTGGAAATGCCTGAGTTGCTCTGACAGATGCTAGAGATAAAAATAAAGAGGCTGAGGGAAGCGGATAAGGCCAAGATGAGGGTGAGGCAAGAGAAATGCACTTGGGCAAAATTTAAGGAGTCGCTCACTCTCAAGGTCAGGCAAGAGCAGAGTCTTTCCCCATAGCCATCAGGAATGTACTAAGAGGGGCAGCAGTATCACTAAAAAATGTGGTGGTGGCTCCTCTACAGGCCAGAAAAGATGGTAGGAGAGACCATCACAGAGCTGGGCTCATTAATATACATGATGTTAGAGTTACAAAAGTACAGAGGCCAGGTGACAATAATTAACTGACAGAAGTCAGGAGGTTGCAATTACCTTAATGATCTGCATGATCAGAGCAGCCAAGAAGTTCTACCTACAGGGAGTTGTGGAGATGGTTGATAGAGCATGATTTTCCTAGGAACAAAAATAGAAGGGTGCCCAGTAAGTGTTCTACTTAACACCTTTAAAAAAAGTGTGAGAGGGGGCAAGAATGGGAGAGCAAGAGGTTTGCAGCAATGCCTATAAAAAGTCATGATCCTTTGCTCAGTTCCCAGACCTGAGCCAATTTTCAAATCCTGAACCCCTCAACTAAGTACCATAGAAGGTATATTCTATAATGATTCCTACGAGACCCACTGCAGCAACTTGACAGTTGGAATACCGCCACTCCCCTTGGGTCTTTGGCCTATGGAATAAGAGCTTTCATAGCAGGGAAAGCCAAATAGAAATCTTTGAAATTGTCCTACCTCACAGCCAAGATAGTAAACTGAAAAAGATATATTTTGCATCCTGGGGGTGATGTGGAGATTAATTAGTACTGCCATTAAGGATCTAAAGGAGGCAAAGATGATAGCTACCAGCATGTCTTCATTTAATTCACTAATCTGGCCCTTGCAGAAGCCATCTTAGAGAATGATTATAGACCAAGTTCAACCAAGCAGTATTCCTGATCATGGCTTTTGTGCCAGACATAGTACTACTACCCCTCTTCTAACTTTCTCCCAGTAAGAGGAACCCAAGGGGAGGTGTTCCCCAGACCTATGTGAAGAAGCAGATCTGTGTGGTGTAAGAGATAGATGTAGCATTGATGAAAATGCTCCTCTCAGACCTCTTGTCATAAGAGCATAATTGACTGACAACCTCAGATCCTGTCTCTCCGGATCCATCACTGTATTTGCCCCAAGACCACGCTTCCCATGGACTGCTCTCAGCCAATGACAGAGCACAACAGAGGTACCAAGGCAGGCCCATTCTGGCAATATGCTAGATTTCTCAGTGACTGTGATTCTGGGATTTCCCATCAACCTGGCCATATCTTTCTTGGCACTGCACTGAAATGTGAGACCTCTCCTACCCAATTTTCTGCCCTTCCTTCCCTTCGTGATCCAAAGACCCTCCCCCTTCTCCTGCTTGCTCCCCCAATAAATCTATTCTTAAGGTATCTGAACTAATGCATCCTGAAAGCCTGAAGGACTATGGGAGAAAAAAATCTGCATTTCCACTGGCAATCAGAATGTTTTAAAAGTATACAAGGGGATTAGAGACTTATTTATTTTTTACTACAATGAAGGTAACCAGTTAAGGGAGGCAGAGTCTGATGATGACTAAGAAAATAAATCTGGAATAAAAATGGCTTTGTATCTTAAAATTTGCATAAAACATAGCCGGAGCACAAAGGGGAAAATGCAGCCTCATTGCCAAGATAAATTCTCACTAAACTCTTGATGTCAGTCACACAAATGGGATCTGCCCAGAGCTGGTCTTACTTGTCTTCCTAACTTGTCTGAAAATGTTTAGAGATTGTCATTCCTGGATCAGCACTTTTAGTTTGGGTATTAGTGCCAACAACACCTTTAATTTTGTGGTTTCCATTCATCTGCTATTGACTTGGCTGCTGATGCGTGCAAACTCACCCATGGAATAACAAATGGTTCTCCAGTTCTGGTGGAGTAAACCTAGGTTAGAAGGCATAGTTTGGTGGACTCCGCTCAGACAAGTCAGGTTCTGCCAGATTTGTGGTTGACATAACCTAAAATAAAGTGCAATGATCTATTCACTTTTCAGATATGTACAGGATTCTAGGAGTGGTCCAAAGGTAATTTGGATCCATGAAATGTGTGATTTTCTGGGAATCACCCAGAGCTAAGGCATCTTGATGACTAAAGAACAAACCACTTAATGTCTCTATACCTTCATTTCCTAATGGATATAATAATCCTTCCCTTTGAGAAGATCGTGATACTTTATTTATTGGTATGGACCTTGGAATCTTTAATTGGGATAAGAAAAAGAAGTTCTCATATGCATCATTTGTAATTTAAGGACAAAGAATTTGATCAAAACTTGAGGCTTAGTTCATTAGGCTTTCTCAACTTAATTGATCGTATCTATGCTGAAATCTCTAAATGAACATTTTATTGGCACATTTTATTTTATTTTTCAAGGGTGTGGACTATGCCTAGTATATCTTTGACAGAAGAACCTAGCCCTGTGATGAATATTTAATAAGTGCACATCAACTGTAGGAAGTAATTTGGCAAAGTGAAGAAGTCATTGACTGAGAATCCCAAAACCAGG
Source organism: Pteropus medius (assembly GCF_902729225.1). Classification (NCBI taxonomy): domain Eukaryota; kingdom Metazoa; phylum Chordata; class Mammalia; order Chiroptera; family Pteropodidae; genus Pteropus; species Pteropus medius. The sequence goes on along the minus strand of NW_024340849.1, from coordinate 38,655,666 downwards.
GCTCAAGTTCTAGCTCTACTACTAATGCACTATAGAATATTCCACAAACCTCTTGGCTTTAATTTTCTCTTCTGAGAATGAGAACAATTGATGTTAATCATCTCTTAAATAACATTCAAGTTGAAAAAAATTATCACAATTTGTGATGTTGTTACTCATATTATCATAATGATGAGCCACTTTTTAAAAAGAAGAAACATTAACACATTTATAACTAAATACTTTTCTATTTTATTTTCCTCAAAATCTGTACTGCTTTTTAAAAGACATTATGGGCAAAAGAAACCATCAACGAGGTAAAGAGATAACCATCCAAATGGGAAAATATATTTGCGAGCAATGCCTCCAATAAAGGCCTAATATCCAAAATAAACAAAGAACTTATACAACTCAATAACAAAAAAAACAAATGAGCCAATCAAAAAATGGGAAGAGGACCTGAACAGACACTTCTCCCTAGAGAACATACAAATGGCCAACAAATATATGAAAAGATGCTCAACATCGCTAGCTATTAGGAAAATGCAAATCAAAACCACAATGAGATACCATCTCACACCTGTTAGAATAGCTATAATCAACAGGACAAGTAATAACAAATGACGGAGACAATGTGGAGAAAAAGGAACACTCATACACTGCCGGTGGGTCTGCAAATTCGTACAGCCACTATGGAAAACAGTATGGAAGTTCCTCAAAAAACTAAGAACTGATCTACCATACGATCCAGCAATCCCTCTACTGGGTATTTATCCCAAAGATTTGAAAACTCATATCTGAAAAGATATTTGCACACTGATATTCATAGCAGCATTATTCACAGTGGACAGGACATGGAAACAACCTAAGTGACCTATGATAGATGATTGGCTAAAGACACTGTGGTACATATATACAATGGGATATTACTCAGCCATAAGAAGAAACGAAATACTGCCATTTGTGACAACATGGATGGACCTCGAGATAATCATGCTAAGAGAAATAAGCCAGACAGCAAAAGTTGAAAATCACATGATATCACTTATATGTGGGATATAAACCTAAAGCAACAAATGAACAGGGCAAACAAACAGAGACTCATGGACAATAAACTCGTGTTTACCAGAGGATGCGGGGAGCTGGGAGGTAAATGGAGTAAAGGAAGTCAAATATGTGATGACAGAAAGAAATCTAACTATGGGAAGTGAACACGCAGTGTAAATATATATATGCCTTACTGTTAAAATGTACAGCTGAAACTTATTGAATTTTGTTAACCAATGTCATCATAAAAAAAATTAATGAATTAAAAAAATAAATAAGTAAAAATAAAAATAAAATAAAAGACATTGTGGTATAATTCAAAGAGTGCTAGACCTGTTTTCCAAATATGGATTTGCTGCTAATTGCTTTAGAGAATTTTGGTAACTAATTTCACATGTGTAGGACTGCTTCTTTTTCCCTGATTACAGTAGAAATACTTAAAGTGTTCAAAGACTACAGAACTATATTAAGTAAAGTGTTAAGAGTCCATCATAATGCTATTCCTTGGAGATTAGTGTTAACAGCTTGGTATATAATCTTTCAAATTTTTCACTGATATACTTACACAGATGTATTATGATGCTTACTATTATTTTATAAAAATGAGAGCATGTTATACATGCTTTTATGATATTTGGTTTTTTGTTTACTTAATAATATATAATGAATGAACATCTTGCAACTGGATACATATATATATATACGTATATATGTATATATATATATATACATATATATATATATATACATATATAATTTTTTTCATGATTCTTTTCCATTGAATGGATGTATTCAATTTATCTTCTATTGAACATTTAAATTGTTTTAAAATTTTTATAATGGGAATCCTGGATCTCTATAGGCATCTTTATTCATCTATTTTTGTACAACTTTGGAAGTATTTCTTTAAGGTAAATTCCTAAAAATGGAATTTCTGGATGAAACCATAGAATTTCATATGTAGAGCCAAACAATTTACATTTCCACAAACAATGTATGAGATAAGAATACCATGTATGAGATAAGAATACCATGTAGTGCAAAGCATGCTAATTCAGGCAGCCATGTAATACTTAAGTGACTATAACATTAATCGTATAGACTGTCCATGTTCATTAAGAAAATCAGAAATATGCGATTAATATTTTTAAACCATTTTTCACTATTGATTTTTTTTTCAGTAGACATAAAGCAAAACAGACAGCAGAAATAATTGCATGAACATTTGAAGTAAAGATGAGAGCCAAAGTAATTATCTAACCTAAAAGTAAAACCAACAAAAACACATTTACTTTAGTTGTCTAGGAATTGTTTCTGTTTCCTATGGGTCTTCATGGTCCCAAATTCTAAGATTAGAAACCTCTGACTACTTTAAAAACATGATGACTTCTCTGGCTACAAGCCTAATGTCCTATTTCCTCTGACAGAAAGGCTGCAGAAACAAGAGAAACAAGGAGAGAAAGATCCACAGGATGGCAGGGGTTTAACTATATGTGTTCATGAAGAAAAATGCCAACAAGACCACATGTATCATGGTAGAAAACACCATGAAGAGATTTCCCAAAGAAACCCCTGAGCCAAAACTCTTTCTTAGGTAAAAAGTATCATTATCTTAGAGTACATTCCTCTCCTGTCATGCATTCATGAGCAAAATGCTTTCTGTTGAAAGCTCATTCTGAAAATGAAATGCAATCCCACGATAAGCCTAGCATCCCATGAAGACAGGACAGAGTAAACAAAATAATCCTCACTTTCAGTTACATTTCTTTGTTTTAGGTAGGATCTAGAATGATCAGGAAGTAAAATTCGAGAAATTCTGACCCTTTGAAATACAGACATACCTGTTAAATTTGGCCAAGGTTTCTTTTTAAATTTATTTATGTATTTTAATTAGTTTCAAGTATACCGTACATTGGGTAGACATCATATAGTGCATAAAATGACCCACCTAATTGCTCCCTCCCTTCCTTGACCCTCCACCTAGCCAGCATATTAATGCTGATTGCATTTCCCATGTCGTGCTCCCCATCCCCGTGACCATCTATCAGCTACTAATTTGTACTTCTTTAACCCTTCCCCCTATTTTCCCAGCCCCCCAAACACCTCTCCCTTCTGTCCATCACCAAATTGTCCACTACATTTGTGAGTCTGTTTCTGATTAGTTTGTTCCTTTTATTCCTCAGATTCCACATATAAGTGAAATCATATGGTATTTATCTTTCTCTGTCTGACTTAAATACCTTCTAGGTCCATCAAGGCAATATCTTTTTCCATCTTCTTCCTTTTAGTCTGTATGTGTGTCTTTTAATCTAAAGTGAGTCTCTTGTAGGCAGCATATGTAAGGGTCTTGTTTTCTTATCCATTCATCCACTCTAACTTTTAGTTGGAGCACTTAATTCTTTTCCATTTAAGGTACTTATTGATAGGAATGTAGTTGTTACCATTCTTTAGGAATGTAGTTGTTACCATTCTTTATTCCTATTTTTGATACATGTTTTTTCTTCTTAAAGAAATCCCTTCAACATTTCCTGTAATACTGGTTTGGTGATGATAAATTCCTTTAGCTTATTTTTGTCTGGGAGGCTCTTTATCTGTCCTTCAACTCTAAATGATAGTTTTACTGAATAAAGTATGCTTGGTTGTAGATCTTGGGGCTTCATCCTGTCAAATATTTTTTGCCAAGCTCTTCTGTCCTGCATAGTTTCTTTTGAGAAATCAGCTGCCAGTCTTGTGGGTGCTCCCTTGTAGGTAACTATCTGCTTTTCTCTTGCTGCTTTTAAGATTCTCTCTTTGTATTTAAACTTTGGTGTTTTAATTATGATGTGCCTTGGTGTGGAACTCTTAGGGTTCCTGCTTTTTGGGATTCTCTGAGCTTCCTAGGGTGGTATGTCTATTTCCTTCACCAGGTTAGGGAAATTTTTCATCATTATTTCTTCAAACAACTGTTAAACATCTTGCTTTCCTTCCGGTACGCCAATAAGAAGGATATTTTTGACCTTTAATAGTGTCCCATAGACTCCTTAAATTATTTTTATAGTCTTGGCTTCTTTTTTCTTGCCATTCTGATTGAGTGTTCTTGGCTTTCCTGTCCTCTAGATAGGGCATTTGATCCCCTTCTTTATTCACTTTGTTTATTCCATTTAATATACTTCTTATTTCAGATAATGTGTTCTCCATTTCTGATTGGTTCCCTTTTATAATTTCTGTTTCCATTTTTAAGTTTCTTTTTTTATCTCTTTGTTAAAGTTCTCTACACTTCCCAAAAGTTCATTGAGCTTCTTTATATCCAGTTTTGAACTCTGCATCTGTTTGATTACTTGACTTCGTTATTTCTGGATCTCTGTTCTGTTCTCTCATATGGCTTCTGTTTCTTTGTCTTCCCATTTTGGCTGTCTTTCCCTGTCTGTTTCTATGTACTAAACAAAGCTCTAAGTTTCTTGGTCTTATTAGTGTGGATTTGTGAAGTAGGTTTCTAGTGGCACAGTCCTGAGAGGGGCTCAGCTGCAGGCCAAATTTAGCCCAAGCCTGTGCTTCTCCAGGGCCACCTGTTAAGATTCAGCAAGCAATCCACAGATGCTGTGCTTACAGTTGCTTCAAAGGGCCACACCAGAAACTGAGGCCGGCTGCCTACAATGTAAGTCTAGGTACTGCTTAGCAAGGAGCACCTGACTCACTGAGGCTATACCTGGATGTGGCTTGGGTGGGGCCGCGAGTTGGGGGAGGCCGGGTTTCATGGAATCCTCTGGGCGGAGCGACCTCTGTTATCCAGTTCAATGACCTCATGAGATATGGGGGCGCTGAGTTCAAGCACTGGGAGAAAGGAGAGTTCAACAGAGGAACAATGGATACCGTGGGCACTTCTGTACAGAGCGAGTCTCGTTTGGGCCCTCACTCGGACAATGTCTCCCTGTAAGTCCCTTGTGCCCCCTGCACAGAGCCAAATTCCTGCTTGAGTGTCACATTAACTCATATTACCTTTTAATTTCCTTGTAGAGAGGAAACTTTGCAGGGATAACCGAATAGTAGAGAAACAAAAATTCAGAGTTATTTGGAATCTTTCAGGTAAGGAATTCTCAGCAGCAACAGTGACATGTTCCTATGCTTTTGCTTAGATTAATTTTAAGGATTATTTTCCTTATTTGGAACATGCCTGCAAGAGGCAGGCCACAAGCAAGCTAGGGTATAGCAAACCTGAGAGTCAGTATTTGCCACAAATAATCCATAAATACATTACACACATGACAAAAATAAAATTTTATTTTCAATTTCTAGATATCAGCTAACTGGTTGGTAGTATTCTCATTCTAGTTATTGGGCAACTATTTAAGATGGAAGGACTGAGGTACTCAAATGAAAAAAGTAAATTAGCTGCACTCTCATGAACTGTGAGTCAAAGGAAAATATTTCTCATGGCCCAAGGCAAGTCTGAGTGACAGAGAACCCTTGGGGGGTCTACCTATATACTGCCAAGAAAAAAAACTAGAAATGGTTGCTCAGGAGGTGAGTTAAGATGTGTCCTGAGGTCACAAGAAATAAAAAGGAAAAAAGAAATGCGTACCTATAAGTAGATCAGCAAATTTTGAATAATGTCAATATCTTATCTTTTCATTCTTTTAACAGTCTTTCGCAACAGTTTTGAATTTTGATGAAGTCCATTTTATCAGTTGTTTATTTTATAGATTATGCTTTCGATGTTATATCTGAGAACTCTTTGCCTAACTTCAGGTTGTAAATATTCTTTTCTATATTTTTATCTAAAAGTTTGTGGCTTTACATTTTATACTTAAAGCTATGATCCATTTTATTTTTGTATAAGGTGTGAAGTTTAGGAGAGGTTAATTTTTTTTTGCATGTCTATATCCAATTGTTCCAACACCATTTGTTGAACAGATGATCCTTCCTCCATTGAATTGTCTTAGCAACTTTTCCACACTGTAGATCCCTTTACCCTCCCTATTTTATATTGTAATTGTCTTATATATTACATCTACATACATTACCCCTCAGCCCAAATTTCTACTTTTATCTCTTCTTCACCCTTGATATTTCAGTGTAAGAATCTCATTTATTTAAATGAATAAATTTCTTGCCTTCTAAGTTCTCTTTAAAAAATACAAGTTCTTCTCTACTCTGGCAGGGGTGGGACAAGGGTGGAGGGGGTGGTGTTATTTAGGTGTCTTTGGTTATATATGCACAGAAACTGATTTTAAAGGTCATGATATTATTAGGAGACTGGTGAGTTCACTGAATTGAAGAGAGAGGTGGACAATCGTTTCTCAGAAAGGGCAGAGAGCTAGGAAGACTTAGATTGTCAATAGTGAGAACTTATGGAATTTCTCCCTGGTATCTACCACTAACATGGCACCCATTGATTTTCTGCCCTTGGGAACCTCTGCTCTAGATTCAGATACCTGGCAAAGAGAATCCAGTCAGCCTAGCACATACCACTGGTCTATCCTAGTACCTAGGAAGGAAGGTATCTTGAATTGGCAGCCCTACCAGGAACATACAGAAAGGAAAAAGGGAAACTCTTTGAAGAAAGTAAAGATCTTTAGTTGGTACAAAAGGGAGAAGTGGTGCATAGAAGATTTACAACATCAAAAACCCTATCAGATAGTATTATAGTTTTTGCTTTTAATTATCAAATATATGTCTATTATATGTACTTAGATATTTGCCATTTATATTGCTCTACCTTCATTCTCGATGCTCCAAATTTCTTTCTGGTTTTATTTCCTTTCTGTCTCAAGAACTTGAATTAGTAATTTTTTTTTAAACCGATCTATTGGTGATAAATTCTATTAGTTTTCCTTCAGTTGAGAATGTCTTTATTTCACGTTCATTCCTAAAGAATGTTTTCACTAGATATTGAACTGTGGGTTGACAATTCTTTTCTTTCAGTGCTTTCAAAATGTTCCATTTTGTTCTTGCTTATACAATTTCCAATGAGAAAATTGTAGTCATTTGAATAATACATAATTTTTCTCTTGCTGCTTTCGAAATACTTTATTTGTCTTTAGTTTTCAACAGTTTTAATTGTGATGGGTCTCAGCATAGATTTCCACTTATATGAATTCATGGGAATTCACAGTCAAATTCAAAGAATCTAAGAATAGAATGGCAATTTCCAAGAGCTTGGCACAGGGGGAAATGGGGAGTTACTAATCAACAGCCATAAAACATCAGTTTAGCAGAATAAATAAGCTCTAGAGACCTGCTGTACAACATTGTACCTATAGTCAACAATAAGGTATTGTGCACTTTAAAATTTTCTTGAGGGTATATCTCATGTTAAATATTCATACTATAATAAAATAAATTTTTTAAAAAAGAAGTGCATGCTTTTACTTCTTTGAGTATATTTTGTCAGCTAATTCCAGCTGCTGTGACACATTAGCATCTCTCAATTCTTAAGTTGAGATCTTCCTGGTATTCAATTCTGTTCTATGTGTGTGCCACCTAATGACAAGTCTAACACATGGGTTGTGGTCTGTGCTTTAGTTCAGTTCTCAAAGTCTTTGCTATTCTGTTTAGGATCAGATTTATGCATGCATAGCTCAAGGATGAGCCCAGGAGTTCATAGATAGCTTTGTGGGTTTTCTTCCCAGGTTCCCACTTTCTCCATGATCTCCCTGGTATTTCTTGGTATCCTAAGGCCCCCTTTTCAATTTTCTGATAAGAAAGCTAGACTTTTCTTTACCTTTCCTGAGAATGGCCCCTCTCTGGGGCTGAGCAGCAGGATAACAGAGAGAAAAAAAAAAGCAACAGGGATTCATCCTTTTGGGACTACAGCTGCTTCAATCAAAGAGAAATGTTCCACTCTCTCAGTTCTAGGTGCTGAGGGCCCCAACTGTTTCTGGTCTCGCTGCTACTGCTACTGCCACAGTGTGATTGCCTAAGAACTAGAGCACAAGAGAATGGAAAAGAGATTCAAAAGAGGAAAGGGAGGAGAGTAGAATTTCCACCACTTTTCTCTAAGTGTTAGCTGATCCCCTTCCTGTTCCTCCAGCTAGAACTAGAGGTTTTCTCCTGGAGCTATGTCCATGCCTATACCTGCTTCTTGATTTGTTGCTACCTTAAGTTCAAACTGGAAGTTACCAGAGGATAAAAAATGGTAATCTCACCCTATTTGGTGGTGTTTTAACTTCTTTTCTTCTGTCATCTGCTTAATACCATTTCCTGTTCAGAGTCCTGAAATATCTGCTCCATGTATTTTGTCCAGGTTTTATAGCTATATTCAGTGGGAGAGACAAGATGAAATGTGCTTCCTCCATCTTACCTGGAACCAGAAAATTAATAAACATTCATAAAATTATGCCTTTACTTTGAAAGGATTAAAATTGCAGTGTTGCCTCCATTAAACTGATATTTGGTTTCTCCATTTTCCTAACTATATTTAACCTAGTTCAACTACATGTGAAGTTTGTTATCCATTGACCCACATGAGGTATTTTTTTTCAGACATCAGAGGCATTCTCTTTGAAAATTTACAAAAATATTTCACCAATGTTGTCTCTAGTTTCCTCTGCTATTTTCTATGTTAGTAACATAGAAAGACTACAATACATTCAATTATATAAAAACAAAATTTATATTTAGGATTAGAAAATAATAGATTATTACATTGCTTATTTGATTTTTATATTTCTGCATTATGCCATTTAAAGCAACTAACAACAACATAAAAAGTCTCAACATACCAAACACTAGCCAATTAAGTGGTCAGTGACACAAATAGAGAACTATTTTTAAAGTTTGTGCCACCATCTAGTGTTCTGAATTGTTCCACAATGCTAAATCCTTTTTTTAAAGAGTATTTTCTTTATGTGCCTAGTTTTTCAATGCTCTTTATACATTTTTAATCTTAAGACCTCCGTGATTTTTCATAAAATAAAAATTTCATAAAGGAATACATATAGGCAAGAGTTATTTCTTCCAAAAGAGATATGTCTTGTATACCTAAATAGAGTGCTAACTCTTTGAAAGCAGAAATTACATCTTTGCTGATATATGCTATAGGACTAAATATAATGCCTGGCAAATGGAACTGCCAAATATGGAAGGAATTTGGATTTAAAGTCTGGACATTAAAGAAGACAAGTAAAGATACACCATGCAGAAAGAGCCGAGAGGAGTAGACTTTGTATATCTCAAAGCATAATAGAAGTGGCTAAAAGTGAGGAGGAAGAGTTGCATAAAATTTACCTACTATCTTGAGGATTATAGTAGAAAAAGAAGAGTAGTTACAAATGAATATAATTTGCTTTTAAGGTAACAAAGAACAAATTTATGATTCTGTTTTAGCATATTAACCTGATGACAATAGTTTAATGAACTCTGCTTTTAGACTTTTAAATGCTAGGAATATAGCACATTTTTACTATGTAAAGTATTCCTTATCTAACAAAACTTTGATGTATAGCACAGATTTAAAAAAAAAAAAATTACACAAACTTTTCCCAAGGCTCTCTCTCACTCCACGTGTAAAAGATAAATATAGTTTGAATGGAAATTCCAAATATACACTGTTTATCCCAATAGATACTTACAGAACTGCAAACAAAAAAAATCCTGAAAGGGGGAAGATGAGCTTCCACCAGTTCCTCAAATTGAAGGCAAGAAAGTGAACACAGCAAGAATGTATATAGAAAATCCACAAATTACTATGAAAGTTATTGCAACTTACCAATTTAGGGTTTTTAGAATGAGCTAGCTACCTGATACACATGTAGGAATCTAAGACTTAGTAAAGAGGCCACCTGTTTATAAGCAGAGTGTTTTCTAGAAAAAAAATGCACACATTTCTCCTTGCAAAGCTGTCGAAGACATCTGCTCTCATACCAAGCTAGTTATAAGTGTCCAATAATTTTATTTTTAGGATTTCCTAAGTACTTAGAATGGTATTCTGCACATAAAATTCTCAATATGAAAGAATCAAGTTCATATAACATATATCTGTTGTTTTGATTCCATATAAAGTATCCCAGTGGATTTTCTCCAAAATACACAAAGACTAGGATGTGAAGTTTATAATTTACTGCCAGACCTAAATACACTATTTTACTTTCTTTAATCACAAACATATACAAAGTGGACATTCAATAAATGTCTGAAAGATAAAGGTATAAATAAATGAATTAGCTGGACTATAACCCCTGATGAAGGAAAGGAATCAGCCTATTCTTTCTTGTGGCTTCCTGCACCAAACTTTCAGAGCCAGCACACCCACAATGAAAGAACACCATCTGAAGGAAGCTTCACAACTGCTCTCTCATTAACACTGGGCTTCTGACATCCAGCACTTCTTAGAGTCCTAGTGTTAAGGAATGCATTCTGAGCCTCTGCCGGCACAGGCATGTCACAGTGATGCTTCTGAAACAAACTGGAGCTCAGATGTGCTTCAAGTCTTCACTTGTTTTTGATGGAAGTTGTGCTGGCAGCTGTTGTCATCATTAGCCTTGTGGCAATACTTTTTCCCCTAAGTATCTTATGTCTCCTATGAAAGCTTAAAGCTAGTTAAATAGGGAGGGACTTTGGAATATGTGCCAATGTCAAACAGTAAAGTTTTTATTTTCTCCTGTTGTAACAGCTTTAAAGGTCTGAATTTCCAAATCTCAGTCACTAACACCACTCAGGATTTTAAGTTGGATAATGGGGTGAGAACAGGAGAATCCTAATTCCTTCTCCTCCTTTTATGATCTTCACCAGAGAACTAGTAAATTAAAGATTTAGAACTTGCTAGGCACTTGGGTGTGGAATTCTCCTATAATCTTGGTGTTCATGGGATGAATGAGCTGTCCATCCACGGTTCTGTAACCTACAGAGTCAAGATATCTGAATCTATACAAACAACCCAATACGGTCTTCAGTGGCATTAGAATTTCCCTAGCAGTTGACCCAAGTGGCGCATTTAGAAATCCACAATAACTAATGTTCATTAAGCTCTTACTATATGCCAGGCAATATATTCAGTACTTTACATCATTAAATTTTCACAAAACACTCTGAGGTAGATATTTATCTCCATTTTACAAGTGAGAAAAACTTGATTAAAGAGATATGAAATTTACTTAAGTTTTTATTCACTATAAGGAAGACTTTTTAAAAAGAGTAATTAGCACTGCCTAATATTATGAAAATATCCACTCTACTAGACTGTATATTCTTTTAAGCCAAGAATAATTATTTACTTCATCTTTGTATCCCCACAATACGTAGAACAACATCTCACATACAAACTTCTTAATAAAAGTTTTCTGAGCAAATGAAAGGCCCCATAGCTCTGGAATGGTTGTATGTTTCTCTCTCTGTCCCTAAAATTTTCATATTAGAGGATAAGTTTAAGTTCTAGAACCCTCAAAGTCATTCATACTCACATATACACATACTCATTTACCAAGTTTACCAGATCCCCTTTTTAAATCCCAAAAGGTATAAGCCTCTAGGGCCAAAAGCAACAGCTGCTTAATAGGTGAACTTCAGCACTAAGCAACAGGTTGGGACAGGTAATTAAGGATATGAAATCCATTTGAAATTGCAGGGGAAATTTTGGGAAGTAGAATGTATTTATCGGAGTTGGAATTTGGCCAGGATTCTAAGGAAAACATCAATTACTCTTTGATAATATAAAGTAGCATATAAACACCATTGAACTGAATTCTGTCTAAGGTAGAAATTTCAGAGACCCGTAGGTGGGATACATCATTGCTGGACAAATTCTTCCATTAAGAGGAGTTCTTTATCACTTCATAGTAACCTCTCATAACTAACAAAGAAAACCTCTTTTGAGCTTAGCTGCAAAAGTGAATCCTAGTTAATAGAATTGAAGGCAGTTAAGAGGTCTTTCCAGCAGTTTAGTCTATCGTGCACATTAAATTCACTTAGAAAGCTCCCTTCAACAAAGTAACTCCATAGTCTCAGATATTTTGATGTAAAGAGACCCCAAGAGAGCTGATTTCATCAAAGTCTGACACTTCGCTGTCTGAGACAGCTTAGGTGTGGTCTTGCTTGCCGTAAAAGTGAGAGAATGGATTGAGTAACTTTCCAAGGTTTCTAACCACCTTTAAGATAGAAATTCTATTAAAGAATCTAAACTAAAGCATAACAAATAAAAAAGAGGGAGGGATCAATTGATTTAGGAAATATACCAATTTAAGTACAATGTGTGGACTTCATTTGAAATCTAACTCAAACAAAGCAATTTTTTTAAAATGAACTAATTGGAGAAATTGAACACCAATTGAATATTTGACGATCTTAAGGAATTTCTATTAACTTTTATGTGTAATGATGATAAGTAAATTTAGAGATGCATACTGTAGTATTTGTAATTAAAACGATATAATGCCTAAGACTGGCATTGACATGATATAAGGTGGAGAGAAGTTGGTAGGGGTGTAGATGAAACAAGATTGTCCATGTGTTGATAATACCTGAAGCTCAATGATGGGTATACATGAGGGTTCATTATACTATTTTCCTTCACTTTTGCATGTTTGAAATTTTCCATAATAAAAACTTTTAAAAGTAAGTTAATATAACTGTTCACCATAGGTTTGAGCATAAATAAAATGAGCCATGACTCAACTGCAATTTCCAGTAACAATTAAAAAAAACAAGAATGTAAATTATAGTGTCATTTTATAGTAACAATTTTAAACTTTCTCTAACTCATAAAATAAATTTTCAAAAACTTAAAATTATTTGAAAACATAAACCCTTATACTATTATTTACTTTGTATATATTTGAATTTTTTCCAATAAATTTTTTAAAACTTCATCCTAAATTAAGCAAATCACATTATTTTTCTAAACTCCAACTGAGCCGAACCCAATTAATTAATGTTTTATTAACTAATAAATGAAGCCAACGCACTTGTTGGGTTTCGGTTTTTTTTAGCATTTTGCTTTAATAAAATAAATAATTCATTCAGTGTATTTTTGTAAATATTTATGTAAAATTTACTGAATTCCTAATACTCTCGTTAACATGCTAAAAGATATTGAGACTGCCAGAAAGGTAGGAAATGGTATCTGCCTTTGAGAACTTACAGCCAGATTTAAAGATGAGATTTATGTAAGATTTAATTAGAGCATAATAAAAGTCTGAATATTCAATAAGTTAATTTGCACCGCTAATCAAGCCTATGGTCTTTTAAAATGATCTCTAAACAAAACTGAACCCAACCAATTAATTGTTCAGTCCAGATTCCTATATCTCTCTATTTGCTTTATTTGTAATTATTGTTATTTTATTACTGCTTCAACTTTTTTAAAGAGTCTGTTGCTGCCTGAACTTTTTAAAGCTTATGTGCAGCTGACTATGAATTAACCCAACATAACCCCCTTTCTAGCCAATAGAATATGACAAATATTCTAATAATGGGATGTCTTATCACTCCCTTGACTATATTATGTTACACACCACTCTGTCTTGCTAGCAGACTCACTTTAGAGACTCTCCTTATGGCTTTATGAATTAAACAGCTATGTTGAGAAAACCCACATGGCAAGGAACCATGGGAAGCCTCGGACCTGCTCGTAGCTGCTAAGAACTGAGCGTGGCCTCCAACTAACAGCTTGCAAGAAGTCACAGTGCTACAGTCACAAAGAAATTAATCCAGCCAACAAATTGAGTGAGCTGGGAAGCAGATTCTTCCCCAGTCAAGCCTCCAGATAAGACTGCAGCCAGCCAACACCTTGATTACAGCTTCGTGAGACCTTAAGCAGAAAATTCAGCTAAGCCTTGCCCAGACTCTTGATCACAGAAACTGAGATAATAAATGTGTGATATTTTAGCCAATAAGTTGGTGGTAATTTTTTACAAAGCAACAGAAAACTATTACAGCAGAAATTTAAAAATCACAATATATGAGAGTTTAATTAAATCTTGCTATGCTTTGTCTAAAATAACACAAAGCCAAAGATTTGCCTTACCAAAGTCAGACTGTCTTTAAAAAGGACTTACATTTAATGTCACCCTGAGAAAAACAGTTTTTCAGATTTAGCCAGACTTTTAAGAGGACACAATAATTTCTGGGGCAATAACCTAGGAAAATTGGTGTGTGCTATGTCTTAGTTAGAAAGGAAAATGGATGTCCATTAATCTTCACATTTTAAACCAACTTTGCATTCTTGGGATACTTTGTCATTATTTATTATCCTTTTTTATACATTGTTGGATTTAATTTGCTAAAATTTTAAGACATTTTTAATCAATGTCTATGAAGAATACTGATCTGTAGTTTTCTTTTAATGTCTTTGTATGGTTTTGGTATTTGAATAATGCTGTCTTAATAGAATAAATTGGAAAATATTCCCTCTGCTTCAACTTTCAAGTCTTCTATATCCTTACTGATTTTTTTCCACTTGTTCTATCAATATGGAAACTGCTGAAATCTCTTGCTCATACTGTGGACTTCTCTATTATTCCTTTTGGTTCTATCAGTTTTTGCTTCATGTATTCTGAAGTCTGTTATTAGGTGTATAAACATTTAGGATTGTTATGTCCACTTGGTAATTGATCCCTTTATCATTGTGAAATGGCCTCTTTATCCCTGATAATATTTTTTGCTCTGAGATCTCCTTTGTTTGATACCACTATAGCCACTATATCTTACTTTTGATTAGTGTTAGCGTGGTATATCTTTTTCCATTCTTTCATTTTTAAAGTTATCTGTGTCTTTATATATAAAATAGGCTTCTTGTAGCCCATTTACATTTAATGTCACTTTTAATATTGAGTTAAAATTTATCATCTTGTTGTTTTGTTTCTATTTAGCCCACTTGCTCTTGGAATTCTTTTTCTTCAATTTCTACCTTTTCTAATTTGAGGATTGAATTTTATGGTTCCATTTTATCTCCTTGATGTCATACTAGTTATAATTCTTTGTTCCAGTCTGTGTACGTGTATATTTATGTGTGTATGTGGTTATTTTAGAATTTACTTATCACAGCCTACTATCAAGTAATATTATAACACTTCATATATAGTAGTCTACCCCTTTATCTGTGGTTTTGCTTCCACAGTTTCAGTTACCCACAGTCAACCATGGTCTGAAAATATTAAATGGAAAATTCCAGAAATAAACAATTTATAAGTTTTAAATTGCATGTCATTCTGAGTAGCATGATGAAATCTCATATAGTCCCACTATATCCTGCCTAGTACATGAATCATCCCTTTGTCCGGTGTATCCATGCTGTGTCCACTACAAACTCATTAGTCACTTAGTAGCCATCTCAGTTATTGGATTGGTTATCAGAGAGAAAAAGAAAACCACATTTACAAAACATTTATTACAGTATATTGTTATAATTGTTCTACTTTATTATTAGTTTTTGTTAATCTCTTACTGTGCCTACTTTATATATTAAACTTTATCATAGGTATGTACATGTAGGAAAAAACATAGTATGCATAGGGCTCAATACTCTTCATGGTTTCAGGCATCCACTGGGGGTCTTGAAATATATTTCCCATTGATAAGTAGGGACTACTGTATAGTACAGAATGGTTACAACAGTATATTTCTATTTCTTTCCTCCTATTGTTTTCATACATTTTATAGGTATATGTTATAAATCTCATGATTTATTGTTAACATGTTTGCTTTTAGCAGTTACCTTTTAAAGAGATGTTTAAAACTAGAAAAAAAATGTCTTCTATATTTACACACATATTTACCATTTCTAGTATTCTCCATTTCTTTGCGTAGATCCAGATTTTCATCTGGTATCATTTTCCTTTTTATCATTACCTGTTCTGTAGGTCTGTCAATGATGAATTATTTCAGCTGTTGTGTGTCTAAAATGCGCTTGCTTTTCCTTCATTTCTGAAAAATATGTCCATTTGGTATAGAATTATAAGTTGACATATTTTTATTTTCAGCACTGCAAATGCTCCTCCACTATGTTCTGGCTTGCATTGTTTCCAACAAGATGTCCTGTGTCATTTTCACAAGGAGATAAAATGTCACTGGCATTCTTTATATTAATAAAGAATACTTTTATTCTTCTGAATGTAATGTGTCTTTTTTTTTACTGAATGCTTTTAATACATTTTCTTTATCACTGGTTTAATCTTTCTCCCTTATAACTGTTTTTAATATTTTCTTTTTATCACTGGTTTTTAATGGTGTTTATTCTTCATAAGTCATGCTTAGAGTTTATTGAGCTTGGATCTCTACGTTTATTGTTTTCAAGTGTTAATTCTTCAAATAATGTTTTTATTTCTCCCTCTCACTCCTCTCCTTTGACAATTCCAAGTACATACATCTTAGGCTGCCTGAAGTTTCCCACGGTTCACTGATGCACTATTGATTGTTTCTAATACCAGTGTGTATTAGTTTCCTAGGGCTGCCATACAAATTATAATAAACTGAGGCTTAAGACAACAAAGAGTTATTCCCTCACAATTCAGGAAGCCAAAAATCTAAAATCAATGTATTAGCATGATTGGTTCCTTCTGGACACTCTGAGGGAGAAACTGTCCTATGCATCTTTTCCAGCTTCTGGTAGTTGCCAGAAATCTTTGGCATTACTTGGCTTGTTGGTACATCACCCCAGTTTCTGCCTTCATCTTCACATGGATTACTATTTTCACTGACTGATTCCATTGTCTGAAAACTGTCCTTTCATATCTTTTGTTGTTGTTTTAGTTGTTTCAGTAGAAGAGCAAATACAGTCTCCATTCTCTATCTTGTCCAGGGGCAGAAGTCTCACACTAAACTTAAGGAAGACACAATTAGTGTGAATACCTTCTCCATGATACTCGGTATTTCTTATCCTGAAAATTACATATATGTTTCACACAGTACAATATCTTACATAGAATTAAATTACTAAAGAAAAAGCCAGGATTGAGTATTATGATAAACAATTTGGACAATCTCAGACATTCTTCTTTTAAAGAACTTAATTGAAATCATTGAGTTATACATGTAAGAGTTGTTGGAATGCACACCAACAGTGTTGTTCTAGGGATAGATATCTTTACCCTGTAGAATTCAATATTTGTAACTTTCAGGGCCCTTTAAAATAGGAGAGAAATTGAGTTAAAACTGTTAAGTGTATTTTATCTTTAAACTCTTCCATTTTGGAAATTTTTCATTAGTAGTTTTGCTTAGTTTTTCAAAAACCCTTGGGCCAGAACATGAAATTTGGATACTAATAAATTCTATAAAGTTGATAAAAATTTCTGTGAAGGCATATTGGTAGCCACCTACAGTCAGACTTTTTAAAGTCTAGTAAATGACAGGAAATCTTCAGTTTAGGGGATGCCCAAATCCCATTTCATTGCAGTCTCTGTGCTCACAAAGGATCCACTTTAATTATTTATGAGGAAAGAATGGTATACCATTCACTCATTTTTTTTCTTCAAAACACTTGCTGAGTGGTTTTCCCAATGACAGAATGGATACTAAGTTTGAATATTACAAATTTCCTGTAGTAGAGTTCTGTATAAGAATACAAGGAGAAAAATTGAGTTTAAGAAAGCTGAAAGGAAAATTCTTCAGCATTAAATTCTAGATGATATAGCTGAGCACCAGCACAAGAAGCCTCACAATGCTACCTACACATTGTAAGCCTGAAATATCTGTCTCTACAAGCCCAGACATTCCTTTAGCCTACAGCTGCTTTGGGTAGTGAGATTGCTTGACTTGCCATGGCAAGGTTCCATGTGTTATGAATATACAGTGGGGAAAATTATTTGAATAGACTCAATTGTATAATATGCCATATCCCACTGGGACTGGTCAGAGTAAAGAGAATGACAGAGCCTACAGTACAAACCATAATTGAATAGACTGTTTTTTCACCATGTTGGGAAAGACTATTAATTGGCGCATGTAGCCTTTTCTAAGATTTGTACATTGCATGCCAAAAATGGAAATAGTGACATTCTGAGTCACCTTTCTGTCAGGTATTAGACATTAATTCCTTCAGGAAATAAGTTCTTAACCACAAATTAGTCTAATTTGATAGTCTTAACCCTGTAGAAAAAGTTTCTCCTCAAACCCAAGATATTTCTATTTCTAGTAACAATTTTAGGTTTTTCAGGGAAGATAGTCTCTGACTTTTTATTATTGTTTATATTATATTTACCTGTTGCTGAGATACAAAGGACATCTCCTATTTCTCATTTTTTTCTAAAAAAAAATTTTTTTTGTTTTTCATTTACATCTGTGGCTTTGAGTCAGTCTTCAGGGCTCAGTTACCTGATGAAATAGAGCAGCAATTAAAGCCTGAATTTAGCCTCTCAGTGTTTTCAACATTATTTAGAAGCCTTTGTGTACTGGATCTCATCTGCTTCCTTATTTGTTACATCTGATTAGAAATAGTAATACAGGTGAGACTATTTTTCAGTCTTTGAGAGGGACATATATTTTTACTATTGTGAGAGCTGGGGATTAGCACCTTTCATTTAAAAACCAATATGAATAAAACAGTTGTTAAAAGAAATAATAATACTAACAATCAGACCCGATTTTTGGTAGTGCTCATATTTACTTGTTCATCTGGAACAAACATGAATATGGTAGACCAAGAACCAGCTTCATAATTTACCGAATCCAGTGCAAAATGAAAATATGGTCTCTTGCTCAAAAATTCTTTAAAATTTCACAGCAGAACATTAAACCAAGCACAAAGCCTTTATAAGTATAGAACTCTGTGACTGCATAGGTCACACACATTCAGACAAAAGTTACTGTTAAAATCTACTCATTAAAAATCCACTCATACTCTTTTGCTAAATTTCTTACTTATTTGAATGATTGATTGCACACATTATTTTATGGTCTTAATACCAATGCAGAGAAGTTTACAGTCATGCCATTAAAAAAGAGGAAAATAGCTGCTCATGATAAGGAAATTAAAACATTTCTATTTCAAAAATTTGATAATAATCCTAATTATCGAGTTTAATGGTACATTAGGACAGACCATTTAAAATGGATTTTGATTTTAACCTATCAGTGATCCCCAAACAGTTAAAACTCCTTTATGGTTCTTAAAATTTCTCCATCTGAAATCAGTTAGTCAATGTTGAATCCAACATCAATACTGAGAAGCCAAGGGGTAGAGATAGAACACATGAGAGAAGGCAATGGAGCCAAGGACATTAACATTTTGTTATCTCATGACTGCATACAGCAGATATACTGCATATTGTAACACTTCTTGTCTTAGTCCACTCATGCTGCTATAACTAAATACCATAGACTGGATGGCTTGGTGGAGTATGCGTCTGGAGGACATCTAACACGGGAACAATGGAAGCTGGTTTGAAGAAAACAGACTTGTTTATTATCAAGAAAATAGCTGCCTCTGATGGTAGTTCTTTTTTTCCTTTTATTTCCTCCCTCCCTAAATGCAAAAAAAAAAAATTATTTTTTGGTGCCTTGGTGTAAACAAAAAGAAGCTTGAAGTATTTTCGACATGCCTCCCAAATAGCTACTTTAAAATCTCAAAATTTCAGAAAATATCTAAGCTAGACTGCCTCTTACCAACAACAATTGGTGCCTACAAGAAGAGTGTCAACAGGCAAAGCAGTAAAGAGCCTTGATTTTTCCTTATATCCCTGTGTTGAAGGGCTTAGGATGCTCTCTGGAAAGGAAAATCTAGAAAATAGACAACTTCAATGTTAAATCTATGACAGATGCTTATAATTTCATAACATTAAGATAACATTAAGTTTTTGGTGAATGGGATAATCAGTCAAGACTTGTAGTAATTGAAATGTAACACTGAGGTGGGTGGTCTATCAGTTATAATAGTTTAGCTATTACTATGTTTTCATTAGAAGCCAACAATAAGATTATGCTAAAGACAATTGGATACTTCCTAGCAAAGCAGAAATAGAATGTAAAACTAAAAGCTAAAATGTTACCCTGTATTATGTAAAGAAAGTAGAGAATGTCAGATTAATGAATGACTTACTTATAAAAAAAAAATTGTGGACAAAGATTTAATCTGTGTTTGATAGTGGAAAGCTTGTTTCTATTTCCAACAGAGATCTCAGAACCATAATTTACATGAAAAACTGAAAAAGCTCACAAAACAACATACCAAGACTTATTTATCTTATTTATCCCCTCACATACTTAAAATTAGCGTTTAGCTGCTTACTTAATATACATGGTGTGTTTATTTTTTGTCCCAAGGAGAAATGACCCCAAAATACCACAGCAAGTATATACAGGAATGATTCTCCTGTTCTTTTCCAAAGACTAGAAACAACATAAATATTCATCGATATGGAAATGGTACATCCAAACATGGAATACTATGTAGCTACAAAAAGGAATAAGGCATCTCTCTCCATACTTATAAATAGGAATCTCCAGAAGATATTCAGAAGATATTTAATATGAAAAAGAAAGCTGCAGATCAATGTATACAGTATGTTAACTTATGTGTAAAAGAAAAGGAGGAATACTAAAATATACATTTGCTTTTATTTCCAAAGTGAATTAATGAAAAGCTAAACCAAAAACATAAATGATATTCTGGAGTGGGGAGAATCCAGAGTGGAAAGAAAAGGCATGAGAACAAAATTTCTCTGAAGGAACTTTAATTTATGCCATTAAAAGGAACAGGAGTCACCTCGAAGAGTTTTCACTGGCCAAAGAACAATTTGAGCATGAAAAATAACACTAACTCCACCTGATTAAAACACAACAAATACACATAAATTTTTGAATTCATAATTAAACTAATAAAGAAAAACTTTATTCATCACCATTTGAGGTTTGCTAAGGTACACACATTTATTATTCTGAAAAATGAATGAATGAAGGGAAAGAATCAAACATTTATCCTGCTTCTGTATACAAACTATATCCCAGAGTAACCAAATTGTTGATAAGGGAAATTTCTTCTTTATAGAATTCCAGCTAATACATCACCATTTTGGAACCTCTAGTGAAATAATGAATGAAATAACAGTTATCAGTGAGAGCCAAAACCCTAGGTAAAAAGTTAATGGAAGCTTTCTAGCGGGTAGATCAGGCTAGCAGCACTAACAGTTATCTCCTGATATGATGTAATAGGAAGTATAAGACACCATTTATGAAATACCCTGCACCCCTAATCAAACCTGATTTAAAATATGAGCCTTCATAACTTAATATCAATTTTAAGAAAATACAGGACATAGAACAAGTTAAATGACATCATAAGGTAAAAATTAGTCAAGTCTGGAATGCAGAAGCCTCTATGGATGAATGACCTATTTTCCTCAACAAATCAGAAAAGAAAAAGAGGGAGGGCTATTACAGATGAAAAGAAACTTGAGAAATATAACAACCCAATGCAACATATAGATTTTGTTTGAATCCTACTACTGCTGTAGTAAATTATTACAAACTTAGTGGTTTAAAACAACACAAATATCTTATAAATTTCTTATCCTCTAAAGGTCAGAAGTCTAAAAATGGACCTTATAGTGCTAAAATCAAGGTATTGAGACTGCATTACTTGTGGAGGCTTTGTGGGGAATTGGTGCCTTAGCTTTTCCAATTTCTGGAGGCTGTCCACACTCCTTGGCTAGTGGTCCCATTCCAGCAATGGCATCTACTTTCGCCATTATCTCTTTCTCTGACTCTGACCCTCCCTCTCTCATTTAAGGACCCTTGTGGTTACATTGAACGTACCCAGATAATCCAAGATAAGTTTCCCAGCTCAAGACCCTCAAGTTAATCATACCTGCAAAGTCCCCGTTGCCATGTACGGTAATTTATTCATAGGTTCCAGGGATTAGGATGTGGATATTTGATGAAGAGCAAGGGTAGAGGGGCGTTATTGTCTACATTTTCATAAAATTGGGAAATTTTTACCATAGATTGCATATCATATATAGGAATTGTTTTCATTTTCTAAGGCATATCATGGCATTGTAGTTTTACTTCTAGTGTAGCCCATCTATTGGAGATGCTTACTGAATTATTTTTAGGTGAAAGAATATGATATCTGGTAATTGCATTAAAATCTGTTTTAAAAAGAATAAGAGAAATAAATGAAACAAGATAGGCAAAATACTAAAAATTGTTAAAAGTTGGATTATGGTCACATAGGATTCAGAATACTTTTTCCTCTACTAGTGTGTATATTTGAAAATGTCTACAATAAAAGGTTTCCTTAAAAAATCAAAGATAATTGATATTGTTTAAAAGGAATGGGAAGGAAAGGGGAGAGTCTAGGGCTTCAGTGGACAATTCTTATTTATATATCTTTGCATACCAGTGTGAATGTCTGGTAGGATAAATTCTTAGACACAGAATTGCATTTAAAATGTTGATGATAATTGCTTTACATGCATACTAAGTTTGAACAATGAAGTGAACAAATGGTGGATGAGCCAGGTTTCTCACTGTCAGAGATGAAAAGTGGCCAATAAGTAAGAAGGGAAGGGTAGAATGAACACTGTGGTGCTAGATTTGAGTCAGAGAATTCAGTTTGAACTCATGTTTAGTTTAATTTACATACAGATAGATACAGACCAATTTTAAATGTATATGCTTACATGGGTTAGTACACATACCTATATTACCTAGATCTGTCCACTGAGATGACCTAAAAGCAATCACACCCCAGCAGCAAAGAACAAACCCAGCACCCACATCTTGGTTTCTAAATACCATTTTCCAATAAAAAAAAAAAAACTGGGATCCTTGGGAAAATGGCTGATTCTAGGGTTGCAGCAGGGAAAGAAAATAAAAGATAAGCCTGGAGTATCTTGTAATAGCAGAAAATGAGGAAACTTAGAAGAAAAAGAAAAAAAGAGGGCATGCCAATGGGACAGAGGAGTTGACCTAAAAGAGCTCTCAATAGCCAAACCTGGAACAACTTGACCAAACTAAATAACATAGCATTGTATTATAATCCCAAATTATAACATAAACATACATGAGTCCATACTGACATACATAAATGGTCAAATAAATAAATAAAATAGAAGAAACAAATTATCTTTATTGTGCATTAATGATTCCTCAATAAACTTGAAAAGAAAAAAATATTTGAGACAATTTACTAGTGGTGTTTACAGCTTAAGTAAAACACTTTTGCAAAATTTCACTCCCGGGATGCTAGAAAAATAGTTTTTCCTTTTATCCATCTCAAGAAGTTTCAGGGTGCTATTGTCTATATATCTAATGGATAGACCTTTTTCTAGCTGTCCCGAGGAAATATGAAATAGGAGTTTTGAAATCACCTGGCTCAAGCATAAATAAGGTACCTATGCTCAAGCCTGACTATAAAAGTAGAGATTATCTTGAGTGTAGTTTTCATAGTATGATTATGTTTTTCAAATTCACTTCAGCCATTAATATCAAAATCTCAAAATGATGGAATGTCTTGGTTAACACTTTATTAAGGCGGAGGCATGGCACCTCCTTGATAGTAAAATCTCCTTAATATCATCACATAATGCTGATTTCCATTCTATAATCCATATGAACTGTAGCCCACATTATTACAGAGAATTTCCAGTAGGTAAAATGAATACCAAACTCTGGGCTAAAGTCTTCTATAGAATACTAAAATATAAAGTAAAATTGATTTTGAAATTGATTGCTAATTCCTACAAAACATCTTTTTAAAACTGAAGAAATGTGTACCTGTTCTTAAAATGGAGTTGCAACACTGTACAACAACTCTACAGACACCCAGAACAGAATAATGTGTTTCCCAAATAAATTCAGATTAGACACATTTGGTAAATTGGACAAAGAAGAATATAGTGTGTGACGTTCTTTTTAATCAACAAAGCATTTAGCATATTGTGATAAGCAAAACACCACATTTAGAAAAAGTAAAGATTACTGATTATTTACTATTTTTCTATAAACTTTTTGTTTAAAATGGAAGACGAAATTTTAAAAACTCAGCTATGAAAGCAATAGGAATAATAAAATCCTAAAATATGCACTATATTTGCAGTAATAGTAAATGACAGAAATGAGGATTATGCAAAAAATCTAGAGGTTTGAATGGCAATAATAAATTGCTCAAAACTTCAAGTTACACAGTTAGAAAATAGAAACTTTGATAAACAATATCAATTTCTACCTTTTGCATTGAAAAGATGAAGTCTTTAAGTAATTCTTTTTTTTTCTCAACTATAGCTTGCCCAGTGACCTGAGATTCGTACTATCCTCATTCTCTAGGGAATAACATGAAAGTGATTGTTTGAAAATAAAACGAGAGATTGAAACACTGTACTTCAGAAGACAGAATCAGTTACCTGACATTCAATACCAATCCTCACTGTGTTAAGAATGTCAGTGTTCCACATGCCCCACTCAGGAAAAGAGTTGTTTCAATACACGCTTCTGTGGCTTTATTCCGTTTGGTTACACCTCAGGGAGTTTAATTTCATGCAAAGCTTTCAGATAGTGCTTTCCAGTGACAGGAGCAAGGCCAGGTATCATAAGGCAGCACTTAGAAGTTCAGAGAAAATGAAAGCAATCTGGGCTGCTAATATTTGATAGAACTTTGGTCTTGCCCTAGAGTCAGCCTTTGAGAACGGAGATAGAAGTAGAGTGTTGGCAACTCCTGAGATAATAAAAAATGTAAACATAATGAAATTAAAGATGATCTGGTTGTATCTGGGGCTTATATTATGGCCATAAAGGGAAATGGCAATGAGAAGTGAATGTCAGAGATTTAACTAAACTGAATTGATTTCACGAAAGGCTTAAAAATTAGCCTGGCTGGGAAAAGAGAGGTAAAACACCTGCACTACTAGTCCACACACGAACAATGCATTTATTTTCAAACAAAGAGCAGATAATGCTCAAGCTTTGGAAGGGGAGATCTATTTTTCAGAGAAAATGTGGACACCTGAAAGAAACACAAGGGGCATTGTGTTTAGGAATGAAACATGTGATCTAGGGAAATGCCAGTTTATCCAAGTTTTGGCTGGGTTACTGCTTTGTTAAGAGAAGGGACATATTTTTGAAACAACTGTGATTAACTGAGGTTTAATGTACCCTCTTGTAATTATCTATAATTTTAAAAGATTACATTATAGCTTGTATGCCTGGTTAAAAAACAAATCAGGTGATGTTTTTTAAAAATACAACATCACCTGTGTTTTATTGTTTAGAATTCATCCCCAAAATACAGAGGAATTGTAGGTTTTGCTGTTTACTAAGAGTAATTTTCCTGATTCGATTTGGCTTCTCTCTTTACCTTTAGTTTCTTAACATGTTTATGTCAGCATCAATTATTTAAAATTTCTCAAAGTTTATGTAATCATGTTAATTAACTAAAAATTTATTCTACACAAATGGAATTTCCAGTGAGATAAACTTTTATAATTTATCTTTAGTGTTTCATGTTCTCCTTAATTTAAAGGGTAATGCCTGAGTGAATTTTTCTTATATCATTCTAGAACTCATAGACACAAGAACTCTCTGAGTCACAAGTTAGAACATAGACTGAGTCTCACACCATTTCTGAAAAAGAGGGAATTTTCCTAGATCTAGTCTTCTTTAGCTGTGTGACCATAACTTAGCTTCTCTATCTTTCTTTTCTATATCTGTAAAAAGTTAGGGCTTATAAACTGTTACCAATACATTTACCAGTCTCTTCGATCAACATTGTTTCTTAGACCCAACTCCTTTCTTCTGCATTCAGATTTTTCCTAACTGAAGTACATCACTTAGCGTTCTCTCTGAAAAGATCTGTGAGTTTTGCTCTTGAATATTTTGGGTAGCAACTTTTAAGTAACAGATAATTTACCTCAGCCCTTAGAAGATATTATTTCATTTGTATTATATTAATGCTGATGAAAAAGTTTTCAGACTGTCATTCATTTATAAGCAATCAATCTTTTCTCTAAGACTGGAAAAGGATAATTGAAATTGAAGAGTAATTTAAGGTTTCTATCTTATTTACCTGAAGGATGGATGTTAATTAACTTTCAATTTGTTAAGACATTTATACAATTTAAGAAAACCACTGAAATTACAGAATTTATAACTAACAAACCAATAGAAGGGGAGAAAAGAAACAAAATTGATCAAATCATGAAAGGAAAGAAAAGGGGAAAGCTGAAAAAAAGAGTAAATGAAAGCACAAAATGAGATAATAGAAATAATTCTAAATATGTCAGTAATCGCTCAGTAGCATAAACTGACTAGATATGAGACAGACTTCAAAACTGTTACTTTCTTAAATCCAGCTATATATGCTGTTAACAAAAGTCATTTAAAGCCCAAGAACACAGAAATTTTGGAAGAAATATTATAGAAAAAGATATACCAATGGATTCTGGAAAGATCACAGAGTAGAAAACACCAGGAATCAGTCTCCTCATCTTGACAAAAAATGCCTGGCAGAATCTGTCTGCTTTAATTATTTTGGAAGTCTGGAATCTATTGAAGGCTTATAACTTCCAGGGAAAGATCTGGATGATAAATTGCGGTTAATTTTGGTCAGTCTCATCTCTTACACAGTAATAGCTACCTATCCTACCCCTAGGCCTACGGCAGGCAGCTGTGTCCATGTTCTTGGAGCAGCTTGTACATGGTGATGGGAGGACAAAAAAGACCCTGTCCTTCAAATATTAGGGATCTGTTCTCTGATCAATGATTGCTGCTTCTGAGCACAAAGGTTCAGACAAAGAGGGGAGCAGCCATTGTTTTTGCCCTTATCTGGCTGAGTGACTTCCAGTAGATTCAAAGGGCTAGTGCCTTTCCTCCCTCCTTTATTTTTCTCCTTTGGAGAGGCACATATTAAAGATTTTTTTTAAACTGCATATGTGGGGAAAGTTATAAATCCGGATAATACACAGAAGAGAATTAAGAAGAACTTAAGTTTACACCTCAAACTGTCCCTCAGCACAGAGATAGTGTACAACAATAAAAAAAAAAACTAACAATAACAATAACAAAAATACCAGCAAACCCAGGCAAAGGGGAAGAATATGATTTCCAGAGTTACCATATTATTAGATTCAACTGTCCAGTTTTCAATGACAAAATAAAATCACAAGGCATATGAAGAAAATGGCAAAGTGTAGTCTATTCAAAAGAAAAAAATAAGTCAATAGAAATCATCCCTGAAAAAGATCTGTTGGCAGATATACTAAAGACTTTAAAATGATTGTCTTAAAAATGCTCATAATGCTAAAGAAAGATGTGGAGAAAGTTAAGGGAAAAAAGTATGAGAAAATGGGAATATTAATAGAAAACAAAAAAGAAATTCTGAAGCTAAAAATACAATAATTGAAATGAACATTTTACTAGAGGAATTCAAGGGCAGCTTTGACCAGCCAGAAGGAAAAAATCCATGAACTTGAAGATAGGACAATAGAAATTATCAAGTCTGAGGAATGGTAACAACAACAAAAAAAAAAATTGAAGAAAAGCAAGCAGAGCCCAAGGGACCTGTAGTACATATTCAAGCAGACTAACATACACATTTTTGGAATCCCAGAAGGAGAAGAGAGAGGAAAAAGGCAGAGAGAATATTTGAAGAAATAATGGTCAAAAACTTTCTAAATTTTATGAAAGACATGATTATAAACATCCAAGAACTTATTATAAACATGATTATAAACATCCAACAAACTTAAAGATTAACTCAAAAAGACCAACACTGAGGCACATTACAATCAAACTTTTAAAAGACAAAAACAAAGACAAAGAAAATCATGAAAGCAACAAGAAAGAAGCCAATCATCACATACAATAGATCCTCAATCAGATTATAAGTAGATTTCTCATCAGAAACTTTGGAGGTCAAGAGACAATACGCTAATATATCCAAAGGGCTAAAAGACAAAAAAACTGTCAACCAGAAGTCTATATCTGACAAAACTGTTTTTCAAAAGTAAGGAGTAAATTAAGACAGTCCCAAATATACAAAAACTGAATGAATTCATGACTACTAGACCTGCACTGAAAGGGAGTCCTGCAAGGTGAAATGAGAGGACACTAGACCCTTACTCAAAGACAATGAAGAAATAAGATCTCAAAAAAGTTCAATACATGTGCAGTTACAAAAGCTAGTATTATTGTAAACATGGTTTGTAGCTGCACCTTTAATTTTCAACATGATTTAAGAGGCCAATACATATAAGGGGAAAAAAATTATTAGCCTAAAAGCTAGTTTATTATAACTTTGGTTTATAAGCTCAAATTTTGATTTCTACATAATTTAAAAGAAGACTGCATTATAAATAATTATTATTAGTTTATGTTTTGGAGAACATAATGTATTAAAATGTAATTTTTATAATATCAACAACCAAAGGAGTGGACATACAATGGTAAAGGAGAAGAGTTTTTGTATGTTACTAAAGCTAAACTTGTACAAATTCAAATTAGAGTGTTATAACTTAACAATGTTAAATATAATCCCCATGGTAACCACAAACAAAATAGTTACAGAATATACACAAAAGGAAATGAGATAAGAACTTAACATTGAACTATAGAAAAGTCAACAAAAGAGAAAAGAAAACAGTAATGCAGAAAATGAGGGACAAAAAAACTAGAAGGCATATGAAAACAAATAGAAAAATGACAGAATAAGCCATTCCTTATCAGTAATTATTTTAAATGTAAATGGATTAAACTCTCAAATCAAAAGATGACATTGGAATAATGAATAAAAGCATATGATCCAACTACATGCTGTCTACAAGGGACTCACTTATTTTTGTTCTTTTTTAAAATTTTTTTCCCATTACATTTGACATTCAATATTATATTAGTTTTGAGTGTACAGCACAGTGGTTAGACATTTATATAACTTACAAAATGATCCCTCCAATAAGTCTAGTATCTACCTGGAACCACACATAGGTATTACAATATTATTGACTATATTCTCTGAGCTGTACTTTGCATTCCCATGACTATTTTGTAACTGCCAATTTGTACTTCTTAATTCCTTCACCTTTTTCACCTAGGCTCCCTAACCCCTCACCCATCTGACAATATCAGTTTGTTTTCTATATCTATGAGTCTGTTTCTGTTTTGTTTGTTGACTTTGTTCTTTAGATTCCACATGTAAGTGATATCATGTGGAATTCATCTTTCTCTGTCTGACTTATTTCTCTTAGCATAATATCCACTAGATCTGTTCATGTTATCATAAATGGTAAGACTTCATTCTTTCTATGACCGAGTAATATTTCATTGTATATTTACATATACCACTTCTTCTTTATCCAATAGTCTATCAATAGGCACTTAGATTTCTTCCATATCTTGGCCTTTGGTAAATAGTGCTGCAAAGAACATAGAGATGTATATATCTCTTCAAATTATTGTTTTGGTTTTATTGGGATAAATACCCAGAAGTGGAATTTTGGGGCCATATCCTACTTATATTTTTAATTTTTTGAGGAACTTCCATACTGTTTTCCATAGTGGCTGCACCAATCCAAAATCCCACCAACAGTGCATGAGGGTTCTCTTTCCTCCACATCCTTGCCAACATTTGTTATTTTTTGATTTATGGATGATAGCCATTCTGACAAATATGAGAGGATATCTCATTCTGGTTTTACTTTGCATTCCTCTGATGATTAGTGAAATTGAGCATCTTTCCAAATGTCTATTGGCCATCTGTATGTACTCTTTGGAGAAGTGTATATTCAGGTCCTCTGCCCATTTTTTAATCAGATTTTTTTTCATGTTAAGATGTATGAATTATTTACATATTTTTGGATATTAACCCCATATCAAATATATCATTGGTAAATATCTTCTCCCATTCAGTATGCTGTCTTTTCATTTTGTTGATGGTTTCCTTTACTATGCAAAAAGTTTTTAGTTTGATGTGGAACTAAAAAAGAAGAACAAACTGAACCCAAAGTTATCAGAATGAAGAAAATAAAGAGTAGAGCTTAGAGAAGAGATGTGAGAAAATGGCATATAATAGAGGTTATGCTCATCTCTCTGGGGACCAAATCAAAGTTGTGACAGAAACAAGGAGCAGCAGCAAGGAAAAAATCACTTGGGATCTAGATGAACAAGCCATACAACTAGGGAGAAATCCAAGAAATCGTCCTGAAATGGCAAAAGGTAGGATGGGGTGAGGACGCGGGGCTTCCCTGTCTCGAGCAGCACCAGCAGCGGCAGCAGCAGCAGCTGCAGCAGTAGCAGCAGCTGCAGCAGTAGCAGCGGCAGAAGCCTCTTAAAAGGGCCGCAAACACAAGCAGGTTTTTGTGGTGAAGGACCTGCTTGCTCTGAGCACCAGTGCTGATTTGGCTGCATGCAGGGGGCACCAGGGACTTACAGAAAAGCATTGTCAGAGTGAGAGCTGAGGTGAGACCCACTCTGTACAGAAGTGCCAGAGGCATCCATTGTTCCCTGTTGAGCCATATCCCTTACCATTGCATGGACACAGCTCTGTCATAGCCGTGAGGTCATCAAGCTGAATAACAGAGGTCGTTCCACCCAAAATATTCCATGAAACCCCATCTACCCAACTCGTGGCCCTGCCCAAGCCAATCCAGGTATAGCCTCAGCGAGTCAGGTGCTCCTTGCTGAGCAGCACCTAGACTCACACACTGGAGGCTACTGGCCTCGGTTTCTGGTGTGGCCTTTTGAAGCAACTATAAGCACAGCATTTGTGGATTGCTTGCTGAATCTTAACAGGTGGCCCTGGAGGGGCACAGGCTTGGGCTAAATTTGGCCTGCAGCTGAACCTCTCTCAGGACTGTGTCACTGGACACCTACTTCAAAAATCCACAGTAATAAGGCTGGCAGACTTAGGAGCTTTTCTTAGTACATAGAAACAGACATGGAAAGACAGCCAAAATGGGAAGACAGAGAAGTAGAAGCCATAGGAGAGAACAGAACAGAGATCCAGATATAATGGAGTCAAGTAATCTAACAGATGCAGAGTTCAAAACACTGGTTATAAAGATGCTCAATGAAATTTTGGGAAGTGTCGAGAACTTCAACAAAGAGATATAAAAACATAAAAATGAAAAAGCAAATTATAAAAGAGAACTAGTCTGAAATGAAAAACACACTATCTGAGATGAGAAGTATATTAAATGAAATAAACAAAGGAATAAACAAAGTGAACAAAGAAAAGGATCAAATGTCCTATCTAGAGGACGGGAAAGCCAAGGACACACTATCAGAATGGCAAGGGATAAAATGCCAAGACTTTAAAAATAATTTAAGGAGCATACGGAACACTATTAAGGGTTCAAGTACCCATCTGATCAGTGTAACTGAAGAAAATCAAGATGTTGAACAGCTATTTGAAGAAATAATGATGGAAAACTTCCCTAACCTGGTGAAAGAAATAGACATGCAATCCCAGGAAGCTCAAAGAATCCTAAAAAGCAGGAACCCAAAGAGGCCAACACCAAGATACATCATAATGAAAATGCCAAAGATTAAATACAAAGAAAGAATATTAAAAGCAGCAAGAAAAAAATAGGTAGTTACCTACAAGGGAGCACCCAAAAGACTGGATGCTGATTTATCAAAAGAAACTATGCAAGACAGAAGGGCTTGGCAAAAAATATTCGACAGAATGAAGACCCAATATCTACACCCAAGAATACTTTATCCAGCAAAGCTATCATTTAGAGTTGAAGGACAGATAAAGAGCTTCCCAGACAAAAATAAGATAAAGGAATTTATCACAACCAAGCCAGTATTATAGGAAATGTTGGAGGGACTTCTTTAAAAAGAAAAAACATGTATCAAAAACAGGAATAAAGAATGGTAACAACTACATTTCTATCAATAAGTATCTTAAATGGAAAAGAATTAAGTACTCCAACCAAAAGATAGAGTGGCTGAAAAGATAAGAAAACAAGACCTCCTAAAAAAAAAAAAAGAAAAAGAAAAGAAAACAAGACCCTTACATATGCTGCCTACAAAAGACTCACTTCAGATTAAAAGACACACACAGACTAAAACAAAGGGGATGGAAAAAGATATTGCTTTGATGGAACTAGAAGTTATTTAAGTCAGACAGAGAAAGATAAGCACTATACGATTTCACTTATATGCAGAATCTAAGGAAGAAAAAGAACAAACTAATCAAAAACAGACTCACAAATATAGTGGACAATTTGGTGACAGACAGAGGTCACTGGGATGCAGAGCCCAGCATAGGGAATGCAGTTAGCACTAATACGTTGGCTAGGTGGAGGGTCAGGGGAGAGAGGGAGCATTGGGGAAATCGTTTTACAAACCATACAGATGTCTAACTAATGTAATGTATACTTGAAACTAATTAAAATAAATTTTAAAAAAAGATTAGAACTTAGATAAATGAAAGAGAGAATGGAAAACAGTACAGAAAATTAATGAAACAAAATGTTGGTTCTATGAAAAAAAATCAATGAAATTGACAATACTTTTAGCTAGATGAACTAAGGGAAAAAAGAGAAGACTCAAATTTCTAAAATCAGAAGTGAAATTGAGGACATTGCTACCGATTGTGCAAAAATAGATTATAAGAAAGTACCATGAATCTGTTTATAGCAGCATTATTTACAATAGCTAAATCATAGTAGCAACCCAGTGTTCATTAGCAAATGAACAGATAAGCAAAATGTGGTGTGTACAATGAAATATTATTCAACCTTAAAAAAGAAGGAAATTCTACAATATGCTACAATATGGATTGACTTAAGGACATTTTGCTAAGTGAAATGAGCTGGTCACAAAAACACAAGCACTGCATGATCCCACTAATATGGGGTACTTGGACAGCCAGCAAGGAAATGGGCATCTCAGTCACACAACCATGAGGAACTGGATTTCTGCCACAATCATATGAGCTTAGAAGAAGACCTCAGCTCTAGATGAGAACACAACCTGGCCAAGCCCTGAATTTTTATCCTTGTAACACCCTGAGTAGAAGGACAAACAAGAGAAAAAATAAAATAGTCAATATAAATCAATTCTGAGATGATACAGATGTTAGATTTAATAAAGACTTTCAAAGTTTGATAAACACATTCAACGATGTAGAAGAAAATATGTTCAAAGGGAATGTGGTTTAAATAAGTGAATAGACAGCAAAGCTCAGCAGAGAAACATGAACTATAAAAAATAAAACCCATTATTTTAGATTAGGCAATGGATTCTTAGATATGACACCAAAAACAGGAGCAAAGAAAGAAAAGTAGATAAATTGGACATCATCAAAATCAAAAACTTGTGTGCTTCAAAGGAAACTATTAAGAAAGTGAAACTATAATCCATAGAATTTGAATTTATCTGAATTGCAAATCATATTAGGGACTTATATCTAGAATATATAAAGAAATCCCACAACTCAATAAAATGACAAATATCCCAATTAAAATAATGAGCAAGGATATGAATAAACAATCTCCAAGGAAGATATACAAAAGGCCAATAAACGTATGAAAAGAAACCAGACATCAGTAGCCATCAAGGAAATGCAAATCAAAACTACCATGAGAAAGCACTTCACTCCCTCTTAAGATGGCTTAAAACAAAAAGTCAGATAACAAGTGTAGGCAAGAATGTAGAGAAGTCAGAATCCTCACACACTGCAGGTGGAAGTATAAAATGGTATAGCCACTTTTGAAAACAATCAGGCAGTTTCTCAAACAGTTAAACATAGAGTTACCATCTGACCAGTAATCCCACTCCTAAGTATCTAACCAAGAGAAACAAATATAGCCTTCAGCCTGTCTGACCAGAGAACCTAACCATAGCACACAGGAAGCTGTGTAGCCCATTCAACAGCCCTATATATGATGGCACTTGATTAGAAAACATAGCCTGTGGCTTCCCCTGTCTGTAAAGCAAAACTCGTGGCTTCACTTGAGCAGACAATTCAGTGCATACTCTGGCTTGATTCCAGTCCCCAAACAACAAGTTACACAGGTCCTGGTTCCTGCCCTGCTGTCCTGCCAGGGCAGTAAAGCTAATTCATAGTCCCATCTACTACTAAATATAGTACCCACTCCTGATCATCTAACAAATATGACCAGAGAATCCAGGTAACCACAGAGCTCATCCTACAGCCTCACTTGGGTAGGGAACCAAGCCAACAATCCTATCCAAATATTCTCATCTAGAGGCACACACCCCAATCACCACCCTCAGAGCTTGACCAGCTGCCTTCCCCCAAAAGAGACCATAATAGCAGGTCCCAGCAGCCCAAAAACATTAACAGCAGATACAGTCAGGATCCCAATTGAGCACACCAGTGCAAAACTATAAAGATTCCTCAAATAAACAAATACCGACATAAGGAATCAAGGATCACAAAAAATCAGGTAAATATAACACTACCAAAGGAAACTAATAAAGCTCCAGTAATGCCCTAAAGAAATGGAGATCTATGAACTGTCAAAGAATTTAGAATAATCCTCTTAAGGAAGTTAGTGAACTACAAGAAAATAAAGATACACAACTTAAAAAAAATTAGGAAAATAATACGTGAACAAAACAAGAACTTTCACAAGGAAATAACAACCTTTTAAAAAAGAACAGAGATAAGGCCTTTGATAGCATCTATTAAAGAAAAATTTAGCCATAGCGTCACCTAGATGCAAGTGAGAAGTTTATTAATCCTGATTCTCTCTCCTACTGGTTCATTGCTTTCCCAAGTCAGAGAATTGAGCTTATCTCTATTAAGCTACCTACTTACCTATTAGGAAAAATTTTAAATGATTGATCACTATGAGAATGCAACCATCTGATTTTCATCTGATTAGATGCTAAGGATTATGAAGGTGGTTGGCCCAACAATTCCAGGGTCTGATCATTTCTACAGTGTAGAATCACTCAAAGTTCATTCTTAAAAATTTTTCTAAAATGTTAGATTACTCACCACAAAAAAGAAATGGCAATTACATGACATAAAATAGATGTTAGCTAACACTATAGCGGTGATCATTTTGTAATATATGTGTATCAAATCAACATGTTGTACATCCTAAACATACACAATGTTATCTGTCAAGTATATCTCAATAAAGCTGGAAAATAAAGTGTTAAATTATGTTCCAAAAATAAAAAATAAAAAACAAAAAAAGAACAGAAATCCTAGAGTTGAAAAATACAATAATTAAAATGAAGAATTCAATACAGAGTTTCAAAAGTAGACTCAATCATGCAGAAGATAGAATTGGCTACCTGGAAAACATTAGGAATTACCCAGTCAGAGGAGCAAAAAGAAAAAAAATAAATAAAAAGAAGTGAAGAAAGCATACAAAAATTATGAGACACAATGAAAAGAAACAATATTCACATTATGGAAATACCAGAAGGAGAAGAGAAAAAGAAAAAGACAGAAAATATATTTAAAACAATAATGGTTGAAAAATTCCAGAACTTGGAGAAAGAAATGTACATCCAGATCAATGAGGCCCAATGGATCCCAAATATGTTAAACCCAAATAGGGCTACTTTGAGACACATAATTAAATTGTCAAAAATCAAAGACAAAGAAAGAAATTAAGAGCAGCAAGAAGAGAGAAATTACATACAAGGGAACCCCCATAAGAATAGCTGTGGATTTCTTAACAGAAACTTTTCAAATCAGGAGAAAATGGGATAACATTCAAAATATTGAAAGAAAATAACTGTCAACCAAGAATTCTATACTGGCAAAGCTGTCCTTTAGTAGAAAAAATTGAAAATCCTTCCTAAACAAACAAAAGCTGAGGGACTTTATTACTACCAGACCTGCCGTACAAGAAATGCTAAAGGGAGTTGAGTAGAAGTACAAGAACACTAATTAACACATAAAAAACATAAAAAGTTAAAATAAACCTCACTGGTATGGTAAATATATAGTGGTGCATAATTCGTTTATAACTATAGTTTAAAAGTTTTTAAAAAATGAACATAGGAAAAATAAGCATAACTACTACAATCTGTCGTTAGTTACACAATATAAAAAATATGTAAATTGCAACAGCAATAACCTAAAATGTAAGGAAGAGGAGAGGAAAAAGTGAAAGTTTACAAATTCCATTGAAGTTATAAATTTAAAATAGATGTTATAACTCTAAGATAGTTTATGTAAACTTTATGGTAATCATAAGGGGAAATCCTTTAGTAATTACATAAAAGAACATTGTAAAAAAAGGTCAAAGTATACTAATAAAAGATATCAAAACATACAAGAAAAGACAGCAAGATAAGAAACAAGAAATAACAGATCTACAAAACAACCAGAAAAGGAAAAACAAAATGGCAATAGTACGTCCTTATATACCAATAATTACTTTAAATGTAAATGAATTAAATTCTCCAATTAAAAGACATAAAAGGACTGAATGGATTTTTAAAAAAAGATTCAACAATATGCTGCCTCATTTAAAGACTTTCATGGACTAAGTAAGAATGAAGGAATGGAAAAAAACATTTCAAGCAAATAGTAACCCCCTCCCCAAAAAACGCGGGAGTAGCTATACTTAGACAAAATTAACTTTAAAAATAGCAAAAAGAGGCAAAGAGCATCACTATATAATGATAAAGTGGTCAATACATCAAAAAGATATAACAATTATAAATATTTATGTGCCCAAATTTAGAGTACCTAAATATATAAAACAAAAACTAACAGAGGCAAAAGAAGAAATAAACGGTAATACAGTAATAGCTGGAGACTTTAATACCCCACTCTTAACTACGCATAGGTCATTTAGACAGAGAATCAATAAACAGCAGATTTAAACAACACTATAAGTCAAATGGCCCTAACATATATGCAACATTCTATCTAACAGTAGAATACACATTCTTTTCAAGTGCACGTGGAACATTTTCTAGGATAGACCATATGTTAGGCCACAAAACAGGTCTTAGTAAATTCAAGAAGACTGAAATCATATCAAATATCTTTCTTTGACCACAATAGCATGAAAATAGAAATCAATAGGAAGAAAACAAAAATTCACAAAACACATGGAAATTAAACAACACTCTCCTGAACAACCTATAGATCAAAGAAAAAAAATAAAGGGACTATAAAAGAGTTTCTTGAGACAAACAAAAATGAAAACACAACATATCAGAAATTTTGGGATGTGGCAAAAGCAGTTCTAAAAGGGAAGTTCATAGCAGTAAATGCTTACATTAAAAAGCAAGAAAGATCCCAATCTAACTCTGTACCTTAAGGAACTAGAAAAATAAGAACAAATTTAAGGCCACAGTTAGCAGAAAAAAAAAAAGAAATAATAAATGTAAAAGCACAAATAAGTGAAATAGAGAGCAAACAATAGAAAATATTAACCAAACTAAGAGTTGGTTCTTTATAAAGACAAATAAAATTGACAAACCCTTTGCTAGACTAACCAAGAGGAAAAAAAGAAAAGACTCAAATCAACAAAATTATAAATGAAAAAGGAAACATTACAACGGATACCACAGAAATTCAAAGGATCTTAAGGGGCTACTATGGATAACTATATGCCCACAAACTGGACAACTTAGAAGAAATGGAAAAATTCTTAGAAACATACACTTAACAAGACCAAATCAGGTAAAAATAGAAAATCTGAATGGACCAATTGCTAGTTAGGAGATTGAAGCAGTAATCAAAAATATCCCAGCAAAAAAAAGCCCAGGACCAGACTGCTTCATGGGTGAATTTTACCAAACACTTAAAGAAGAATGAACAACAATTCTTCTCAAACTCTTCCAAAAAATCAAAGAAGAGGAAACACTCCCAAACTCATTTTATGAAGCCAGCATTATCCAGATACAAAAAAAAAAAACCAAAAAACAAAAAAAAGACATACTAAAAAAGAAAACTACAGGACAATATCCTTGATGAATATAGATGCAAAAATTTTGGTTTGCAATAAAATACTTGCAAACCAAAATCAGCAACACCTTAAAAAAATCATTCACTACAATCAAGTGAGATTTATCCCTGGGATACAAAGATGGTTCAACATACACAAATCAATCACTATAAAACGTCACATTAATAAAATAAAAGAAAAGAATCATATGATCATCTCAATAGATTCAGAAAAGCATTTGACAAAATTCAATATCCATTCATGATAAAAAAATATCTTAACAAATTAGGAACAAAAAAAGGAACATATTTCAACATAACAAAGGCCATAGATGACAAGCCCATAGCTAACATTATACTCAGTGATGAAAGGCTCAAAGCTTTTCCTCTAAGATCAAGAACAAGACGAGTGTGCCCACTCTCACCACTCCTATTGTACATAGCACTGACAGCTCTAGCTAGAGCAATCAGTCAAGAAAAATAAAGGTATCATAATTGAAAAGGAAGAAGTAAAATTGCCTCATTTGCAGATGACACGATATTCATAAAAATTCAATCAAAAAACTGTTAGATCTAATCAATGAATTCAATAAAGTTTCAAGATACAAAGTTAACATGCAAAAATAAATAGCACATCTGTACACAATGAGTTTTCTGAAAAAGAAATAAATTGATCCCATTTACAATAGCATCAAAAACAATAAAATACTTATGAATAAATTTAAGTAGGTTAAAGATCCCTACTCTGAAATCTATAAGACACTGATGAAAAATACTGAAGAAGACACAAATAAATGGAATATTCTGTATTTATGAATTGGAAAAATTAATATTGTTAAAATATCAATACTCCGAAAAGCCATCTATAGAGTCAACACAATCCCTATCCAGATTCCAAAGGCATTTTATTTCAGTTCTCATTTTTTTTTTTTAATTAAGTTTATTAGGGTAACATTGGTTAATACAATTATATAATTTTCAGGTGCACATTATAATTTGACATCTGTATATTCTATTATGTGTTTACCACCCAGAGTCCAGTTTCCTTCAGCTACCATATATTTGATCTCCTTTACCTACCCTCCCTCTACCCCTCTATATTTGACCCCTTTTACCCCGTCTACCTCCCCCTCCTTTCTGACTCTCTACCTTCTGGTAACCACTAGTCTATAGTCCATGTCCATGAGCCTCTGTTTGTTTGTCCTGTTCATTTGTTGCTTTAGGTTTATATCCCATATATAAGTGATATCATGTGATTTTCAACTTTTTCTGTCTGGCTTATTTCTCTTAGCATGATTATCCCGAGGTCTATCCACGTTGTCACAAATAGCAGTATTTCATATTTTCTTATGGCTGAGTAATATATGTACCACAGGTTCTTTAGCCAATCATCTATCATAGGACACTTCGGTTCCTTCCATGTCCTGGCCACTGTGAATAATGCGGCGATGAACATCGGTGTGCAAATATCTTTTCAGACATGGGTTTTCAAGTCTTTGGGGTAAATACCCAGTAGGGGGATTGCTGGATCATATGGTAGATCAGTTCTTAGTTTTTTGAGGAACCTCTATACTGTTTTCCATAGCAGCCGTACCAATTTGCAGTCCCACCAGCAGTGTGTTCCTTTTTCTCCGCATCTCCTCCAACATTTGTTACTACTAGTCCTGTTGATTATAGCTATTCTAACAAGTGTGAGATGACATCTCACTGTGGTTTTGATTTGCATTTCCCTAATAGCTAGCGATGTTGAGCATCTTTTTAAATATTTGTTGGCCATTTGTATGTTCTCTAGGGAGAACTGTCTGTTCAGGTCCTCTCCTCATTTTTTGATTGGATCATTTGTTTTTCTGTTGTTAATGAGTTGCTTGCAAATATATCTTTCGCATTCAGAGAGTTCTCCCTTTACCTTGTTGACAGTTTCTTTTGCTGAGAAGAAGCTTTTTAGTTTGATTTGGTCCCATTCATTTATTTTAGCTTTTACTTCCTTTGCCTTTGAGGTCAAATTCATAAAATCCTCTTTAAGTCCAAGGTCCTTGAGTTTGGTTCCTATGTTTTCTTCTATGCATGTTATTGTTTGAGGTCTTATATTCAGGTCCTTAATCCACTTTGAGTTAATTTTGGTGTGTGATGATAAATAGTCTAGTTTCATTTTTTTGCAAGTGGCCTTCCAATTTTCCCAGCACCATTTAGTGAAGAGGCTTTCCTTTCTCCACTGTATGTTTTTGGCTTTTTTGTCAAAAATTATTTGCCCACATAAATATGGGTTTACTTCTGGACTCTCGATTCTGTTCTACTGGTCTGTGTGTCTGTTTTGCTGCCAATACCATGCCGTTTTAATTACTGTTGCTTTGTAATATAATTTGAAGTCGGGCAGAGTGATGGCTCCAGCCTCGTTTACTTTCTTCTCAGGATGGCTTTGGCAATTTGGAGTCTTTTGTGCTTTCCTACAAATCTGATGATTTTTTTGTTCTATTTCTTTAAAAAATGCTGATGGGATTTTGATAGTGATTGCATTAAATCTGTATAATGCTTTAGGTAATATGGTCATTTTAACTATGTTGATTTTTCCAATCCAAGAACACGGAATATATTTTCATTTCCAAAGGCATTTTTTTATAGTAGAAAAAAAAGCACTTCTAAAATTTATATGGAACTACAAAAGACCCTGAATATATAAGGAAATCCTGAGAAAAAACAAAACACGAGACCTTATTCTTCCTCATTTCAAGCTATACTATAAAGCTGTAATCATCAAAATAGTATAGTACTGGCATAAAAACAAATATGCCAAAGGAACAGAATTGCAAGCCCATAAATAAACCAAGCATATATAATCAACTAATATTTGACAAAGGTGACAAGAATATTCAATGGAAAAAAGACAGTCTCTTCAAGAAATGGTACTGGGATAATAGGATATTTACATGTAAAAGAATGAAACTGGACTTATATCTTACACCACTCACAAAAATTAACTCTAAGTTGATTAGAGACTTAAATGAAGACCTGACACCATGAAACTCCTAGAAGACATAGGAATAAAGCTCCTTGACATGGGGCTTGGTAATGTTTTTTTTTTTAGATATGACTCTTAAAACACAAGCAACAAAATAAAAAATAAACAAGTGGGACTAGATCAAACTAAAAAGCTTCTGCACAACAAAAGAAACCATCAACAAGAGAAAATACAACCTACAGGATGGTAAGAAGTATTTGCAAACTATATATTTGATAAGGGTTTAATATCTAAAATATATTTTTAAAAAACTCATACAACTCAATAGCAAAAAACCCCAAATAACCCAACTAAGAAACGGGCAAAAAATCTGTATAGACATTTATCCAATGAAGACATACAAAAGGGCAACAAATACTTTAAAAAAGATGCTCAACAACGCTAGTCACTAGGAAAATGCAAATTAAAACTACAATAAGATTTCGCCTCACATCCATTTGAATGACTGTCATCAAAAAGATAAGAGATAACAAATGCTAGTGTGGATGTAGATAAAAAGAGCATTTGTATACTTTTGGTGGGATTGTAAATTGGTACAGCTACTATGGAAAGCACTATGGAGGTTCCTCAAAAACTTCAAATTAGAGCTACTATATGATCCAATAATCCCATTTCTGGGAATATATCCCAACAAAACAAAAACACTAACTCAAAAAGATATCTGCACCCCCATTTAATAAGTCGTAGTATATATATAATGAATATTATTCAGCCATAAAAAATTAGGAAATCCTACCATTTGCAACATGAATGGACCATGAAAGGCATTATACTAAGTGAAATAAGTCATACGGAGAAAGACAAATACTATATGATCTCACTTATATGTGGAATCTAACAACAACAAACAAAAAACTCATAGAAAAAGAGATCAGACTTGTTCCCAGAAGTGAAGGGTGGGGGAGGGGGAATTGGAGGAAAGTGGTCAAGGGATACGAACTTCCAGTTATAAGTAAGTACTAGGAATGTGATGTACAATATGATGGCAAGAGCTAACAGTGCTATATGTAGTATATATAGAAAAGTTGTTAAGAGAGTAAATCATAAGAATTCTCATTACGAGGAGAAAATTTTTTTCTTTTTTTTTCTTTTTTATTGTATCTATATGAGATAGACGTTAGCTAAATCTATTGTGGTAATCATTTTATAATATATGTAAATGAAACCATCATGCATGATGCCTTAAACTTATAGATTTGTTATGTATGTCAATTATTTCTCAACAAAACTGGAAAATTTTTCAAAAGTTTAAAATCTTACACAATGGAATAAAATTAAAAATTGATTACAATAAGATATTTTTAAAAGAATAGCCATCATTGGGAGTCACCTGAAGTCTAGCCAGAAGTCCTACCACTGGAGACACACAGAAGAGGCCATCTCGAGACTCACAGGAGGGACAGAGATGGTCAGGCTGGTCCCACACCCATGTTTGGCAGTTGAGAATTGGGGTAAACATCTCAGCTGCAGAGGTCTGCCTAGAAGAGTGAGGGCTCCTGGCCCCACACCAGGCTCCCCAACCCAGGGTTCTAGTGCCAGAAAGAGAAATCCCCACAACTTCTGGCTGTGAAAACCAGTGGAGATTGTGGCTAAGTGAGACAGAGGCTTGAGGGAATTGTAAAATTAACTTCCTCTTAGGCACCCGTGTCAGGACTTACGGTGACGGACTCACTCTGAACTCCAGCACTGGGGCAGCAACTTGAAAGGCACCAGATTCATATGAGGAGGAAATGAGTTGTCTGGCTTCAGGGCAAGAGCTGGAGGGCAGCTTTCTCCCAGATAGAAGTGCTGGCAGAGGGCATTGTTCCTTCCTTGAACCTTCCCAAGGCCTGGCGTGCAGATGCAGGCAGCTGCCATTTCTGAGCATCCAGCAACGTAGCTACATGGCGGCTCTGCCTGGGTGATTCCCTGAGACCCCACCCTCTGCCCCAACTTGCAGACCTGCCCAAGCCACTTCCTGTGAATTTGCCAAATGGCCTGTCTTGGCTCATGCTACAGAATATTCTAAAATCTCTCAAAAGTTCACAAAACCTAACAAGCAGCATCTGACCTTGGCATGCCCATACATCTTGCTGAGCAGCCCCAAGTCCAGCACTAGCTGCAGCCAGTCTTGGTTTGCGGTTTGGCCTCTCGAGGCACTTTTAAGCCCAGAGTGGGTGGTGGCCATCTGTAGATTGCTTGGTGGCTCATGCCAGGTGACTCCAGGCAGGGCACAAGCTACAGCAGAAATGGCCTGTGGCAGAGCCCCTCCAAGGAGGCCCCAGCCTTGCACAACCAGTGGCCAGCTTCAGCTGAGCTGGAATATCACCTAGGGTCACATCTGAGGACGATATACCCAAAAGGCACACTGGGCAGGCACCAGAGCCCCACTAAAGTGAATCCTGCTCTGTAGAGTCAGCCCCAGCACAACAGTTCCTTCCCTGGCCACAGCCAGTCATCACAACCAATCAGCCTGAGGGTCAGTCCCTCCCATTGACAGGCAAACAACAACCAAGGCTCAACTACAACAGGAAGGCACATGCAACCCATACAAAGGACACACCTGGAGCACCCAGCCTAGGTGATCAGGGAAAACTGTGTGCCACTGAGACCCACAGCACACCTACTACATAAGGCCTCTCTACTAAGACTGGGAGACATAGCAGCTCTAGCTAATACATAGAAACAAACACAACTAGACAGCCAAAATGGGGAGACAAAGAATCATGTCTCAAATGAAAGAACAGAATAAAGCTCCAGAGAAAGAACTAAACAAAATGGAGACAAGCAATCTACCAGATGCAGAGTTCAAAACACTGGTTATAAAGATGCTCGATAAACTTAAGGAAAGAGTAGATGAACTCAGAACAAGTCAGAAATGAAGAATACAATAACTGAAATAAAAAATACCTTAGGAGGAATTAATAGTAGATTAGGTGAAGTGAAGGATCGAATCAGTGATTTAGAACAGCGGTCCCCAACCTTTTTGGCACCAGGGACTGGTGCTTCTATGAGAATCTAATGCCTGATGATCTGA
This sequence comes from Pteropus medius, assembly GCF_902729225.1. Classification (NCBI taxonomy): domain Eukaryota; kingdom Metazoa; phylum Chordata; class Mammalia; order Chiroptera; family Pteropodidae; genus Pteropus; species Pteropus medius. The sequence goes on along the minus strand of NW_024340849.1, from coordinate 38,611,869 downwards.
GGTGGGGCTGAGACAGTGAAGCTAGTGCTGGGGAGTGGCTGCAAATACAGATGAAGCTTTGCTCACTCACCTGCTGCTCACCTCCTGCTATGCAGCCCAGTTCCTAACAGGCCATGGACTGGTACTGGTCCATGGCCCAGGGATTGGGGACCCCCAATTTATAAGATAAGGTAGCAGAAAACAACCATCAGATCAGCAACAAGAAAAAAGAATCCAAAAAACTGAGAATAGTTTAAGGGGCCTCTGGGACAACATCGAGCATACCAATATTCATACTATAAGTTACCAGAAGGAAAAGAGGGAGTGCAAGGCATTGAAAAATTATTTCAAGAACTAATGACTGAACACTTTCCTAACCTACTGAAGGAAATAGACATACAAACCCAGGAAGCACAGAGAATTCCAAATAAGATGAACCTAAAGAGGCCCACACCAAGACACAGCATAATTAGAACACCAAAGCTTAAAGACAAAGAGAGAATCTTACAAGCAGCAAGAGAAAAGCAGTTAGTTACTTACAAAGGAGCTCCCATAAGACTGTCAACTCTACGGCCATGCCACCCTGAATGAGCCCAACCTCGTCTGATCACGTAAGCTATGCAGGGTCAGGCCTGGTTAGTGCTTGGATGGGAGACCACCTAGGAATACCAGGTGCTGTAGGCGTTTTAAAAAAAAAGACTGTCAGCTGATTTCTCAACAGAAACTTTACAGGCCAGAAGGGATTGACATGAAATATTCAAAGGGATAAGAAGGAAGGATCTACAACCAAGATGTCTCTACCCGGTAAAGATATCATTGAGAATCAAAGAAAAGTTAAAGAGTTTCCCAGACAAGAGAAAGCAAAGGGAATTCATCACCACCAAACCAGTATTAAAAGAAATATTAAAGGGACATCTTTAAGAAAAAGAAGAAAAGATTAAAAATATGAAGAATAAAATGGCAATACATATCTATCAACAATTACTTTCAACATAAGTGGATTAAATGTTCCAATCAAAAGATAAAGTGGCTGAATAGATAAGAAAACAAGACCCCTACATATGCTGCCTACAAGAGACTCACTTCAGATCTAAAGACACACACAGACTGAAAGTAAAAGAATGGAAAAAGATATTTCATAAAAATGGAAATAAACAAACAAACAAAGCTGGAGTAGCAATACTAATCCCAGACAAAATAGACTTTAAAACAAAGGCTCTAACAAGAGCCATAGAAGGACTCCGTAATCTCACTTCTGGGTATTTATCCAAACTCAAAATACTACTTCGAACGAACATGTGAATCCCTATATTCACTGCAGCATTATTTACAGTAGCTGAGATATGAAGGCATCTTGAATGTCCATCAATGGATAAACAGATAAAGAGGTGGTACATATATACAATGGACTATTACTCAGCCATAAAAATACGAATGGGGTCTTGCCATCTACAATAACATGGATGGACCTGGAAGATATTGTGCTGAGTGAATACAGAGAAAGACAAATGTCATATGTGGGATCTAGAGAACATGATAAACAAACAAACAACAGAAACAAGTTTATAGATAGAAAGCATTTTGATGGTTGTCAGACTGCAGGTGGGGAGATGGGTGAAGGGTAAGGGGATTAAGAGGTGCAAATTGGTAGTTACAAAATAGTCATGGGGATGTAGAGTATAGCATGGGGAATAAAATCAGTAGTATTATAATAACTACGTATGGTGTCAGATGAGTACTGGATTTGTCAGGATGATCACTTCATAAGTCATATAAATGTCTAATCACTGTGTTGTACACCTGAAACTAATATATTATTGTATGTCAACTAGAATTGAAAAAATAAAAATATAAAAATTTTTTAAAATCCACATACATTTGGGAATAAAATTACACCATTCTACTTAGTACGGGGGTCAAAGGAAAAAATTACAAGAGAAATTATAAAATATCTCTGGTATGCCCCACAACTTCCTTTACTCTTCCTTTTCCTAGGTAAGGGGAGTGGAGACGAGGACTGATGAAGGGCTAATATAAATTTAGTCTATTGCATTCTTTTAGCTTTTATTTTGAAATAATTATAGATTCACACAAAATTGCAAAGATAGTATAGAGAAGACTCATATACCCTTCACTCAGTTTCTCCCAATAATTACATCTTAGTAACTATATTTACTCAAAACCAGGATACTGACACTGTCATTTGATGTGGCATTTGGTCATATGTGTACATTCATGAACTACCACCATAATTAAGACACAGAACTATCATAATGAAGATCGCTCTTGTGCTCCCCCTTTATAGTCATACCCTCCCCTCACCATCCCTAAATCCTGGCAACCACTAATTTTTTTCTCCAGCCCTATAATAGTGTTATTTTCAGAATGTTATAGAAATGAAATTATATAGCATATGGCTTCTTAAGATTGATGTTTTTCACTTAGCATAATACCCTGAAATCCATTCAGGTTATTGCATGTATCAATATATAGTCCATTCCTTTTTATTGCTAAGTAGTATCCTTTGATGTAAATCTACCCCATTGTTTGCTTAACTAGTCACCTAATGTAGGATATCTTGATTGTTTACAATTAGGAGTTATTGCAAATAAAACTACCATGAACATTTATGTAAAGGTTTTTGTATGAACATAGGTTTTCATTTCTCTGGGATAAATGCAGGAGTACAGCTGCTGGGTTGTATGTTATATATACGTTTAGTTTAAAAAAAAAAAAAAACTGCCAAACTATTCTCCAGAGTGCCTATACCATTACATTCCCACCAATAACATATGAGAGACCTAATTTCTCTGAATCCTCACTAGCATTTGGTATTGTCACTATTTTTTAAATTTTAGCTCTTACAATAGGTGCATTAAAAATATCTCATTGTGGTCTTAATTTGCATTTTCCTAATGACTGATGATGTTGAATATCTTTTTGTGCACTTATTCGCCATCCATACAGCCTCGTTAGTGAAGGGATGGTGTCAATGTCACCTTGAAAGAAGCTCATGTGGGATAGGAGATACTGTTGCTGCCATTATTAGAAAAGATAGTCTGTACAGGCTACTTGGAAAAGGTGGATCTTGAGCTAGGCAGGATTTGGATAGGCAAGTAGCAAGGAAAGGCATTTTGAGTGTATACTATTACATGCACTCTGTCACTGAGAAATTTTAGAGTGCAGCATTTTTATTTAGTCAAAAATGTGTAACCAGAATAAAAGATTTGGCGATATGGAGGGCAGGCCACATCAATTTTATATAGTAAAACCTCTCAAAAAGATCCTTTATTGAGAGAAAAAAAAATGGTATAGATGATAGAGGCTCTGTTCATCTCTCTGGCAACCAAATCAAAGTTGTGATGGAAACAAGGAGCAACAGCAAGGAAAATTGCCTGAGATGAACAAGCCATACAACTAGGGAGAAATCTAAGAAATTACCCTGCAACGGCAGAACGTAGGACGGGGCGAGGTCATGGGGCTGCCTGGTCTCTAGCGGTTGAGTGAGACAGAAGCTGCAGCAGCAGCAGCAGCAACAGCAGCCTCTTAAAGGGGCTACGTCCACAATGGACTTTTGCGGTGATGGAACTGCTCACTCTGAGCACTAGTGCCGATTCGGCTGCATACAGGGGACACTAGAGACTTACAGGGAGATATTGTCGGAATCAGGGCCGAGGTGAGAACCGAAGTGAGACTTGCTCTGTACAGAAGTACCAGTGGTATCCATTGTTCCCTGTTGAGCCCTCCCCTCTCCCAGTGCATGGACACAGCTCCGCCATAGCCATGACATCATCAAACTCAATAACAGAGGTCGCTCCGCCCAGAGGAATCCCGAAACCCCGCCTACCGAAACTCATGGCCCCGCCCAAGCCAATCCAGGTGTAGCCTCGGCAAGTTAGGTGCTCCTTGCTGGGCAGCACCTAGACTCACACTGGAGGCTATGGCCTTGGTTTCTAGTGTGGCCTTTTGAAGTAACTATAAACACAGCATCTGTGGATTGCTTGCTGAATCTTAACAGGTGGCTCCAGAGAGGTAGAAGCTTGGGATAAATTTGACCTTCAGCTGAACCTCTCTGTGCCACTGGACACTTACTTCAAAAATCTGCACTAATAAGACCAACGGACGTGGAGCTTTGCTTAGTACATAGAAACACACACGGAAAGACAGCCAAAATGGGAAGACAAAGAAGTAGAAGCCATATGAGAGAACAGAACAGAGATCCAGAAATAATGAAGTCAAGTAATCTAACAGATGCAGAGTTCAAAACACTGGTTATAAAGATGTTCAATGAACTTTTGGGAAGTGTAGAGAACTTCAACAAAGAGATAAAAATCATAAAAATGGAAATGGATATTGTAAAAGAGAACTAGTCTGAAATGAAAAACACACTATCTGAGATGAGAAGTATATTAAATGAAATAAACAAAGGAATAAACAAAGTGAATAAAGAAGAGGATCAAATGTCTTATCTAGAGGACGGGAAAGCCAAGGACACACAATCAGAACAGCGAGAGATAAGATCTCAAGACTTTAAAAATAATTTAAGGAGAATATGGGACACTATTAAGGGTTCAAATATCCATCTGATTGGTGTAACTGAAGAAAATCAAGATGTTGAACAGCTGTTTGAAGAAATAATGATGGAAAACTTCCCTAACCTGATGAAAGAAATAGACATACAACCCCAGGAAGCTCAGAGAATCCCAAAAAGCAGGAACCCAAAGAGGCCAACACCAAGATACATCATAATGAAAATGCCAAAGGTTAAATACAAAGAAAGAATATTAAAAGCAGCAAGAGAAAAATAGGTAGTTACCTACAAGGGAGCACCCACAAGACTGGATGCTGATTTATCAAAAGAAACTATGCAGGACAGAGAGATTGACAAAAAAATATTCGACAAGATGAAGAGCCAGGATCTACTATCAAGAATACTTTATCCAGCAAAGCTATCATTTAGAGTTGAAGGACAGATAAAGAGCTTCCCAGACAAAAATAAGCTAAAGGAATTTATCACAACCAAGCCAGTATTACAGGAAATGTTGGAGAGACTTCTTTAAGAAGAAAGAACATGTATCAAAAACAGGAATAAAGAATGGTAACAACTACATTCCTATCAATAAGTACCTTAAATGGAAAAGAATTAAGTACTCCAACCAAAAGATAAAGTGGCTGAAAGGATAAGAAAACAAGAGGCCTAAATATGAAAAAGAAGGGAATGGAAAAAGATATTGCTTTAATGGACCTAGAAAGTATTTAAGTCAGACAGAGAAAGATAAACACTGTATGATTTCACTTATATGCAGAATCTAAGGATAAAAAGAACAAACTAATCAAAAACAGACTCACAAATATAGTGGACAGTTTGGTGACGGACAGAGGGGAGGGGGCGTTGGGAGGCTGAGAAAATGGGGTGAAGGGTTAAAGACATACAAATTAGTAGTTGATGGATGGTCACAGGGATGGGGAGCACGGCTTAGGGAATGCAGTTAACATTAATATGTTGGCTCGGTAGAGGATCAGGGGAGGGAGGGAGCAATTGGGGGGATTGTTTTACAAACCTCAAGTTTGTATACTTGAAACTAATTAAAATAAATAATTTTTTTTAAAAAGATCCTTTATTCATCTCTTTTTCTCAAAACTCACTCTCTCTGGCAATTAATTGCCCATATCTCCATTCTTTCTCCTTGTCTCTGCAGCCCTAGATGTCAATCTGTCTTTCCTATTCTTTATTATAAGAAGGAAATTTTTTTCTTCTTTAACTTCTCCCAATCTCTTCCAAAATCAATTCAGAAAAAAAAAAGCTATTATATAATGACTGTTCATCCTTTGAATGTTAAGGAAGAACATAAGTTCCATACGATATGCAAAGTAACCCGAGGGAGGAGCAGGAGTTTTACAAATCAAAAGAGATGAAAAGGGTACTCTAATTTTTCATTGGATTCAGTATATACTAATTTATTTCTGTCTATGTGTGCCCAATCAAGTGCATTTATAGATTATTAACCTAACCCTTGCACAATGGCTTAAAAGGCAAGATAACAACACCAAACAAAGCAAGCACAACACCAAGCAACAAGAAAGCAACACAATCTCTTCTTCATTGGCCCATCTTCATTTACGAACAATAATAGTATAATGAAATCTGGCAAGAAAACAGCCAAAATAATTTGAAATTACTTCCTAAATTATTTTTAAAATAATTGCAATTCTCATTAACAATGAACTTTACTTTGCATTTAGATGTTATTGGTAGTAGAGCTATATGTATATAATTTATAAGTAGGTAAATAAATAAATGTCAACAGTCAGAATGTTTAGAGGCCACTGGGCTAAAGCATTGGTAGCACTCTTCTCTTCACCTCTCTCACCCTGCCCTACCCCTGTTAGGCTGCCCTTGTGAAGGTGAGGATGCTTCTCTGAGCTCCTACCCAGACCTCTTGAGTTTCTAATTTTCTCTTTTCTCTCTACCCTCAAGGTAAAGATGCTTGGAGAAAGTCTGGCCTTGGGCACCAACTGAAAAACTTGAGCCTGTTTCCCTTTTCTTCGATTCTGGATAGATTTCCTAAGTTTGCATCCCACATTCTGGACCCTCTCCTCAATATCCAAAGCCAGGACCAGAGCCAATTTTCCAAGTTGTATATGCTCCATCATTTGGAGCTTGATGTGTACCTGGCTGTCCTCTACTTGATACTTAGGAAAGAGCCTGGCAGCCTGTGAGGCTCGGACAGAATTAAAAACAAGCCAACATCTACAGTTCTAATAAGATTTATAATAACTTGCTCTGAGGATAAAATTCTTAAAATTTAAAGTTAAGAATAAACTTTATTTATATGTATTTTTAAATAATAATACGGTAGTATTTAATGGAAATACCAAGAACCTCTATCAATTACCAGTGTCTTACTAACAGAAAAAAATTCATTTACAGTGCTACTTTTTGAGTCCCAGACTCTGTTGGCCTATGAGTTTTGTCAAATCAGGAACCATTCCTCATGCATCTTTGTTTACCCAGGCCTAGCACTGAAAATAATGTTAGGATTATTTTTAAATACATATTGCTACCTCTTTTTAGGCTCTTGCTAAGCACATTGCCAATATTATCCCATTTAATCCTTGTAATAATTTTATTATCCCTCTTTATAGATGAAGAAACTAAGCCCAGAAGCCCAATAATTTACCAAAGAAATTACACCTACTACATGGTTGAACTGAGATTTGAACACAGGAGTTTCTATTTTGAAACTCTAACTCCTAATAACTATACTATAATGCCAAAGAGGAAAGAATTGGAGGGGCAGAAAGAGAGACATAAAAGCTTGCCACTGCTTTCAATACCAAAAGCAAGGGCATGTTGCTACTTAGAAAATGTGACTTCCAGCCATATTTCCAGCTAATTACAACTTCCCTGACATTAAAGACACAGGTCATGACACCTCAGACATAGGAGATCTCTCTCTAACATATGTCACAAAAATAAATAAAATAAAAAAAAAATAATAAGTTGAAGAGACACAGGTATAAAGTGAAAAAAAAAAAAAGAGAGAAAGAATTAGGAAATAGGAAGTTTTACCCAGGTGATTGAGATTACTTTTCCTTGGTAAGTCTAGTTATTATTGCTGGCATGTAAAATGAAACTATTTGCAAATTCATATCTCTTAATTTGGCACATGGTAGCACTTTAAAGGAAAAAAACTATTGATGGAAAAAAATCACTGCTTACAACTCAGAACTCAGAAAGAGTGATGCAATTTTCATTGCATGTCTCCTCAAGTTGGAGAATTCGTTAGCACCTATATAGTACTTAGGAAATTACAGACAAAGCCATTTGCAATATTTAACCATAAGTTCATTTTGCTTTGTAGTTCCATAACTTTATTTTAGACATTCAAGTACATCGATTACTTCAACATTATATAAAGATATAAAATACTCATTTCAAGTTCTTTCTCTTTTAAGCCTTGATCAATCATAAAATTTTCTAAGTCATAAATTCTCAAAGGTTTATTCTACTATCGAAGTTAATTTTAACCATAAGAATTGAAAAATATGCCAGATTGCAGTTTTACATTCAATTCTAAATAAATTTTCATTTACACTGATCTTTTAATGGTAAATAATGCTTAAGGTAACTGACCAATAGGAAACTATCTTTGATCAACGAGAATGGACCCCATCAGCCTGATATGTACTAAATAACCTGATCCTGGCCAAAGCTGAGTGATTAGGGGTGGATATATAATCTAACCTCTATAGATCTGATTCTTCCCCCTGGGGATTTGGAATTGAAACTCAATTCTAATTAGTTAGGGTTGCTTGCTTAAGTTCCTGCAGGAAGGACTTTTTTCTCCTCCATAAACACTAATAAACAAAAGTAACAAAGATAAAAATTTATTATCTTACTGACAAATACCAATGTTGTGGGCTGAATTATGTCCCTCCTCCAAATTCAAATGTTGAAATCTTAACCCTCAGTACTTCAGAATATAATTGTATCTAGAGATATGGTCTTTAAAAGAATAATGAAAATAAATCATTAAGATGGGTCCTAATCCAATATGACTGGTGTCCTTATAAAACCAAGAAATTTGGATACAGATATATACAGAGAGATGACACAGGGCAAAGATAGTCATCTACAAACCACGGAGAGAGGCCTGGAACAGATTCTTTATTCATGGCTTTCAGAAGAAACCAACCCTGCTAATACCTTGATTTCAGACTTCTAGCCTGCAGACTGTGAGAAGATAAATGTCTGTTTTTTAAGTCATTTAATCTGTGGTACTTTGTTACAGTAGCCCTAGCAAATAAATACAACCATTAAAAGATGTGTCCTTGTTTCAGTTGTTTAGGATAAAATATAAAATCCTGAGACATAAGTATCAGAATCAATAAAACAAAAGAGATGGCAAAACCTTCCTTCCTTCCTCTGCTTGCTTCCTTCCTTCCTTCCTTCCTTCCTTCCTTCCTTCCTTCCTTCCTTCCTTCCTTCCTTCCTTCCTTCCTTCCATCCTTTCTTTGTTTATTTTAGGTAGCATACTGCCCTTCAGGTACACACAGACACACACATACCCCTCACATTTTTTTTTACCCATTCGTCCATTGATGAACACTTAGGTTGTTACCATACCTTGGCTAGTGTGAATATGCTGCAATGAACATGGAAATACAGATACCTCTTTGAGATATGATTTATTTTCCTTTGGATATACACCCAGAAGTGGGATTGCTGGATCATACAGCAGTTCAAATTCTAATTTCTTGAGGAACCTCTGTACTGTTTTCCATAGTGGAAAACAGTTTACCTGCCCACCAATATTGTACAGGGTTTCCTTTTCTCCACATCCTTGCCAGTTTTTATCTCTTGTCTTTTTGATAATAGCCATTCTAACAGGTATGAGGTGATGTCTCATTGTGATTTTGATTTACATTTCTGTGATAACTGGTGATGTTGAGCACCTTTTCATGTGCCTGTTGGTCATTTGTATGTTTTCTTTGAGAAAGTGTCTATCTAATTTCCTTTGCCCATTTTTTCATTTGGTTTGTTTTTTGTTTGTTTCTTTTTTGCTATGAGTTGTATGAGTTCCTTGGATATTTTGTATATTAACTACTTATCAGATATGTAGTTTGCAAATATTTTCTCCCATATAGGTTGCCTTTTCCTTTTGTTGATGGTTTCCTTTGCTGTGCAGAGGCTTTTTAGTTCAATGTAGTGCCACTTCTTTATTTTTTGCTTTATATTTTGTTGAAGATTTTTGCCTCTACATTCATCAAGGATATTGGCCTATAATTTTCTTTTCTGGTAGTGTGTTTTCTGGTTTTTGTATCTGGGCAATGCTGGCCTCATAAAATGAATTTGGAAATATTCCTTCCTCTCCAATTTTTTAGAAGAGTTGGAGAAGGGTTGATATTAATTTTTTTTAATGTTTAGTAGAATTCAGTAGTGAAGCCGCACGGTCAAAAGCCAGGGCTTTTGTTTGTTGGGAGGTTTTTGACAACCGATTCAATGTCCTTACTAGTAATTGGTCTGTTCAGATTTTCTATCTATTTATGATTCAATCTTGATAGGTTGTATGTTTCTAAGAATTTATTCATTTCTTCTAGGTTATCTGCTTTGTTGGCACGTAATTGTTCATAGCAGTTTCTTATGATCCTTAGTATATCTATGTTAAATGTCTCCTCTTTCATTTCTGATTTTATTTGAGTCTTCTCTTTTTCCTGCTCTAGCTAAAGGTTTGTCAATTCTTTTCTTTTTTTTTCAAACCATATAGTTGCATTAATTTTTTAATTGTCTTTTTAGTTTCTATTTCATTTATTTCTGCTCCGATCTTTGTTGTTTCCTTCTTTCTACTAAGTTTGGATTTAGTTTGTTCTTTTTCTAGTTATTTGAAATGTAAAGTTAGGTTGTTTATTTGAAGTTTTTTTTTTCTTAATGCCTACATTTATCACTATAAACTTCCCTCTTACAACTGCTTTTGCTGCATCCCATAAGTTTTGGTATGCTGTGTTTCCATTTTCATTTGTTTCATGATCTTTAAAATTTCCCTTTTGATTTCTTTGACCCACTGGTTGTTCAGGAGTGTGTTATTAAATTTCCATAGATTTGTGAATTTTCTAGTCTTTTTCCTGTTACTGATATCTATTTTATAACATTGTGGTCAGAAAAGATAGTGTGATTTCAATCTTCTTACCATTTGCTAAGGCTTGTTTTGTGAACTATGTATCTTCTATCCTGGAGAATATTCAATGTGTATTGAGAAGAATATGTATTCTGCTGCTGGATGGAATATCTTATGTATATTTTTTAGGTATATCCAGTCAAATGTGAATGGAATGTTGTGTATGGCCCAAATGTTTCTTTATTGATTTTCTGTCTGAATGATCTATTCATATTCATTATTAAAAGTGATATATTGAAGTACCTTACTATGTTTTTCATCACTGAGGAATGTTACTGAAATTGTGACTAAAGTTTAAGGAAAATAAACCATAAAATGTCAGAACTTAGAGAAGAACCCTGGAGAGTATCTAGCCCATAGCCCTCATTTTATAGACAGAGAGACTGATGCTGAACGGTAGGAATAAATTTGCTCAGGTAACCAAGTCAAATAGAGTTTAGTTCAATTCATGCAATACATGTTTACTGAATGTTGACTCTATGCCAGACAGACCCTGTGCTAAGTGTTAGAGGTACAGTGGAGAAAAAAGCAGAGATAGGCTCTGATCTCACTGAGTTTATTTCTAATTGAGATATAATTGACATGTAACATTTTATGAGTTTCAGATGTACAACATAATGATTCAATATGTGGATATGTTGTGAAATGACCACCACAATAAGTCTAGTTAACACCTATCACCATACACAGTTACACATTTGTTGTGTGTGTGTGATGAGAAATTTTAAGATCTACTCTCTTAGCAACTTTCAAATATATAGCACAGTATACAGCTTTTTAGTTTGATGTAGTCTCACTCATGTGTTCTTGTTTTGTTGTCTTTGCTTTTGATATAAAATTAAAAAACTCATCACAAAGACCAGTGTCAAGCAGCTTACCACCTCCTGGCCTCTATGCACTAGGAGATATATGGTTTCAGGTCTTACTTTCAAATCTTTAATCCATTTTGAGTTGATTTTTGTGTGCAGTGTAAAACAGTGATCCAATTTCATTCTTTTGCACAAATGGAAAATTGGCTGTCTAGTTTTCCCAAAACCATTTTTTGAAGAGACTATCCTTTCCCAGTTGTATATTCTTGGTTTTTTGTCATAACTTCATTGACCATATATGGATGAAATCCCTTGCTATTATTGTATTGCACTCTCCTTCTCCCTTCATATTTGTTAATATTTGCTTTATATATTTAGGTGCTCTAATGTCGAAATATAAATATTTACAGTGAGTTCTTATATCCTCTTGATGAATTGACCCCTTTATCATTACATACTGACCTTTTGGCTTAAAGTCTATTTTGTCTGACATATGTATATCAGCCCCTGCTTTCTTTTGACTTCTATTTGCATAAAATATCGTTTTTTCATCCCTTCATTTTCAACCTCTATGTGTGCCTTTAAAGCTGAGGTGAGTCTCTTGTAGGCAGCATATAGTTGGGTCTTGGTTTTTTATCCACTCAGTCACTCAATGTCTTTTTATTGAAGAATTTAGTCCATTCAAAGTAATTTTCGATAGGTGTGACTATTGTCATTTGTTAATTGTTTTTTGGCTATTGTATGATTCCTTTGTTACTTTTTTTGTCTCTTATTCTCTCCCTTTATAATTTGGTGAGTTCTGTAGTGGTATGCTTAGATTCCTTTCCCTTTGCCTTTTGCACATCTACTATAGGTTTTTCCCTTTATGGTTACTTTGAGGCTTACATAAAACATCGTATAGTTATAATAGTCTATTTTAAGCTGTCAACAACTTTAAACACAATCTAAAGCTCTACATTTTTACTCTTCCTAACCAACATTTTGTTCTTGATTTCACAATTTATATCTTTTTACCTTGTGTATCCATTAACAAATGGTTGTGGTAATGTTTAATACTTTTGTCTTTTAACCATTACTAGTTTTACAAGTGATTTATCCACCAACATTACAATCTTAGCACATTCTGAACTTAATTATATATTTACCTCATTAATTTTATTATGTTGGGTTTTCATTATCATTTATAACAAAATACATCCTAATTTCCCATTTTATTTCATCATTGACCCATGAGTTATTTAGAGTGTGTTAGTTTACAAATGGGAAATTTTCCACACCTTATTTGTTTATTGACTTCTAATTTAATTCCATTGTGGCCAGAAAACATATATTGTATGACCTGAATCTGCTTAAACTTGAACCTTTGGACTCGATGCTGAAGTGATATTTTTGCATTTCTTATTCTTCTTTCTGTTCCTGCCTCCCTGACTCCATTACTTGCTTTATTTTAGAGTATATTTCTAATAAACCACCTGCACCTGAATCCGTATCTCAGCGTCAGCTTTTGGAGAACACGAATTAAAATTAGCTTGCATTTTTCAATTGCTCTCTTATAAAATGTCTCCTTGATTAGCCTATTTTGCTTTTGTTCCCACATTTTCATTTGCCCAAAAGAACTTTAGAGTAAAAGAGTTGAGCTAAATATTTAGAATATACCCAATCGAACTTCTTCATTTAACAAATAAAGCAACTGAGGCTCAAGATATTAAATAAATAACTAATACATGTTTTTATACCCTAAGAATAACTGAGGCAAGCTCAAAATCGGGCTTCCTGATTTGGGCTTATTCAGGTGAAACATGCTCTTAATTTAATAGTGATCAGGTTTTACTAGATTTTGAAGAATATGTTGCAAACCCTTACTTATAAATATTGGAGGTATAAATGTGCACACTTTGTTTGACAGGTGCAAGTTTGTTCTTGTAACAGTTTGATTGCCTTCCTCATTTTATGACCTTTGAACATTAATCCCTGGTGAAGAGTGAATTCAGCACTTGCATTTTTAAAAAAAATGTTTAAATTGAATCTCATATCAAAAACTAATCATATTCACATCTTCTCCCCCTTCCTCTCCTGCTCCTTCTCCCTCCCCCACTCCCTCTCACGCACTCTCTCTCTCCCTTTTCTCGCTCCTTCCTTCTCTCCCTCTCTCTCCCTCTCTCTTTCCTTCCCTCAGTCATAGGCAATGTGATTTTGAAGTGAAAATCACAGAGTCTTCATAACTTACTTGTGTGCAATGACCCTATATAGTGCTGTGGTCTTGGGACTGGTGGCCATGTTGAACTTTAAGGAAAGAGAAGTGGAGATACTTCTGGATTCTATATTTTCATCTTTTTAAATTTACTCATATTCTGTAGCACATCCTTCAGTACTTTCTTAATTTTACTTTCTGGTAGATTACCTCAACTTTATTTTCTAACTCCTGTTGATTGTCATTCTGCTATCATATTTTCACTTCCCAATAACTTTTATTCTCCATAAGTTTCACTTTTAGATAGCCTGATGTTTATCTTTTATGTAACTGATATCTTCTATTTCCTCGACGATATTAATATAAGTGGGGTTTATTATTATTAGTCAGCTCCCTATATTGACTATTTTATATAAATTCTTTTTAACTATTGGTTTCTTTTTTGTCTCTTTCATGTTAGATGATCTCTTAGAATGAAGCATAAAAATGCTGATTCGAAACTGTGTGCCTAGGTGGGATTTATTTATATTAGGGTAATGTTGACTGGTAGGCTTAATATTAGACTAGGGTTTCTCATCTTTGGCACTATTGACATTTTGAATTGGATACTTATTTTGGGTGGCAGGGAGAGGGGAGGATGTGCTGTTCTATTCATTTTAAGATGTTTAGTAGCATCCCTGGCCTCTATGCACTAGAAGCCAGTGACACATCTCTCCCCACTACCAAGTAGTTTACAATCAAGAATTTGTCCAGACATTGCCAAATGGCTCCTGGGGACAAAATCATCCTTAGTTAATAACCACTGCATTAGGGTGATAAGAATTCTGAGATTTTCTTGGAGAAAATTTCTTCCTGACTACTGAGTGAGGAGTATAAACCTGGTTATTAGCATTCAGAAGTCAAGCAGAAGAATGGACCTGGTTATCTCACCATTCAATATAGAAACTTTGACTTAATCTCTGTGGTAGGCAGAATAAGGGTCTCTCAAAGATGTCCACATTCTAATCTTAGGAGCCCGTGATATGTTATGTTACATGGCAGAGGAGAATTAAGGTTGAAGATGGAATTAAGGTTGATAATCAGCTGATCTTAAAATGGGGAGATTATCCTGTATTGGATTTATATGGGGAAGAGGAAGGCAGCAGAGTCAGTGTCAGAATGCTGCAGTGTGAGAAAGACTTGACTGGTCATTGCTGACATTGAAGATGAAAGGGGGCCATGAGCCAACAAATGCAGGAAGCCTCTAGAAACTGGAAAAGACAAGAAAACAAGTTCTCTCCCAGAGCCTCCAGAAAGGAACTCAACCTTGCTGATGCCCTGATCATAGACAATGAGACTCATCTTGGACTTCTAACCTCCAGCAATGTAAGATAATAAATGTGTTCTTTTAAACTACTAAGTTTGTGGCAATTTGTTATAGCAGCCATAGGAAACTAATACAATCTCTTTGCTTTCAATGTGGTACTTCACCATTCACCCTCATCTCTGCTTGGTATTTTCAAGTCCAGAACCAACCTGGGAAATCTTTCCCATCATGAATTAACAAGTCCTACCTATCTTCTGCCAACCAATTCTCCCATTTAAAGCCCCATCCCAATTCCCCAAAACCATCTGTGGTAGCTTGTGACTCCAATTCTTGAAGTTTTCCAGGATTCTGCAGCAAAGACAGACTTGCTTTTATTATTGAAAGTAGACTTTCTCTTTCTCTATTCTGTTAAATCAGTCATCATTTATCTATATTTCTTCTTCAAAAATTTATGGACACATCTTGTCTGCTACCTCTCTCATTCTTTTTGATCCTTAAAAGTTCATGTCGTTTTTGGTTCTTTAATGTCATTTTAGTGGGACTTCAAGAAATAATGGAAATAAACATCCATGTTCAACTGCCATGCTTAACTAGTTTTATTTCTAGTTGAATTTTATTGGGCCCTTACTGTGTACTAGATTTTTGGATAAAGCCTCATGTGAATTATATTATTTAATCATAAATAACTCTAAGGGGTCACAACTGTTACTTTCATCCACATTTAATAAAACGAATAAGTTAAATAAATTAAATAAAGTAAAATGAATGCTCGATTCAGGTGACAAAGCTAATATGGAACAGAACTGGGATGGATGCCAAGTCTTTCTGATATGCAAGCTTATTTTCTTAACCAATTATGTAATCTTGTTAATTTTTACAATTTTCACTCTAGAGCAGGGGTCAGCAAACTATGGCCCATTGGTCAGATCTGATCTGTCACCTATTTTATTAAGATAAAGTTTTATTGGAACAAGGCCACACCTATTCACTGACTATCGTTTGTCTATTTTTCTGCTACAATGTTAGAGTTCAATATTTGAAACAGAGACAATCTGGCCTACAAACCCTAAAATATTTACTCTCTGATACTTGTGGGAAAATTTGCTGGGCCCTGCTCTAGGAAATAACCTTATTACTAAGTTTTCAGGTCATGGTGTCCTCAAGTACTTAAAACCTTATTACTGAATCAAATCAAAGGCATTCTTTTTATTGTTGCCTCAACATTTTGTTATCCTGCAGATAGCAATCTTTGGTCATGGTTAAGAAAGGAAAGTCTCTAAACCCATCTTCTTTGTGAAATCTATCCCATACTCAGTCATACTTGCTCCTTTTTCTGTGTCCCTACCTCAATTATTATAATTATAGTACTTAACCCATTTGATTCAAATAATAGTTATTAGTTATATTTCCCCTTGGATCTAGTAAGAGCTGGTGCTGAGTATATCTTTACATAACACACATTTATTAAATACTTTCTAAGAGTTGGTGTTCTGGACACTGGAGATACAAAAATAAATACAGCAACTTTTGATTAATATGTATCCTATCTAATTAAGTACAAAAAAATAGACAAGAAGCAGGAGTCTGGGCCTATGGTCCCTGCAACAACTGCAGCATGATCACCTAAGAACTTGGGTAACATCCCAGACCTATTGAATCAAAATCTCTGGAGGTGTGGCTCAGTAATTTGTGTTCTCAATCAGTATTTTAGAAGATACGTAAAAAGGAAAGTTTGAGAATCATTGCATCGGTATATAGAAAACATTGTTTCTAAACATGCAAGTGTTATAAGAAAACAAGACTAAATCTCACACGATTTCCCTTAAGAGAAACCAATTTCTGTCAGAATGAGATCTTGTGTTGCTTACTTCTTCTTCCCAAAAGATTACTAAACATGTTTAACTGGAACTTGGACATTCCTCCCATCTCTTACTAAACTTGTCTTTTTCACCACTGTAACCCTGTACCTGGCAAAGTCCCTGGCACGTAGTAAATATCAATAATTTATGTTCAACTGTTGATATCCAAGTAAAACTTTTCAAGCGGTCCTAGTATGTAGAAATAGGAGTTTTTCCAATTTTAGATTACAATTGTATAAGGATCATTTGAGTACAAGGAAGATGACACACTCAGGCAAATGTGTAGTCAGCCTCTACTTTGTTTTCCTCCCTCCAGAAATGCTTCCTTCTAGCTCTCAGGGCCACTACTCTTGTGGAAATATCAACCTCCCCCTTAATGCTAAGCTAGACTGAACAGTCAAGTAGACTAGTAGAAAAGGTCAGGCATTATGGATTGTTCTTCATCGTAGATAATCTCTTTCTAGAGGCTTTACTCTGCAGGGAGCCCTGGAGTACATTTAAAAAAGGATTGCCTACCTCTGAGGATGATAGATACTCAAGTATCTACAATGAGATGTTTATAACAATGGACTCTTGCTATACCTAACACACATCTCCACCTCTGAATTAGAACTCTGAATTATTTTGCTGGAGGCTACAACATTCTAAGGAGTTTGTTGGGAGTTTGACGGCAGGTGGGGATAACTCACCCAGTACAAGTTTAGCAGAGCTGAGCCGCTGCAGCTTGTTGGGCTAGCCTTTGATGCAGACTGGTTGGACGGGTTCTGGATCTACAGAAGAACCGGTTTGACTGGCCTGTTATGCCAACATATTCTGGTTTGATTCCATGTTCCACAGACGGTAGAAACCTGCCCAGCCAGTTAAATGAAAGGCATATTAGGTTATCCACTGCACACTGTATATAGCTTAGATGCAGCAGAACTCTTCCACATAGTAGTAGTGTCTGCAGACTCTAGCGTAGTCCAGAGAGGTGGCTTCCACCACTTTACTGTTTCAGTTCATAGCTTCAGGGAAAGTCAGCAGTGAAATATCTGCTTTTGACCAAGAGCAAAGGTTTTCTAAATAAATTAAAGGGTAAGTTAATACTTTTTAAAATATTTCTCAATTTTCTATGCACTTTAGAAAGGTTAAATAATGTTTTAAGAAGATTTCTATTTTTAACATAATAATACCTGCATTATACCTTTTATGTAAAAGTAGTTAGATATAATTTTATAACCCTTACATTTATGTTCATTAATTTGTTTGGCTAAGGGTTACTTGGTATATAATACAATTTTGCTATACTTTTTTTGTAAGCTGGGCATGGCTATAGTCATTTAAAAAGTTGAGTTGAATAATTTTATTAAATATATTTCACCTATTAATGATTCATCTTAACCCATTTACTTCTTTGATAATATACTATTATGTTTTATAGGCTGTTGCTATATGGTAACAATTTTATATAGTAAATCTAATTGTGGATGAAATAATAATTACTTTTTTTAAGGTGTAAAAAACTGGTGGCCTCCTTGGTAATTCTAAAAACATTGGAGGAACAATTCACAGCAGGAGTTGAGGAGTGTGAAAAACAAAGATTGTGGAATCTGGTAACTGATTAACTATTGGAGCGCAAAAGCACTTGCTGAGCTGAATAGAAAGGAATGAAGACAGGTTTTGTCATGCCTTATTACGTCTGAAAAACTTATTGGGTTAAAAAAATGTAGATCTTCTTTTCCTTTATATTATACTTTAAAATAATTATTTCATGTCTCTCATTGATCCAATTAATTTATGTTAGTAGTTTGTGTCATTTAAAATGAAAGTTCCCAGTCCCTTTAGATTCATTTTGGCATACCAAACTACTCCCTTAATATTAGATTGTGTTGAATGCACGCATCTTCTAGGCATTTAATTTAACATAAGAATTGGCATATGAATTTATCTGGAAATTAAAATAACTTTTTTAACAGATTTATACTGAATATTCTGTCAAGAGCTATCTGTAGGCCATCTTAATATGACACTGCCTTGAATTGAGAAAGCTGATGCATACTTTTCATTGTCCCTAGAGTCCTCACTTTGTCATTATGTTCAAACTTAAAGGCTATAGTTTCTTTCAGATGTTAATAAAGAATTTTTTAAGTGAGAATAAATATCCAGATGAGATTTTATTTTTTTCCAGTGAAACCCTTTGGATGCTTTTCAGTCCTACTCCAAGGCAATTCTGCATAAAACTTATGATAATTCAGCTAAACGTCTAAAAAGCCATGCAATGTTGCAAAAGGAATGTGCTGATTCAACAAAGCAAAATTAATTTTATTCAGCATAAGCTGTATTCTGACAATTTGAGAGGAATATGGATAACAGTTTTTAGTTGGTTGAAATTTTCTCTTTTCAATTAGTTTCGGGCAAGATATAAATATATATCAATAGAATATACTTTAGTGTTTCTGGTGAATAGATTACATATAGTAATTAAAATTTTTTGAATCATATTGTGTTTAAAATACAGGGCTTATTGTTTGAAAATAAACATAATTCGGTATTCCAATTTATTTATTGAGCATTTTTACATTTATGGTTTTGAAGAAAGCTATTTTGGAACTAGATATATATATATTTCATAAAAATGTATGGGTAAAAAATAAATAAATAAAACTAAAAATTGAAAAAATAATCTATGGCCTAAAATTTTGGAGAGGGATTCTACAGTTTTCATTTAACAAAATTTTCAGTTTCAGATATATGAAAGTCTTTTAAATATGACTTTTATGTATTTTCCTTAAATTGATTCCTTTAAAATATCGATACGTTGTGATGTTTTGGTTAAAATTAAGCATATGTGGATTTATCAGTCAAATTAGAGTCTGTGTGTGTGTGTGTGTGTGTGTGTGTGTGTGTGTGTGTGTCTCTGTGTGTGTGTGTGTGTATGCACTCACATGTTTTATCTTACATTATCTTAGAGCTCAGGTCAAAATGTATTCTACTCATATAAAAATCTTTTAATTCTTTAAATATAGTTGGGAATGCATTCCTTTGTCTTTATTCCTAGCCACACAGGTTCACACAATGACTGTTTTTATCAACAATGCTAGCTTTCTTAACAACAGTAACCTTCTTGAATATCTTCATGTGTTTGCTACCAAAAGTACTTAGAATTATAAAATTTCTGAGCCAGAAAGACTCATACAGATAACTAATAAATCCAACTCCTAATGTATGAGTTGAATGAAAAGACCAAAAATGTAGCTAAATCACTACTATACAATCTAAGGGTAGATCTGGGACCAGAACATCTCAGTTTCCTGAATATCAGTCCAGCCTGACAGTTTTTTTCACTACCCTACACTGACTCTTCTGAATGCTACATGAAATCGAATTTATTTCCTAAAAGATTTATAAAAAGACAAAATTATATTATAGTTATATTAATCAGTGTTTGCTAAACTAAGAAATTTATTTGCTTTTACATTTTAATCTATATCATTATTGCCACCAAACTTTTTTGTCATAAGTGGCTGAATTTGTGGAGTTGCTATTGATAACAAAGGTGATTACCACTTCAAACCCTAATCTCTTAATGCCATCATAAAATTTTGTAACAAACTGATGAATATCTCACATTCTTTCATATTTGCTTCATATTTTTCTTCATATTTGTGGATTTTGCTGTCATTTTCTGACTTAACATTGTTTTAAACTATCTCAACTGTTTATTTTTTAAGTATGCATTTTTGTATTGTTTCACTCAGTCTTACATGGATATAGTTTAAGATTTGCCTAAAAACGTTGGTACATCTAAAATTTGGTTAGAACCTGACAGGAAAATTTCAATAAGGTTATGAAGACCAGGATTGTAGGAGTCAAAGCCCATGTTAGAGGTGATAGAACATGTTGTTTAAGGGGTGAGCTCTTAATGCAGTGCTTTGCACACAAGTGTTCAAAAATGCTTTAAGTGTTTTTAACTTGAGAAATTTCAAGGAAATGGGATCACAGAAAGCTTGAGAATCAACGTCTCAAAAATTTCAATTCTGATTCCTGGAATTAAATGTTAACTCTCCTAATCTCCTTATCTTTTCACAGGGAAAATCTCACCTGAGGGATGCTTCTAAATTTGGTAAATTTAGTTCAGTCCCACCAGACTCTGGAAAATATTTGTTTCTTCCATTTGTTTCTTATCTTTACAGGCAAGAGAATGAATAATATATTGCAAAATATATGGATTTTTGAGCCAAACTGGGATGGGTTTGAATATTGACTCTGCTACAAACTAATTTACCCTTGAGAATTATTGAACCCTCTGAATTCTCTTTTCTTAATCTGTAAGTTAAAGAAATTAATACCATTCTCTAAGAGTTGTTGAACAGATTACAATAATTGTGTGTAAAACATCTAGTACAGTTTCTAGAAAATAGTAGGTGCAGCAAATGTCAATATCCTCTCTACTCCATTAATAGAATATATAATAAATTTCAACAAATAGCTTGAGTAAGAGAATATCTATTATCTTATATGACATCAAAGTAGTTGTCCAAGGATTTCTATATGCTCTAAGGATCATGCTCTTTCTACTATCAATTGAATTATTTCTTCAGGGCTCTAGAATATGTTTATTCCTCCAGAAGGTTCTTCTCCAAATTAAATTTATTGTAGGTTAATATTAAATTATATTTATTTCCTTGATAGTAAATGATAGAGAGAATGAGTCCAAAAAGTTTTAGGTATAGTAAGACAGAATAAGATTTAACATTTTCTAAAAATAATATTAAATTAGCCTCAGACTCATTAATTGATTAGGAGATGGAGCCAATGAGCAAAGGTTACATGCAAGATATTTATGAAATGTATGTCATTGATCAGGAGTTCAGAATAGTGTGAAAAAACATTCTAAAAGCAAAGAGCAGAAAATAGGTTATAACTTGATATTAAAAATCGACAAAAAGGTCCACTTATAACACAAGTTGATTTTATTGAGCTATTGCAATCAACTTTAATTTTCTGAAATATGACTAATTGCTATACAAGTAAGCTTTGTACTTATGATATAATTTGAATTTATAGCCACGGTAAATGAATTTTGTTTCTCTCTTAAATTGTAACATTTGTATGTAGAGGGTATACCTACAGACAAAAGAACCACTTACCAATTAATCCCACTAATTAAACATTCTTATTTAAATTATTTTATTAGACACATAAACAATTTAATCTTATGTGACTATTCATAAAATTAGTATTTAATTTGCATTTATTTTCACACATTCAAAGTTGATATTACTATAAACGATTGAAGGCAAGGAGTAACATAAATTTTAAAATACATTTTTAAATGTTTCTATATAAGTACAGATGCTTCTCAACTTATGATGGGGTTATATCCCCATCAAAAGTTGAAAATATCAAAAGTCGAAAATGCATTCACTACCACACTGTAGAGTATCAGTTGCTTGCCCTCATGATCACATGGCTGACTGGAAGCTAGGGCTCGCTGCTGCTGCCCTGATAAGGAGGCGGTAGAGTACTGCATATCGCTATCCCAAGAAAAGTTCAAAATTCAAATTGCAAAATACATGCATATTACTTTCTACTAAATGCATATTACTTTCGCACCATCGTAAAGCCGAAAAATCGAGTCAAACCAGTGCAAGTCGGGGACCAGCTGTACCTAATTTAGAAAATTCAGGACTAACAACCAAACTTGCTATGCATCGAAAATGAACTGGAAAATAGAGAATGTTATAGTTCATCATGTTAAAGACATACAGCTTTAAAAGTAATCATAAAACTATTATCTTAGAAGCTATTATTACTGACAAAAGTAAAAATATAACTTACGGGCAAATTTTTAGTTTCAAAGTTCTATCTTAAGTCTAGTCCCTTGAAAGTTCTTTGCAGTTTCTACAATGATTAGATTAGGAGTGAGAAAAACTTCCTGCCAACATGAAAACATTTTAAAAGTAATAAATGTCTGAATGAATCTTGAACACTGAGAAATGCAAGATCAATAACTTTATGTGGTTTGCAGTTCAACATTTTTAGAGCAAATTAGAGAATTCTGTGATAAAGTCTTCTATAAAAAAATTTATATTTAACATCTACAGGTCAAAATTTGGAGGGCAGGAGTCTCCTAATTGAAAGTAGATGAAATTCAGTCTGAGATGGTAGGATCATTCACTTTTCTGGAAATATTAATATTGTAATTAATTTTCAATAATATAATTAGAACTGAATGGTAAATACTATCTACATAGCATTTAGTGAGCTTTTAAATTCTGCTCTAGTCATTTTCCAAGCAATTGTCTGAGAAAATTTAAAAAATATATATATTGCTCAGGAACAAGTATACTTTTTTAAAAACTATAATATAGAACTACCCACTGGAACCTGGCTACAGGCCAGAAGCTTATACACTGGACCTGGAACTTGGCTACACCAAAACCTGGCTACGGGCCATTCAGTAAGTTGTTCAGTCCATCCCAATATGACAGTACCAGTTTTACTTTGTGAGTTTACCTATTTGAGATGAATGACCTTTTCTAGTTCCACCAGTAAGCATACATTAAACATATCTAGTATTAATTCTCAGCAGTTTCTTGATACCATATAGAAATCAAATCAAATTTCTATAAAGGAAGAGCACAGTGACTTGGAAATAAAAATTAGGTTATCTTTTTAACCTGACTTCTTAGTCTGTGGTTTGTTAGCTCAATTTATTAGAACGTGCGATTAATGGTACCATGATACTAATTCAGTCCCTGTGGAGTCGGTTAGTTTTAATTTACTTCATAGTCATAGATTATATCCAGCTATATTACTACAATAATAAAGTAGCAATCTTTCTCAAAGTAGTCTCTGGACCATCTGACTCACCTGGAGGGATGCCTATTAAAAGTGCCGATTGCTAAACTCCATTCTAGACATATCACATTAGACTCTCTGGTGGGTAGATCCTATGACTCTGCATATTTACATATTTTCTAGATTATGCTAATGTCCAATAAAGCGAGAAAAGGTTATCTTGCCTATAAGAGACTGAGTGAAAGTGTATGAGTTCCTTCAATTCAACCATTACCACTATCAGAAAAAATAGCCTCAAATGTAATGTTCAAACACCGTTGGGTCAGTTTTAACATTCTTAAAGTTGTAACCTGTTTTCTAAACAGTTTTAACATTCTGAAGCACTGCATACAATTAATCTGGTTCCCATCCATGCATGCAAACTTCCAAAAGTTAAAATTTCTATTAATAACTTTAAAATAGTGAAATGGAAATCTTATGTTTAACCTTTATCTTTTAGTTTGGTTTCCCCCTGGAAAGTAGAGCCTAAGTCCTCCACATAATGTGCAAGTTCTATATTTGGGAAGTCATTCCAGGGAACGAAAGTAGAGGATCAGGAGAAGGGAACGAGAAGAGAGGGAAAGCCAATACAAGAGTGTGTTCTGGAGTTCATCTCCTACTACGGGCAAAAGGGGCTCAATCCCAGTACTTTCTTAGGAACCACTAAGCCAAAAACATGAAAGAGGAGCATTTATCCACCAAATATGACCTCTATCAGTTAAAGGTTGCCTCTTGAGTTGTTAATTTCCTCACTTTCAGGTGGTACTTCTATTTCCAAAGCCTTCAGGAATCCCCCAGGATAGAAAGTTATATGAGGGGCTGTCAGCTTTCACCTGCATGAAACTGGTTGCCATTGCAATGGCTGGAGTAAGCAGAGCCCCAAAGGTCCAGTACATCACTATTGTAGGACAAATATGGTCAAAGTGCTTTTTCCTTAGTTTACTAATATAATTTTAATACACTATGCAACTAAAATCAATTTTCTGAGAAATGAGTACAGCAGTTTCAAATGGAAAGTGAAGAACTTTAGCCTATTTTTGTCTCACATATTTGATCCATTCCCACAGAACCTGAGATGCACGGAAACTTGATCTTCTGTGAGAAAGGTATTTTCTAATAAACTACATTTCATTTCCCGAATTTGGTTGCCAGTTTTTAAAGGGCCAAACAGCAGCAAAATGAATGACTAGTGTGTACTCTGAAAATACTTTTATGTCCAGGATTGATCCAAAGACTGCTTAAGTTTACATTGGTAAAATTATAGTAAAAACAGATTGACTACATCGGACCCTCAAGTAACACTTCTTATTATAGTGAAACACAGAATTTTGAATAGTACGAGTTTGTCTTGGACTGTGTCAGAGGGGGTCTGGTTAAAAGAACTAATTCATTACAGCCTATAATGTGATCCTAGGGCATGACTCTGAAGAATACATTAGGCAAAGGTTCTAGTCAAATAGGTTAAAAATAGAAACTAAACAGCCAGTTATGTGCTTTAATTAAGTAAATATCATTTGTTGCATAATGATAGAAATAATTTAGAGAAAATAAGGAAGGAATTAGGTACAAATAAAATATTTGACTAAAATTCTCTTCATTTGTTAAAATAAAATAATTATCTGTTTAAAAAAATAACTCTTTCTTAGAAGATGGTTAAATTAGCTAGTAAACTGATAAGGATTAAATAAGGAAATTGGACTGAAGAGGCATAGAAATAAGAAATAGTGGGGATACATACTGCTGAACAAAGCCCAATAATAACAGATATTATTTTAAAAAGGAAGAATCAAATATATTCATGTCTTCACTAAATTAGCTCAGATAACAATCAACTTGATACCAATACCCCTTTTCTTAGACTTGAAGCTAAGAAGACCATAAATCTCTGTTAAATAAATGATTTCTTACAACCACAAATTTCTAAAATAAACAAATAAATTAGTTTTTCCTTTCTAGACAATTTTGCAGTTGGAATAAAATGGAAATAACAATAAATAATAATACTACCTGAGTTATTTAAACTTAATTATGTGAATCAAATAAGATATGTAGAAATGCTTAACAAATTATAATTTAACCCTTTCTATAATTATAAATCTCTCACAATTTACATAGCAATTCAACCATTTCACTATAATTATATAACTAGCAATTGCAGAGATCTGTCTAATTAGCCGTAGCCCTTAAATCTATCTACTATTAATGAGTTTCTTACACTGTTTGGATACATATATTTGACCAGTCAATCCTATCAACAATCCTGTGAAATACTCAAATTATATATGATTATCTTCATATCATTAGTAAACAACTAAGGCACAGAGAAGTTAAATTACTTGCTCGAAAGATTACAATTAAAAATTAGAATTCATTTAATAAATTAAGTGGAACTGCTACTGATTTTCCAATATAAACCTATACAAATACATTTCTATATACTCACAGTTTCAGACTCACAACGATACCCCACAGGAGAACCTTTCTTTGCACATGTCTTTGCTCCCAATAGGCAAGCTGCTTCAAACTTCTATGAAGTCCTCTTTAAGAAATTTCACATATTATTTCATTCTTTAACAACCCTTTTGGATACAGTAAGTATGAGTATTCTCATCTTTCAGTTGGGGAAATAAAACTTATCTAGGAAACATGCAGATAATCAGAGATAGAGCCAGAGCTTATCTGGTCCTATCTCCCAGCTCAGAACTTGCCTGGTACCATACACTGAGAATATGGCTATATGCCACTGTTGACTATGGAACACAATCACAATTTTTTGGAGCACTTCCTGCTCTGGTCCTTTCTGAGACTGAAACATAATTCAAGTCCCTTTAATCTATTTAGTTTTAAATTTACTATATGGAAGAATCCAAAACTTGGGTCCGGGAAAGCTAGTATAAACATGTTTGCTGATTCCATTAGAAGTCAATTTATAGTCATCTTTCAAATGTCCACACCTATTGTAAGGGAAGTAAAAGAGTATGTGTGCCATAATTAATAAGAAATATAATTATTAATGCAAAAAAAAACTTTAAAATGAACTGAGATTGGTCCATTTAATAGGTGCTTCACACCAACCCTGAGAGAGCCCAGTTTATTTTCCTTTTCTCATTTATGACTTAATTAAATTGCTATCAAATTTTAAATTCCTTTTAGTAACCTTGTAAAATGTAAAGCTTTCTGAAGTAAATAGAAAAATGTACTGGAACTGCAAATAGCCTGTAGGTAAGAAGAATTTTTTATTGAAATTCAGAAACTGTATTTGATTATTTTCTCAAAAACGTTTTCTAAATTAAAAAATAGAAAAACACAGGATAAGTTTTATATAAATTCTACTACTCCAAAATAGCATAGTGTACTGCAAAGAGCATAGATATAGGATTTACAGCCAGAAGACAAGGTTTGAAGTGTTGAATCAAGTTATCTATTAGTTTGTACATTTAATACTAGTCAAACAACCTAATTTCTCAACTTCTATGAAAAGATGAAAACTGTTCCTGTTCTACTTTTATGACAGTTATTTTTAGATTCAAAAGAGATTTGTAGAAAAAGCACTTTGTATTTTTACCATCATTAATTGTTCTTGAATCCATTTCCTATCAGTATTAAACAAACGACTTCTCAACTCATAGAAATTTCAAAGTACCATCAATAAGTCAAGTAATATTATGACTTATATTATCTATACCATAATATTCTTTAAAAAGAGTTTAGGTAGGTCTGTACATATTTGAGAAGGAGATACTCCTGACTAAAAAAGTTCATTTAAATCTTCCCCTTTTTATTAGTTTATATTTCAAGTTCCTTAAAGTTTCTGACCACATGACTTATCACCAAAACCAGGACACTTTTTAGAGTAAATGGGAGCCCTTTAATAATTAGCCAGAACAACAGACATTAATCAGAACTGTTGCTGGTAAGCCAGGGCATATGATCACTTTATATAAGAAGTATACTACATTTGGGAAGAGGAAGTCATCTATTTCAATCTTAATATCTACAAAAACATAGTTTGCAAAAACCGTAGTAAAAAAAAAGCAGTCCACGAAAATGGATTGTCACCAAGGGTGTAAAGTGAATTAAAACATAATTTAATTTCGCTGTACATTTCTAATGCTTCTGGTTAATACTTAAGTAAAATTGAAAAAGTATTGGCTGAAACTAAAGGTCTCCTCTAAGAATTTTTATATAAAACATTTTTAGAAAGGTAACTATCAAAGCTTCTTTAACCTTAGACTAATATGTAGATTGGGAAAAGCCCAAATCCAATGTTTAAACAAAGTCTATTTTTCTCAAGCATTGTTAAAATAGAGAAAAATTGGGGAACAAAAGCCAGCGAGTATTTCTGAAGACATATCTGTAATTTGTGAAGCATGACTACTTTAAAGATCACAACTACTTGCCAGCTGAGAATAAATTTATCAGTTTATCATTTACACTTGTTCCTACAGTTAATCCTTCATAATATTTAGAATTTACATTACTGTTAACAAATAATTGTTCCCACAGCTACCATCACAGCAGCATTATACATATGTACATAGAACAATGCAGTATAGTACTACATTCACTAGATAAAAGGTAAAGATTCATTTTTCAAGATTCCCAAAATAAAATCCTCTTTTCTACTCTTACAGTCTTAGTGATTGTTCTTAATTTTTTTTTTTAATCATCACTGCAGCAGTTAAGCTCTGAATTTCTTGTAAGTGCCAGTGTTAACTGGCAGTGTTACGTGTTAATGCCAATCTTATAAATGCCAGAGCTAACTAACAAAATTCCTGGGTTTCGTAAACCTATATGCATAGGTACAAAATATTGTCCAAGCTGCCACTGTGTTACAAATGGATGACCTAAAAGAAAAAGATGCCCCTTTCCATTGATAACACATCATTTTGCAATAACAGACCTTGACATTCTTGATCAGCCCATCATCATTTAAATTTAGGCAACTAGACAACTATACAGCATACTGTATAGGTGTCTTCACCAAATATAAAAAGATAATTCCTAAATTCAGCAAAGTACATATCTAGTAAAATTTTGCCCATTACTGATGTGAAATGAAGTAGCTAAGTGAATGATATTTAAAAACACAAATACAAAACTACTTTAAATAGTTTATAAAAGGAAATGAAGAAGATATATGTATCCGTAGTGAAAATCAAAGTATATAAAGCTTCTTTATCTAAGTTGGAAGTTAGCCAGACTACTTGAGTCTGATTTTTCTAATTGGAAAGCTATGTATAATCTTTAATGTGTATTATAGTCACTTTAACAACCTCCTGAGACTGTCAAAATAAAAACTGTGATACTGACGCCCTTCATGAATGTTAAATATATCTTTTAAAACAATTATAAAACTGCTCAACCTTACTGGATTTTGGCACCATAAATCAAATCAGAGACAAAACATTTTGGCACTTGGGGCAAGATCACTAATTGATGTCTATGCCTACCCCCAAATGACACTTAAAAATTACTGTAAACAACTTTTTAAAAATTAAGTGTTCAAGTTGATGCAAATGTTGACAGTTAACATAATTTTCTTTTGTTTTAAAGTCTTATCTCTCAAACAGTCTTTTGTCTTATTCTTAAAATAATTCTGACTGTAGGTATAATGCTCATCTCAGTTTTTTAGTATTGTGTGTTCATATTAGACGTGGTGAACAGTATTACACAAGTATTCATAATGGGTTTAACCATTTACTTTTAAATTTTTGCTTGAAGATACAGGCCCTCAATGCTGGGGGAATGGAATGATTTTGGGAGTGGGAGAGAGATGCCAAATGCTTAGCAGAAATAGCCTTAGACTAGGAATCAGATATTCTTGTCCCAGTCCCAGCTCCATCCTGGTTCTTCAGGTAAGTTACATAAATTAATTCGACATTCATTTGTTCATTAAATATGTTAGGCCTGTGCTATCTAATACAGTAGCCAGTAGCTACATATGACTTTTAGCACTTTAAATGTGGCTAATCCAAATTGAGATGTACTGTAAAGATAATATATACATTGGATTTTGAAGACTTAGTAAGAATAAAAAGAATATAGAAAGTCTAATTAATAAATTTTTATACTGATTACATGTTGAAATAATATTTTAGGTAAATTTGATTAAAATGTATTAAGTTAATTTCATTTGTTTCTTTTTACTTTTTAAATGTAGAAACTAGAAATTTTTACTTTTTACTTTTTAAATGTGAATACTAGAAATTTTTAAATTACATATGGAGGTCTATTGGACTGTGCTGTGCTAAAACTCTGGTAAGAAATAGGAATACTGAGAAAAATAAAGAAAGCACAGTCTTTCTTTTATTTGTCAAGGAACTCCCCACAGCCTAATCTAGAAAGATAAAAGATACAAAATAATTACAATATAATGGCATTAAATGCAGTGATAAAGATATACATGCAGAGGTATGGGAGAATGAAGAGGGCTATTTCTGGTAGGACGGAGGGATGAAGAAAGATGTTAGGTTAGCTTCCCAAAAGCAGCACCATTTAAACTGAGTCTTAAAGGATAAGTAGAAAGGTAAATATACGAAGGATCTGGGTGGAGGTAATCCCAAGAGAATGAGCTGCAACAAAGAAATAGCAAGGGGATGAGGGAGAAATAAAAGCAGTTTCCTATTGATGAAGGGAAAGAGTGAGGTGGGGGTAGAAAGTGTGCAATGCTAGAAAGGGGTTCTGTGGCTTTTTTTTTTTTTTTTTAATGCCTACAGTACCTGGTCTTCCTAGGTGGTTTCCCAACCAAGTACTAACCAGGCCAGACCCTGCTTAGCTTCTGAGACCAGCCAACCGGCTTGTTCAGAGGAGCTTGTTCAGGGTGACATGACCATAGACCGTGGTTCCACTGGGGTGCAAACCCAGGACCTTCTGTGTGTAAAGCAGACGTGCTAACCACTACACGATGGAACCACATCCATTCTGTAACATTTTGAAAGTATTGAACTTTAACTTTTAGGCAATGGAGAGCCACTGAAGGGTTTTAAGCAAGGGAGTGACAGGATCAGAAATAATAATTTAAATCTCTAGCAGCTGTGTGGTGAAAAAGGCTTGAAGCAGGAAGGCTGTAGTCCAAGAGCAACAAGATCAAGGATGGAAAGGAAAGCACTAATTCAAAACTATATTTAGGTGGTAACATCAATAGAATATAGCGGTTGATTTGTCCTTACTCCATGAAAAGGGGTTTCGTTTTATTCTAAGGTGATGGGAAGATACTGGAATGTTTTGAGCAGGGGAGCAGCATGTACTGACTTAGGTTTTAAAGCACTTGCTCTGACTGATGTTGAAGAATACACACTGCAAGGGAAAAACTGTGAAAGTAGAAAGATAGTTGATTTTTTTTTAAAGGAGGCTATTGCTGCAGAAGACCTATTGCTGCAGAAGATGTTTGATGATGATGGCTTGGCTCAGGGTGGGTGCAAAAAAGGCGGTGAGAAGCAATGAGATTCAGGATGCACTTTTACCTGCAAAATAATATTGCCTAAATCACGGGGTTGAGAAAGAAAAAGGGAAGTTCAGGAAGATCATACCTGTTGAGCCCAATTGTCTTCTATCAACAGGAGGCTAAGGTGTCTGCTGAGAGCGAGAATACTGCACAAAAGCTTGAGGAAAATAGTGAAGATTTGGAAGACAGCAAAGAAACAGAAGCTGCTGGATAAAGGTTATTTTAGTGATTAATTGATACTCTACATGAGGTTTGAAACCATGTAATTTTAGTGATATCACACTAACCTGTTATGTGATTTTCCTTTCACAACCTTCAGCTGTAGGAGTTAAGCAGATTGTAGAATTAACAAAGAGTTTCAGTTGTAAAATGGCTTAAGTTAAATGATTTTAAAATCTACATAGTTCTAAAATTCTACAGTTATAAAAATTCTAGAATTTTTACTGCTACCACATAATTTTTCTTATTGTGGTTAAATGTACGTAATATAAAGTTTACCATTTTAACCATTTCGCCACACAAGTTTTAAACAAGCATCCTAACCAGGGGACTCCAAAGGGTTTTAGGTATGCTGAGACAGTAAAATCCCAGCCCTCAAGGTGGCAGCACTGGGCCTGGTGTGGCTGAAGTCCCAATGCCATAAGGGGTTGATGAGAGAGAAAGCATAGAGTCCTATTAAATGTTAGGTGATTCAGAAAGACAAAATTCATAGCTAGGGAAGGATTCTCTTCAGAACTAATTAGGTGATGATCAGGCAAAAGGGTTTCAAAATTAAGCCAGGAAATAGTAACAAAAGTCTGAGCTCCATGTACGAATAGGGACTTATGGCTGACTATCACTGACTTCTTCTTCCTCCTACTTTGGGAGTGGAAAAAGTTCAAGAAGTCTTCTTTATCTGGCAATTACTACAGAGAATTATTTTACGAGGGTCTAGAATTTACATGCAGTATGGACTGTGAACTTCATTCATTCATTGACTCATTCATTCAACAAATACATTTAAGAAGGTACCATGTGCCAGGCATATTAGTCAACAAGACAGACATAGTCCCTGACCTGAAGGGATATATATGTCTAGTAGGAGACAAAGATGTTATATCTATTTATTGGTTAATTATAAATTTTAAGAGCTTTAAAGGAATAGAAAAGGCTGCTATAATAGAAACACTGCCTCGAGGGAGGTTGGGTCCTTAATTAAGAATAGAGATTGTAAGAGTCAGGCAGTCAATGTGTACATTAAATAGAAAACTGAAAGATAAGTAGGAATCAATCAGACAAAAAGTTGTGGGGTGGAGGTATTCCTGGCATTGAAGTCCTGGTAGAAGAACTGAAAGCACACCAGTGTGGCTGGAGGATAGCAAGTAAGTGGGAGAGTGTTATGAGATGAGTTTAGAGAAGGAGGGAGGGAGGAATCTAATCATAGAACTTTGTAGGCCATACTAATAATTTTGGATTTTAATAAGTGCAATGGGAAGCTACTAAGAAGTTTTATTCAAAAAAGTGATATGAAACAATTTACACTTTAAAATGATTCCGAATGTGACTGCACAATAGAATAGATTGGAGACTGGGCAAGAAAGTAACCAATTACGACTACTGAAGAAGTCCAGGCAGGGAATAATGGTGGCTTGGACTATGGTGATGGCAATGGATAGGGAGAAAAAAGGATGTGAGAAATATTTTGGATGATGAGAGGAATAAAAAAGGGTCTGTTTAAAACAAATATGTTGGAACAGAGGTCCCCAACCCCCAAGCCAAAGACTGGTACTGGTCCCGTGGCCTGTTAGGAATCGGGCCACACAGCAGGAGGTGAGTGGCAGGTGAGTGAGTGAAGCTTCATCTGTATTTGCAGCCCCTCCCCAGTGCTAGCATCACCGCCTCAGCTCCACCTCAGATCATTAGACATTAGATTCTCATAGGAGCACCGGTCCCTGGTGCCAAAAAGTTAGGGACCACTGTTAGAGGAAGGTGTTATTTACTAAGATGGAGAAAATAACAAGGGGAGCAGGATTTGGAACAAGCAAAGATCATGAATTCAATATGGAGTGACTGTAAGATATCCATTGGACATATCAAATAGATAGCTAGTTATAAAAATCTAGAAGAGAGGTCAGGATCAGAGGTGAAAGGCTGTGTCATTAACATATACATGGCATTTAACATCACAGGCATAGATGGGTTATTGAGGGAGTAGAAGGGTATGGATGAGAAGAGTAGGGGAGAGAAAAGAAAAACCCTGAGGAAATTCATATTTTAAAGGCTGGAGAGAAGAAGAACCTCCAGAGGGGACTGAGGGAGTAGCTAGTAAGTTGTTAAAACTAGATGCCTACAGTACCAAAGAATGAGGGTTCAAAAAGGAGGAAGTAGTCAATTGTAATCGCAAAGACAGGAAAATATCAAAATATCCCTTGATTTCAACACCATGGAGGTCATTGATTGCTATGATGAGATTATCAAGTGGATTGATATATCAAATATCAATTTGAAATATCAAAGAATCAATTTATAGATTAACTCTTGTACCATCAGAATCCATTGGATCCAATTTTAGATTTTGAGTTGCTTTTCTAAGAGGTTCTAATTATTTATAAAGGTAAATATTTCATGACTTATTCTTTCTTGGACTTTTTTCCCCAAAGAACAAAAAATACATGCACTTAAAAAAACGTGTACTAAAACTCATTCTATTATGCAATTATCATGTGAGGCCATTGGACCCTTTCATAACTTATGAAAGCTTAGTGATCTTAATTTCCTCTAGCTTTAAGCATTTTGCTATATCATCATCCCAGAAATTATTTCAACATTACCCAACAGTTATTCCCATCTATGCTACATGAGGGAAAGACAAAAAATAATAAAACAGAAAAATTCTGAATCCCCTAAAGTGTTGATTCAATAGTAAACCATCATTATTACATCATCCTTCTGTTATCTTATTGTATTGCCCAAAGTACTGCATCATCTTTTAAGAAGGTATAAAAAAATCTGGCTACATTATCTCTGTAGTTTTATTAAAGCTTTCGTTTAATCACTAATGAGAATTCAGAAATTTCATTTTCTTCTCATAATGGCAAAGAAAAAAATTAATAGAGGAAAACACTTCAAAAGTATTAGAAAAATCAGAAGATAAATGCAAAAATACAGTACTCTGTAGATATTAATGATGACAATGAAATTTATCAAAGTGAAAAACTCTAGATATTAATGACGGTGAAATTTATCATAAAAGGGAAATTGCAGACAATGAGTCTTTAGATAATAATATCCTACACAAATTTTCTCAAACTCAAGAATCAATGATTCAACAATATATATCTAAAAATAAAAAGGAAATATAGTATTCTTATCCAGTTAGCCATTTAACAGGAATGACTTAATTATTCAATATTTTGCAACAAGAACCTGAGCTGTCCTAAAAAAGTGTGCTGTTCTGTCATCTTTTAGGATGTTTTGCATAAAATATACTTGATATAGTTTGTAAGTCAACAAGTACTAAAAGCAATGAGTATACAAAGATGACTGGAAGGAAATTCATGAGGTAGAGATGAAATTCACTAAATTGCTAATTCTACCACTCCCCCCCCCACACACAGCTTTTTGAGATATAATTGACATATAGCATTGTGTAAGTTTAATGTGTACGAGTTGCTAATTCTAATTGGTGTTTATAAATCTAAAATGAAAGTGTTTCAGTTTAGAAGGTGGCTATCCTCTCTTCAACAAAATTACAAGCTATCGACCTTTTCAAAAGTATTGCTTTCTGTTGATTCAAGTGCAAGAAGAAACAAAATAAGCTAGAACCATCAGAAATGTACTTGCAATCTGGAATCGATATTTACAAGATGACTGTGTTCCTGGTTTACATATGTTGATTGATCAATAGTTGTAGTCTAAGGACATGACCTATTAGGGTAATACAGGAAAATACAGAATAAAAAATTGAGTTGCTACGTATAAATTCTTATTAAATTTATTTTTAAAAAATTTTTAAAAGGTTACCAACAGCGTGTTGTTCCAACAAATAATGCTGGTCACTTCTGATTCCCTTTCATTTCAGGTTTTCCAGAAACTTTCCATTTAACCAAAGAAAAATATACATCGTTTTGTCATATGGCCTCACTGCCCAGTCTTGTCAAGACACATCACTGAACTGCAGGTAATAGCTACAAGGCAGAGAACTACCTTAGATTGATCCGTGTCCATTCCCTCACACGTTAATTTTAACTTTCTCTTTGGTACAAGCCACTCACATGCTTTCTCAGAAATGTGCTTAAGTCAGACACATCAATAACTTTCCCGTAACACCAAGGAACTGAAACTTCCGAAGACATAACGGCTTAAGCTTTCTCCCAGGCATCTCAAAACGCTGTGCAGGTCGCCAGCTCTTGGCGCCACTCCCGACCGCTCAGAGGTGGCGCTCCACGATCCCTTCACTGTCCTACGCGGTTTGACACACCGCCGAACCCGCTCTTCCGCGGTGGGCGTGAGGGGAGCCGCCTCACTCTGAGAGCAGAGGAAGGGCGTGACGTCCCAGAAAGTTCCGCGTGACGTCGCACGGGCTCCAGGCGGGGCCGGTCCGGCCGCCTCCGACCCTGGAAGGCGGTTTTCGGGACCTCCCTCATCTTAGGAAAATGCAGGCTGCCCTGAGGCGTTGGCTTTCCCGCTAGGCTTTGGCAGATTAGTGAGGGAAAGAGAAGAAAAGCGCGCCGTCTCTTCACAGCCCCGGAACGAGCCCGCTTCCCTACCGGAGTTTTCAAGAATCTCGAGGCAATCTTGGAAGCCGTAAGTAAGAGGAACCTCTTTCCCCAACCCGGAGCGCTGGGTCACAGGGGCCACTTCCGGTCTGGAGTTGCGCGCTGACCGAAGGCGTTTGGCCCCCGGGGTGGGGGTGGCCCTAAGGCTCTGGCGCTGAGTCTGAGGAAGTAGGCTGGGGCCAGCCTAAACGTGGCTGGACAGGAGGGAAAACAGGCTCCTGGCCAGTGCAATTTTTGGTTTCCCGCGCAGGCTGAGGAATGCCTGCCAACGCCCAGCCGCTCCGCGCATGCGTCCCCTGCCGCCCTGCGCGGGGGCTTCCCTTGCTCTTTCCGCACCAGTCCAAAAGTTAGCTTGTGGAGCGTTTGCGGAAGGAGAGGCTGATGGCCTAAGGTCCGGGGATGGGAGCCTTGGACTTCTGCTTTGCTAGTAAGAGAACCGCTCAAAGTCCCAGGCTGTTTAGAGCTCCTTTTACTGGAGGCGCGGCTCTTGCCTTAACCTTTGTGAGAATACGTATGAGGTGACAGGAGAGAAATATTTTATTGAGCACCTTCAGTGTGATGATTTATGCTGTCACAGGATGTACAGACAGGTATTATATTACTATAGACTTTTGAGCCCAGAATGCAACTTCAGAGGTAAGATGCACATTCCTGAGATATTAAAGCGCAACATCGTGCAGCGAATAACGGTTCATTGCCAAAAGAGATGCCAAGAAAAAGTGCTAGGCCTGCAGGATAGGTTGGAGATGGTTTTGTGAGCCAGAATTGGCAAGTTTAGTATTGATATTTTGTTTCTATGTGAGGAGAATTTTTTTACTGCCTCTAAAGATATATTTCTTAAGGGACACTTTTTACACTATTGATTTTAAATCATTTAACACTATCCATTTTTTAATTCATTAAAGTAACTCTGTTTTACACTATTTACTTAATAGAAATAATTATTTTACCTTTTTTTGTCTACTTAGTAGTATTTTGTAGTTAATTGGCAACACAACTTGAGTTCTAGCCGTGACAAAGCCGTGTCTTAGCAATGTGACCTTGGCGAGTCAATCTGTTAAACCTGGTTCTCCATCTCTAAAATTAAATTAATAATAGTAGCTGTTTTATGGAGGTGTTCTGAAGATTAGGTTAAAAATGAATAAAAACCATGATCCTTAGCTAGGTGTAGATCCAGAAGAGAGAAAGCGAAATCAG